>NW_026099572.1:26900640-26983955 GCF_025091365.1 Daktulosphaira vitifoliae | reverse complement strand
ACGCTTTTATCACAATAATACTAGTATTTTTTGTTCATAATTATTTTAAAAATTATTTTTAACTTTTTAGTTCGATGTACTTTAAAAGCGTGTTTTTTTAGTTTTTTAAACTATATTTTTTAAACTATATTTATTAACACGCTTATATTAGTTTCACGTGTATGTTGTATGTTGTAAGTTTGTAACTCCACGCGGCACGTGTTATTATGTCGCGTATCCCGTCGTGTATGACCTTGAGACTATACTGTTGTAACGCATTCGCCCCACCCCGCTCACCACTCGTAGAGAACAATATTTTCCAACCCGTAGACGCGCGCTTGTCATCAATTATATATATATATATATAACAAATTTTTATTGTAATTGACACAGCCCCGCGTCGTTTTACGCCGCGGTGCAAAGTCCAGCAAGTGCCGCACGGCCGACGACGTCCCGCCGTTAATGATACCGTAGTCTTCTTCTCGTTGATAAAAGTGACGTCAACAAACCGGTCCGCACTCGCGCACTGTTGTCATCTACACTGCTAACCTTTTGACGCCCGAGGATTACGCCAAACATCGCGTCGTCAACGAGAGCAAAAGTGCCGCGATATTATGCGAAGATCATTATATTCCTACCGCCACCGCTAATATTAATATATATATATATACATATATATATATTAATATTTATACGTATATGTTAATATTCATTTATATATTCCTACAGCCGACGCCTCTGCCGCCGTATATGCCTCGTGTATAATGTTCCCCCCGCCCACAAAATACGGCTATACCTCATGCATGATACGTTTACGTACTTAAGTCCCTTTACATGTATATATATATTCTAATTACTATTAAAACTTATATATTAATACGCTTTATTCTCATTAAGATATATAGTGTATTCATTCCGATTACGGAGGATGATTCTCGTATCGTTATTTTTCGTCACTACCTCCACGTTACGCGCCTGCTGCTTTCCTTGGATGTGGTAGCCGTTTCTTAGACTCCCTCTCCGGAATCGAACCCTTATTTCCCGTTACCCGTTACAACCATGATATTGATATTAACTACTATCATAACATGAAACTAAAAAGTGAAAAATAAATATAGTTAAAAAAAACTAAAAAACACGCTTTTAAAGCACATTGAACTAAAAAGTTCAAAATAATTTTTAAAATAAGCTTAAAACAATATTGAACGAAAAGTACTAGAATTATTGTGATAAAAGCGTGGGTGCTTCGTGCCATATTTTTCGTATATTGAGCGCCCGACGCTTTTATGACAATAATTCTAGTACTTTTCGTTCAATATTGTTTTAAGCTTATTTTAAAAATTATTTTGAACTTTTTAGTTCAATGTGCTTTAAAAGCGTGTTTTTTAGTTTTTTTTAAACTATATTTATTCTATTAAAATTCTAGGTTTTGTATTTTATTTTATTTTAAAATATCTTATTAGGAGAATATATTGACTTTCATGAATATTATATAATTTAATTGACATAGAATAAAGTTCATAAGACATGAGAAATTAAACTTATTAAATTTTTATTTTCATACTAAATTTAATAATTATAATTAGTATTTATTCATATATTATATTTTAAAATCAAAGAATTACTAATTAGGATATAATCAAAGAAATAAGAGTTGATGTTGCTTTTGGAATAATCCACCAATTTCTCTAAATGAAACACTATCTACAGATTTGCATCGAAGCGTTTCTTATAATAGTGATTTTAATCACTGTCAAATATCATCTAAACTCGTCCCATGTATGCCTTATCTACACTGTGTCTCGACCCCACTGTGCTACCTTATTTTTAATTATATTTCTCTAATCAACTGTTTATTTATTACAAAAAGTTCTATGTTAAAGTTAATTGATTTTAGACCGAGATTCTATTATTATTTCATCATTTTAAACTTTGACTAAGATATCTTTAAAAATTTGCATTATTAAATGAGAGATAACAATATATTGTTATCAGTATCAATACATTAAATTTCTGTATTCCTTGTTACAAAAATAAATTAATGATAAATTTTTAATTGAAAACCAAATCTTTAAAGAATTTTAAAATGTAAACAGTTAAAAAATAATTAGTGCTTTTATACAACCAAATATTTTTCATCTTTACAAAACTAAAAATTTTCTATAGTTTCTGAGAAAATGAGCGTCTTACTAAATTTTGATATATATATATTAAGTTAATTGATTTCCTAGATTTATTATAGATCAGGCGATCTAAAACTAGAGATTTTTTTTTCAATTATTACTTTATTAAAATAAAAATATTTTTTTAAGGACACTAGTAGGGTGACACTTGAAGATGGTTGGAGTCCAATCACAAGCTCTAACATCAATTCGGAGAATCCAATGATAGAACAAATGAATATAATTAAGAATTACATTAAACAAGCAAAAGAAGCTTGTCGTTTTGATGATGTAGCTAGTCTTGAAAAAAATTTGCAAGAGTTAAATGAAGAATATTTTAGATCACAAAATTAATTTTTAATTTTTCAAATAAATTTTATTAAATAATGCAAATTGATGATATTATTTACACTTTTATCACAATAGAAATATAAAATTATAACTTAATAATCAATGGTTACATATATGTCTAAATATCACAGAAATTATGTCATATATTCTGTGTTAAAAAAATATATAATATACAAAATAGTTATAAATAATAATTATAATGAAACATTTAAAAAATAATTAACCATAAGATAGAAAATTTAAGTCATAAATAATAACTTAAATTCTTAAGGATAATAAATATATATACATTAATATATTTACTTATTTGATTATATATATTTAAAATAAGGAATGCTTAATATTTTTGATTAGATATAAAATCTAGAAGAGGTTCACGCCAGTAAATAAATTGATTGTAATCAATTTCTTGTAGTTCATGAAGAACAGGAAACATTTGATCAACCATTGTACTCATATATGTATATCTATAATATAAAATTAAAATAAATGAATATATTTATTCTCTAGAATGAGATTTCCTTAAATAATATTAAAAAGCAAATGTTAATTAATAACAATTTTATAATTTTTTTTTATTGAAAATGGTAATACACTAATTGGCAAGACTTTAGACTAAAGCTAGTTCCAAAGAATGGTGAATAGCAAATTTACAGAGGCATTGATTTTATAGCCTCACCTAGTATTTAAGGCTGCTGGTTACACTTATTTAAAAATATATATGCATTTTAAGATGGTTATCTAGGGTTTTGCAATATTTAATAATTTTTCCTGGTTATTATGTTACAGGTAATCAATTGTCCAAAACTGGCTTTAATCTAGTTATATTAACACAACATATATTTTTTTTTTAAATTGCTTTAAATTTCTAATCTTGTATACAAATCTTAATTGAAAGTACTTAAATAAAATTCTTCACTTATTATGTTATATTAATATAATATAATTATATTATATTGTACCTAGAATACTTAAGACAAATACTGTAAAACATTTTCAACCAATATAAGTCATTTGTAGAAGGAATGTTAAAGCTAAGCTTCCAGGTTTTATGTGACCTTGTTATTTTAAATCTTGACCAAAATACATAATAAATATGTTTGATGAAATAAATAAAGCACAAAAAAATGTTACTTTTAAACTGAATAGACAAAATGATGCATCTTAAAAAAGTAATGTTAATGTTTCAGTAAAAAATTAAAATGATAATATTCTGTAATTATACCCACAATAGAATCCAAGCAAAAATACTATGATGATTCATTTTAGTGATAATTTTGCAGTAAATAATTACAAGATAAAAAATTTTAATTTGATAATATAATTATATCATACTTATAAGAAATTTATCAATATTTTTTTACTAAAATTAAAATATCACCAAAGCTATTTGTATCCCAAATTATGTTTTTATTTTTTTCAATAACAGAACTTTATTTTTACTTAGTTTTAATTTTAAACAAATAAAACTGAGTTTAAATTATTCTAAAAGAGATAATTTAGCCATATCTATTATTATAAATAAGAAAAAATGATTCTACTTCTTTTTATCTTAATAAATTATATTTGATTCAATATTATATCAAAGGTTTAATAGCAATTAGTTTTCTCATGCAAACCATGTGAACTATTACAGAACTATCCCTTACCAAATGTTTCACATTCTAAAGAGGTAGTACTTATGGTTTCCCCACCACTGATAACGTTACAAACTCCATCATTACAGTTTGTAACGTCACTGTTGTTTGACAAAACTGGGAAAAGATCATTAACAATACAACTCTGTCCAATATAACTGAACAAGAAATATTGAATAACAATATTGTTAAAGAATTATTATTTTAAATGTTAGATAAAACACTTACGATGATTGGAATGTTTGGGTTAATTCATGTTTCAATTCTCCGCGGTGATTTATTGTGAAAATTCTTGATATTGGTATACCAATAGCTTGATAAGACCAAACATCCTTAAAAAATATTTAGTATTAATATCATTAAAATTGATTAATTTTTGTTGAAAAATGTATAATAGTAAATAAAAAAGTTTATATGACTTAAATAAGATTTGTTATGGAACAGTAAATTTTATCATAAATTAGACATAGTATGTCTAATTAGCAGGAATTTTTAGTAGTATTTCATAAAAAGCATTTGCTAGAAACAATTTAAATTTTCAAAATAGAAAATAATTTTAGCTTCGATGCGAAGCTGAGAAGGTATTAATTTTACCGTGTTTTTTTTATTTTTTTTTATGTCTGTTGCTACTTTTTCTTAGCTCTCACTGGACCGATTTCTTTTAACAATACGTCAAAAGATCACAAATCATATCTAGTTGAAGACATTACCCTTAAAAATTGAAAAATTTTCCCTCATTCCCGGCCAATGGGGGAAATATCCAAAAAAATTACAAATTTAAAAATCGGTAAATTTTGTCATTTTTCTCACTTTTTTTTCTTAAAACTTCCATAACTTTTTCAAAAATAAACAGATCAACATAATTTTTTTTTTTTACTCATCCTTAGATATTTCCGTTTCAATTGATATCATTTTTTTGAAAATTTAACACTTAACCTGCTCACTGGGGGGGATTTAAAATAGCAACTTTTATTACAAAAACTAACTTTTTCAACTTAACTTTTAAAAGTGTTCCGGAAATACTGCGTCCTTTAAACATTTATCAAATTAAGGCTTATTTTATGTACTATAAAATAAAAAAAAAAATTTGTCCCGACGACCTATCTTCTATGCGCAAATGGCTACCGTATTCAAAAATATGCTATTTTTCTATTAAAATTCTAGGTTTTGTATTTATTTTAATTTAAAATATCTTATTAGGAGAATATATTGACTTTCATGAATATTATATAATTTAATTGACATAGAATAAAGGTCATAAGACATAAGAAATTAAACTTATTAAATTTTTTTTACTTTTTTAAAGTCGAAAAAGTAATTTTTAAATTTGAGTTAGCTTAAATAGCCAATTTTTTAGCTTCGATGCGAATTTTTTATATGTAAATACTAATTTTTGATAACATTAAAACTTAGAAGTGATAGAAAAAGTCTAATTGCAGATTTGAAAACATCGCGAAAAGTTGATTTAGAATGGTATATTTTTGTTACTGATGAAAGTTCCTTGTAGTTCGGTGCATTTATTTATAGTAACAAACAGTTTTTATTGAAATTTATTGTATCAAGCCCTTTAAATTTTTATACACGTAAAAATAAAGCAAAATACAACTTCTTTATTATTTTTATAATTTCTCCATTTAAATTACAATATTAAATTATTGAATATCAATTTCATACTAAATTTAATAATTATAATTAGTATTTATTCATATATTATATTTTAAAATCAAAGAACTACTAATTAGGATATAATCAAAGAAATAAGAGTTGATGTTACTTTTGGAATAATCCACCAATTTCTCTAAATGAAACACTATCTACAGATTTGCATCGAAGCGTTTCGTATGATAGCGATTTTAATCACTGTCAAATATCATCTATACTTGTACCATCTATGCCTTGTCTACACTGTGCTTCGACCCCACTGTACTACCGTTTTTTTTAAATCACCATTAATAACCATTTAACTTACTTTTATTTATTACTTACATTAATTTTATTGCCATAGCCAGCATAAAATGGTTTATTATCACTTGGGAAGAGAGCTTGAATATCCTTTAAACATGATATTTTGAATTCTTCAGGTTTTTTCTCAATAACTTCACGATGAAAAGCATTTAATAGGCTTGTTGGATTTAAAAGAACAGGACCTTCTGGCAATGATAAGTCTTCTTGTTTAATACTTTTTAAATATTCTCTGGTAACTCGAGATTGGCCAATTGCTCTAGCTGATAAGTATAGCAATTTATAACCATTGTCTTTAATTTTAGTAAAGAGCTTTGCAACACCACTTTGAGCCCAATCTTTACCAACAATAGGAAGAATATGACCCAATACATCAGACCTATAATTCAGTTAGTTAAATTATCTGGAAAATAGAAATATAACAAATGCATACTTAGTTATGGTTCCATCAATATCTGAAATTACTATTTTATCATCATATCTCCATTTATATAAGAAGCATTTACAATGGCTAGTACCTTGATATGCAGTAGTAACACTAAATACCAACTCGTTGGAACCTTCTCTTAGATTAAGTTTTCCCTAAAACAAATATTAATAATAAAATATTAGGAATATGAACTAAGCAAGGAAAAATATGTTTAACATTTAACTACAAGTAATAGGATGTTTTAAACTAGATTACTTTAAAATTTATACTGATTAAACAATAACTATTAAATAAACTATGTTAAATATGTATGTTGCCATTTAAAAATAAAGTTAACACCATTATAAGGTATATGCGGTGAAAATAAAAAATATTACATGATTGATAAATTGAGAACATGACACATTTTTATTTTTTGATTAAATGTCTCATAATAAAAGAATCACTTTGTATACAAAATTGTTATATTTGATACATTTTTAACATAGTTAGAATATATCTTTAATTAGTTCTTTTTAATTTAACTTTTTAAAACCAATGTATGTCTAATACTTAGAAACATAATTACAATTTGTTCGGATGTCAAACGTAAGGTTTTTCTGTATTTTTCATTCTTATCTTTGGATTTAAGGGTTAATTTAGAAGTTTCCATATCCAATTCAGAATCTGTTGAACTGTAACATCTTTGTCTTCTGCTATAAGCAAATATTTAAAAAATTTGTTTAATAAAATTAGTAATTTCAAATACAAAATAAATACATACATGTAATTGTCATTTGATATTTCAGATTCTATTTTACCTTCTATTTCAGACTTAATAATTTCATTTATAACAGGATTTTGAAGGATTTGATTGGGTAAATTTTGGGAACTGTTTTTTAATATATCTTCAGTGTTATCTAAACATTAAAGGAATATTAGATACTAAGTTTTTAAAGAACTCAATATAATTTTCACAGGACATCATCAAACCACAAATAAAAGAAAAAACAATTATTTGAAATACTATTTGCTATAAAATTTGAAATTAAAAACCAAAAATTTGATTTGGTTCAAAAATTTAAAAAAAATCAAGCCATAATTTTTTGTTAATCAGTTTGAAATTTGATATAGTAAAAATATATAATGTACTGAATGTATTGACAAACTAAATAACAAATGTTTTGCATGAAAATGATCAAAATTAATATTCAATATGAATTTAATAAAATATTTGGATAGTTAAGTTTAGCCCAAATTAAAAAATTGAAAGTTCTGTTTTCAAAAATCATAATTTGTAATATCACTACCATTTTTTTTTTAATGACATGGTGATTAAATACGAAAAAAAAATAATATTTAAGTTCTTTTAGTAGGATGATTGTGGTAATTTAAAATCATAAATAAGTTAAATTATTATTATACTTGTTGAGTCCTTTGGTTTTGTGTCTTTTCTAGCTCTACTCCAGTTGAACCAAGATGTATAACCTTTATTTAAGACTTTAGTGTTATCTACTTGAACTTTAGAATCAAACACTTCATTCTAAAATATATTATTAACAAATAAATGATTAATAAATGAATAATTAATATACCTTTTAACAGTTTATATTTAAGTCGTCCAATTGCATTAGGACACATATCCAAAATTTTTTTTTTGTTATTTTATGTTTCCCCTATCTAGTTGTAAGC
This sequence comes from Daktulosphaira vitifoliae, assembly GCF_025091365.1. NCBI lineage: Eukaryota > Metazoa > Arthropoda > Insecta > Hemiptera > Phylloxeridae > Daktulosphaira > Daktulosphaira vitifoliae. The sequence continues at coordinate 26,975,763 of NW_026099572.1, read as the reverse complement.
TAATTTTTCAAGAAAACATAAAATTACAAAAAACCACTATTTATAAACAATTATTTTATTGATAAAATATCTTATTATTATTCAATAGTTCTTATTAATTTGTGAGATAACTCTTAAAACGACATGGCACTAATTTATAAACAAGTGCAATTATATTAGTCTATATATACAGCTATATTTAATTGTATTTATAAAGAAAACATATGTCTACACATCAATGTTATAAAACTGATTTTTATATAATATTTACTTGAGGTAACAACTTCTGATAAGCAGCTATTGAGATCAACTGAGGTAATGCATCTTGACAACTATAATATTTTTTATTTATGCATACTACAAGATTGGGGTTTTTCACAAGGTTACTAAAATCAGACGTAAATTCTGCATAACTAATTTGATGAGCTAAAAATTGTTTTTCTGTAAATTCAATGCTATCTAAATTATTCAATCCTCCACAAAGTGAAACCGTCACTTCACATCCAACACTGAAATCATTAGCCAGATAATTTTTTCAGCAAATTATATTTAACATAACAATTTTCACATTACTTAGAATATAATTTCTCATCAAAATCACTATCAATAGATTTTGGCCCCTCTCTATCCATACTAGTAGGTGAATGTGATAAAGAAGGTCCTTTACCAGATTCCACATCATCATCTTCAACTAAATCAATTACTTTTACTTCATCATCTTGTCTTGGAGGAGATTGATTGTACAAATACATATCTAAAACTTTAGGGTCTAATTGTTCAGCACACAAATCAGCTAAATAGATACCAGCATTTTCTGATGAATTATGCCGAATATGTTTTGTTTTTTTCATAAAACCCAACATATTAGCCAACATTGATCTTTGATTTGCAGCTTCTTGCTTTTTTGATACTTCTTCTAAATTAAGTTTTGAATCATTAGAATCTAAACTACATCTTCGAGCTGGTGGAGTAGGTAATTCTCCCCAACGCCATGATTGATGATCAACAACACCACTTTGCAAATCAGCTGATTTAGTGTTAGAATTTGCAAGAAAAATTTCAATGGCTGAATTTCTAGCTCGTTGTTGAAATTCATATTCAGTATCAGACTGAACTGTTGTACAATTATGCCTTATTTCTCCCGTGCTTAAATATAAAAACAATTTCTAATTATTATCATGTTACTTAATATAAGTTACTTAATTATAACATTACTTTGAACTTGGAGATGCATCAGTATCACTAAAAAAATGTAAGTCATTATCTATATTGTATTGAGAACGATCATCAGAATCTGCTAAATGACTATTTGCCGAAAGATCACATGATCCAAATATATTACTCAGTACTTTTGTTTCATCTTTATCTTTTCTTTTGATCATAGATTTTTTACGACGACGTTTGCGCATTTGTGGTTTGGGTGGAGAATCTTCAATTGGTCGAAATTTTAAAGAACTAGATTCAATAGCTCTATTATCTATAGTCTCAGCACAAAATGTTTTTGGCACTGCTAAATCAGACTGTGAAATGACAGCATACTCTACAGTTTTCCGCCTGTAACATATTTATATAATAGAAAATTTTTTACAAAAATTTAAAATATTTTAAGATCCTACGATTCATCATCTGGTATTGGAGAACATGCTAAGTGTGGAGGTATTATTTCACGATTATCTTCTTCCGATATTTCTTCAACAAAAAATGCTTCTCCTGATTCACCTAGTTTCATATGTAAGTATGATGGTTCTCCATTAATTTCTACTTCAACCTAAAAATTATTTGTTCTTGAAATATATTCTCAATGATAGTAAAAACATCATATTTATTCTATATAAGACAAAAATTAGAAATTTAACATTACATGGTCAAAATAAAATTAAAATTATTTTTTTATTAAGCACTACAAATCTTATAAAGTATTTTTAAAAGGATATATGCAAAAGAACTATGTAATTAAATCAATACTAAAAGTATTAAATGATAAACTAAGCTAAAAAATGCTACTTTGATGAAAAAACATAATTTTTTTTTAAATTGTATTCATAAAGTTATGATAAATCATGACTTTATTTTTATTTTATCATAATCAAGATTATGATAAAATTACTATGCTTAATAGTTGAGATAATATACTAAGTTGTAATTATGATTTAACTTAATAAATATATAACTTACTATTTTTTCCCTACTTCTAAGTACACCAATTTTACCAAAACGTACATGAAATGGCGAACATGTAAAAGTACCATCTGGTTGTTCAACAACAATAATATCAATAGCTCCAGTCAAGGTAGCTGGATTAATTTCATTATAAACATGTCGAAAGTTACTAATAAACTTTCCTAGATAATTCATGGTGGGTGTAAATGAGTAACGCTGTGAATTCTTTAATTATACACTGTAACATAACATAAACAAATAATTTTGATTATATATAAAAAACTAAAAATACGATTTCTTGTTGAAATAATTTAATATTTAATATACTAATTGATATATATCCAAAAAATACCAAAATAAAGAATAAAAACGAATATTAAGGATACATCCTTACATTTGCAAATCTATCATTTTAGAAACTTCATTCAACAAATTGAAATTTAAAATTAATAACAACTATTTAAGATAAGAAAAATAAAAATTAAGCACAACGAAAATAATTTTAGCTTATATAACAGCAAAATCCATGTTTACTCTTGTTACTGATTGGCTTAACATTGTTTTGATTCAGATATAATTCGATTTCACCGAACAGCTGATTTTGCATTATATCACAAAGGAACATGCGTGCGTTGTTAATTATTCGAATGAGAAATAATAAAGCCACATGTAAAAATATATACCTAGTGGCTTATTTACCATTTCTGAGACATCATAATATTAACTAGTAGTATAATGCAAAATAATACTAGCCAAATAAGTGCTTTTATTAATGGCGTAATATATTATAAGTAAACAAATGTGCACATTCGTCAAGAAGGTAACGTGACGTATGTAGTACCATTTTACTGTAATATATATAATGTAAACAATACATAACAACATATATTTTACAGTGATTTAGAAAAATAAGTCAGTGTAGAATATTTTCATTTAACAACAAGTCAACTGCATCCTATTAGCATAAATCCAGAAGGCTTAGGGTGGCTATAAATTCTCCTATGTACAAATCGAAGCATATAACTTGCATCAAATTAAACCTACTTAACATTTAATAATGAATCATTTTATTAATAGTTAATAACTTTATTTCCTTTTAAATTTCATTAATAAATCGATCCAAGTGAAAATTTTTTTGGAACTATTCAAATATTCGATATTTTTTTAGCTCCCAAAATTATTACTTTAGAAAGTAATAAACGTTGTTTAGTAATTAAAAAATAATTCACAAAAATATTCAAATAATATTTAGAATATTAAAAAAATCTTAATGTAAAATTTGGAGATCATTAAAAACTCACCTATTTGCATTCGAATCACATTCATAATGATTCTAAAATATTACATTATTAATTATAAATGCTGATGATTGGCAAAACTATAAGAGTGACTTAGCCCCTTAAAATATTTTTAAGACGATAGTAAAATAACTGTAGCAACCCCAAAAATATCTATTCTAGTTTGAATATGTGCATGTTATCACGTTTTCCTTTTAAAAGGCATCTTAAATTATTTTTTCAGAAAATATAGAAAAATCTACTCCTAAATAATTTATTGACATCAATAAATATAATTTAAATTGTATTTAATAATAGCTTAAGCATTGTATAATAACTCTTAAAATACGAAATTTACTTTCAATGATTAATTATAATGGAATATTTAATTTTGTATCTCATAAAAGATATTAAATTCGAAAGAAAATTTAATATGCATTTAGGAATATCATAATAAATGTATGTGTTGTACTTTTATAAATTATTAACAAATTATGTTCAATAATTTTGAGTAAACATGTACAAAAATATTTATTAGGATTAAACTAAAAAAAAAACATTTTGTCTGCGTATTGTTTACTTCTACCAAGTGAAAAACACTCGTCACTAGTCAGTGGTGGTGAGTAACCTTGAAATTCAAAAACGAAAAATATTATTGCAAATTTCTTACGTGTTTGGATATTCAGTTATATAAAATAATTACATATTTTATTGTCCAGCTATTTTTTATATTTTGTTCCCTACAAACATCTATGTATTGTACGAACTATTTTGACATAATTCGAGGTCGACTAGCATATCAATACACATGTCTGCGTAAATTATAAATCCATCAATAGACAATAACATGTTATGAAATATAAGAACTTGTTTATACTAAATTTACACTTTAATAAAATTTCATTGTGTTAATGATCGTTTAAAAACAAATTGGAAACCTTAATTTCATTTCAATTTTGCAAATTGTACTTTCTGTATTTTAGTTCAATTCAATGATATTATGAAGCCCAATATGTTGTATTTATTAGTTATTTAACCTTCAAAGTTCATACGGTATCTAATCTTTAGATATATTACATTTTTTTTTATTGTTGAGGTCATACTTTATCTCTTAATTATTTTTCACAACAAAATCAAATGAAAATGAAAATTTTTCTTTATGTATTTTTTGTATTAACTTTCTCCATAAAACAAAAAATTTAGTGTCGTTACTGTTAAATTCAACGTAAATGCAGGCATATTTATAAATATGACATTTGACATATTTGATAAAGACACAAAAATTATATACTAGTACAAATACAAAGGGATTATTTAAATATATTTAAGACTTTCATTTTATGCATGTAATTTACTTAGATATGAAGTAACTTATTTATAATTTAACGAATGATTTGTGCCCTGAGTTCCTTCAAGTTAATTTTTTCATCAATAATATTCCTAAAGAAAGTTCTTTTGTTAATAGTATTGAAGCAACCTTCCATTTGGAATGATTACAATGTTTTTTAATTTGTAGTCGTGATAAACTTTTTTTTTTGCTCATTCGTGTTTCTTTAAATAGCAATTTAGAGTGTAACATTTTTGGTGAACAAAAATAATGTGATAGATTTGACTCTCTTTTAACTATTTCTAGTCACACTACTTGTACTAAGCTGGTATTAGGTAACATCAAACAGTGATTCTAGTATAGTATAGTAGGTGTTATTTAGTGAAGTTTTGAATCATCTAACTACTTTAGTGAAAGGCCATTATATATCTTGAATAAATAGGCTTAGAAGTTGACATCATTCATTATAATTTTTATTTGAACAGTATTCTGTTAAATAGCAGATTAGTATATTATTTTGGTATATCCAATTATCAGACATAACCAATAGTATTATATCTACTTTAATTATATAACTGACTATGCATAGGTTAAATAAGTTATGAAAGTAAGAAATCAGCAATGATAATAATGACGGCATATTATCCATTAAAATGTTTATAATTCTAAATAGATAGTTATATAATTCATGGGTTATAATATAATTATATATATATAATTCATTAAATTTGAAATATATAATTATTTAGAAGAATGAAATTTAAATCATTAAGTGTTGATCTAATATTTTATTGACTAAATAAATATACAGAATCTTTTTATGAAAACTATGATTTAATCATTGTCAATGGTGTATGGTCAGTTACGCGAAAAAAAAATTACAAGAAAAAAACTGGTAAAAATACTATCCATTATTTATGAAAAATTATTATTGCACATATACTTTAATTAACAATTCAGAACAACAAAAAATGTCCATGGCTTGACGATGGCAATTTATTCTGATTAAACTAAAATTACTTGCGATTTTGTTATCAATATAAGATAAGTTAAGTGTTAATTCAACTTCAGTCAATGTCCTTCGAACAAACGGAAATAATAAATAGTTTTTTTATAATTTTTTCTGCCATTAATTTAAGTTAACAATGTTGGCTAGCTTAGTGAACTAAGGAAAAATGCTTCTTGATCATATTAACCTTTCGTTAACGTTACTTAATTATAAAGTTTTTTCATTTAAATAACATGGACTTTTGACTATTGCTGGCGTAAAGATATTTTTCTTTCCACTTTAAATAAATGTTTTTTTATCTGATAATGAGAAAAAGAAAAAAATCCTTACGCTGAAACTTGCTTTTGGCAGTTTAAAGTTAGTGCTTACTAATAGAAAAATAAATTATTAAAAAATCAGTACACCAATCTAACTTAAAAGATACATTTTTATAACAAAATAGAAACATTTTGAAATAGTTGTGTTTTTATGAAAGTACAAAGCATTAAACACGTATAATAATATTGATTAATGGTGCTAATTTTAAACAGGACCCGATTTAGGAACGTTGAAACCCCAAACCTGTATCTATTTTGAACAAAAAAAAATTAAATATTTTTATTCACTACGATCGTGATATTAATGACTCATTAGTCATTAATATCACTATAATTTCATTATAATGATGTTATTCAATCATTATTTATAATGATTGAATCATAAGTCATTTTTAATTAATAATATATATTTTTAATTGAAATAATAAATAGTTCTCATATTGTAAGTAATGGTATTTACTAGCAAGCTGGAACTTTCATATATATACATATATTGTATATTTTTTTTACTTACTGAACACTCTATAACGGTAAAAAGTCATAAGACACTCAATTAAAATACTGTTCAATAATTTGGATTAATAAGTATATAAAATATTAGTGATGGGCATTTTCGAATATTTAAAACTATCGAATAACTATTCGAATAGTTTTTATACAACCCAATAGTTTATTTTTAGCATGAACTATTCGAATGGGCTACCGAATGTTTTTAAAAAATATTCGATTAGTTCTACCTAAATTTTTTTATTAAGTATACTTAATTATAATAAGAAGATAATTAACGAATACTTATAAATAAATTATTATACAATTAATAATAGTAAAAATTAATGATTGGCATTTTCAAATATTTTAAACTATCGTATAACTATTTAAAGTATGTTTATACACCCAGAGAAAAACCTCGATCTATATAATAAATTCATTGTTCAATTTGATAAATATATCATTACTATTGAATCTATGATATATTTATCAATATGATAATTTTTTTTCTTGTCTTGAACAATAATTATTTATAAGAATAATTATTTTGTTCGTATTAATAAAACATTATCATAAACCCTTGATAAAATTTCTCTTTCAATTTTGATTGAGGTTTTTCTTTGGGTGCACAACCGAATAGTTTATTTTTAGCATAAACTATCGAATAGTTTTAAAATCTATTCGAATAGACTATCGAATAGTTTAAAAACTATTCGAATATTTTTTGAATGACTATCGAATAGTTCGAATAGTGGACAACTACCGAATAGTTCGATAGTTTCTATTCGATATTTCCCATCACTATAAAATATACTATAAATAATAAGTACAAAATATTGGAGCAATTATGGACCGCGTAAGATGGCAGTGCTCGGCGTAGTAATTTCAGTAAATATTTTCTCATTTTTTATGGCGCGGTGTGCAAGAGGATTAAAAAGAGAGTGGGAATTATGGTTTCGCGAAGAGACATGCTATTAAAGCTATGGTTGCCGTATACCGCCACTAATTTCTTATCGTATTTACTTCACGGTTTATTTTTATGTTGTGTATTTTTATAATACACAACAACTTAACAAATGATAAATTAAATTGTCAATATATCCGAAAATATAATTAACCGTTTGTTAAATCATAGAATAATAAACAAATGGTATCAGAGGAAATATGATTTTAAAAAAAATATCGTTTTCTGAATTACCACTCACGCATTACCATTGATATAAGAATCGTAATAAAAATAATTGTTCTAAGTTATAAGTCATGATGTACAGCATATACGATCGAGGGGGCTTTTTTTCTTTTTTATGTAGTGCGAAAAAATTCTTAAATATATCTCTCATAATTATTATAATGTTTTTTTAAATTATTATTCTAATTTTTAAATACTACTGTTTATTTTTCAATAGATATTTTGAAGTGTAGAGTGCACTAATTTCCATGAGATATTCAATAAATATTTTCATATTCAAATTAAATAGCTTACGAGTACAGTTATTGGCACCTTAAAAATACCTAGGTTTTAATCAAAATATTTAGTTACACGATTTGAGTTATTGTCACTAGATATTATAAGTCAACAATTTTATTAGAATTCGAATTATATCTTTAGAATTGGTGTAAGTTTTATAATCTTATTTTTTAAATAATAGATTTAAAAAAAATCCAAAATACATTAACTTATCATTAATTGGCTTTCTTTTCATTGATACCCTTTTTAAATTTATTGCAGTGTTCATTCATAGTTGAGTAAAAATTAAAATATTTGTAAAAATATAAAGCAATAAGTGTGCATAATTTAAAAAAAAATGAACTCAAAAATCAATACACCATCTTTTATTGGTAAAATAGTTAAAAATGCACCAATTCTATATCTTTTTCAATACTGTACTTTTACCATAAGCGCAATTTGGTGGGGCCAAAATTCTAAAAAAAATGTATGTATTATTATACAAAATTAATTTTAGGGAGTAGAATTTACACATAATAAGCTCTTCCAAAAATTTTATTGAAATTGCGCCAAAGTACTTCACTCTAAATAATATTTTTCCATTGATAAAATATAATGTAAGAAGAATTACTATCTCGATTGCCAAAACTTCCAAATATTGGCATAAGCTTTTTAAAACTGTTTTAAAATATATTTCTCTGCCAAATTCAGAAATAACTTAATACGTAATCAAGTTAGAAAAGTGCAAATATTACAATTTAATATATAAATAGGTAAATACTAACTTCTTTAAATTTTTTATGAATGCATTAAAAATGTTTTTATTAATTATAGATTTCAACGGACTAAACAATTTTGTATTTTGTATTTTTATAATTATAATCAATCTTTATAATACGCTATATTGAGTAGTTTATAACAACCTTTTGATTTTTTGTGATTCGAAACTAAGAAATATTAAGTTATTGGTCTTCTGATTCTGTGCGTTATTTTTTATGTCTGTCCATAAATTTCTTAGCTCTCACTGAACCAATTTTGATGATTAATACATCAATTGAACCGATTTTAATCTAGTTGAACTAATAGTCTTCAACTATTGGAAAAAATCCATTAATTTTAGAAATTTAAACAAATGATTAGGAACTTATATAATTACTATTAACGTAAATTAAAAAAAAATCCTAAAATTTCGTTAAAATCACTTATTATATTTTTTGTATTTATATCTTAATAAATCATTTCAATAGAAATACTAATTATTTCTATGTAACTCTTGGTGTTTAAATTAATGCTATAATTGAAATTTTGAGAACTATATTCCGTATAGTTATATCTTATAGTTTTTAATAAATTAGTTATAATAACAAAAATTAATGGTGTTAGAAAAAATCGAATTACAGATTTGAAATCAGCAGAAAAAATTGATCAATAAAAATATATTTTTGACTCCGATGAAAATTTCTTGTAGACCATTTATTCATAATTAACAACAAACTGTTTTCTGTAAAGTTTTGTATCAATCCCTTCAATTTTTATACACTTTTGCTATAAAAGTAATAACTACTTTATACATTTCTATAAATTCTCCAAAAAAATTAAAATACTAAATTATTAAATATCAATTTCATACCACGTTCAATTGCTATAATAGATATATTATATATCATATATTATACTTATAAACCATAGAACTATTAATCAGGAATAATTAAGGAAATAGGATTTCATTTTGCTTTTGGTATAATTCACTAATTTCTTAAAACTATTTTAAAAATATTCTCTATCAGATATCGTCTATACTTGTCCTAACTATGCCACGTTCACACTGTGCCGCCAACGGATTGTGCTACTTTTTTTTCTATTGCAAAGCCATCGATGACTTCATTTGAATTTATTTGAATTCCTCTATGCATGATTAAAAATGATAGACATATAGGACGTTCTTAGCCTAATGAGTTTCGTAAATAGTTTTTTAATCTTTTCATAGTGGAAAATGTGCGTTCCGGTGTTGAAGTCGAGGTTGTAAGTGTTGCTAATAATTTTAAAAAAAATTAAAAAGTTGGAAAATATTCAGAATGACATTCAATGCATGCTTCTATTGCGGTCTTTTTCTAATATTTGTACTTCATTTTTTGTCAATATATTAATTTCTGTTGGCAATACTTCAAAATTTAGAAATTCTGAATATATTTTAAAATATTTGAATTTATTTCATATTTGTTGCAAACTTTTGTAATAACTTGTGCAAACTATAGTACCAATATATTTACAAATGTGTTGCATTTTTCACATATGAGAGAGAGCTAAATTTTAAGAATGACACTGCAGGACACGTAGAGTGCGGTTGGATACACTTCTCGAATAATTTCTTGTAATCCATTAAAATTTCCGCTCATTGCAGCCGCTCCATCATACCCTTGTCTTATCATATATTTTGGATTTATAATTAGAGAATTAAGAGTTTCTAAAATGACATTTGCTAAATTTTTGCCAGTTGTATTTTCTACTGACACAAATTTTAAAAAATCTTCAAGTAAAATAAATGTATCAAGTATCTTCATGAGCATACCTAACGTAAAATGACATTTGTTTTATTCGCAACATATCAGTCGTCTCGTCAACTAAAATTGAAAATGAATATTTATTCTATTTACTAAACAATCTGTTATTATTTTTCCGATAACAGAATTTAAATTATTTTATATGGTAGGACTTATATACATAGTTCTAAATGTGTCATTTTCAATACGATCAGTCATCATTTTCTCATTGCAGATCATTTACAAAAGTGGTCTAAAAGTACCATTATTGTGTATTGGTCCATTAAGTGATAGTGGTCCAGCGTCAGATGTCCCACAAAGGGCTAATTCTTGACGGGCACACAATGTTATGGTTTGAGTAATCGGTATTAATTTATTTCTGTAATAAATGTTGATTGGAATAGACTAATATAAAATTATCTGCGAATAAAGGCTGTTTTTATGATACTATGTACTGCTATGTATATTAAAAAATTCTATTGTATTTTTCCATTTATTAAATGGCTTTATAATCAATACTCTTGACTTTTAATGTATACCTTTACCAGTAAAATTACGTTGAAAGTTAACACAATATTTACATAACGCTCCAGATTTTTTTTATAAGTGTAACATAACCAAGGGAAACGTTTAATCTAATTTAATTGATATTTAAAAATTTTTTTCTCGATAAAGGAAAATTTAATTTTTCATCGGGAATCCTAACATTAGTCAGCAAGTGGTATTTTTACTAACCTTTTGATTAAAACAGCAACCAATAAAGACACTATTATTAGTAGATTTTTTTGTAATTATTTGTTTAACTTCAGTAAATAAGTAGATAAGATAACTTTATAGTTTGAAGTACTCACTTCATGTCTAATACTTATATCATGAGTTGTTTTAATTTTTTTATTAATATAGTTTTTTAGGGTATTTACAGATTTGATTTTATGAGTAGACATTGTTATGTTATGCCAATATAACTAGTATTTCTACACTTCAATTTTGAATGGATACGTATACACTGCTTAGTGCACAAAAAACTGGTCGGAATATTTTGTTCAAATTACTAAACTATGTAGGTAACGAGTTTATTTTATTTATTAACCGTTCGTTAAGTAAAATAATGTTATATTGATGAGATATTAAAATGGTTTGCAAGCGTAGCCACGCGCCTAACAAAGGGTTAATAATAATAATAATGAACTTTGCTTTTGTGTCACGAACGACACAATTACACAGATAATATACTAATTAAACGACGATAGTCGACTCGTACATTTCTGCACGAAGTGTTACATATATATATAATACAAAAATAATCGACTCAATAGGTGTAATTTTTAACAAGTTATCTTGTTTGCAATAAAATTTCTTGTGGCATATAAACATTTATGCATATAAATTACACATACACCCAAAGAAAAACCTCAATCAATTTTGATAGAGAAATTTTATCAAGGGTTTATGATAATGTTTTATTAATACGAACAAAATAATTATTCTTATAAATAATTATTGTTCAAGACAAGAAAAAAAATTATCATATTGATAAATATATCATAGATTCAATAGTAATGATATATTTATCAAATTGAACAATGAATTTATTATATAGATCGAGGTTTTTCTCTGGGTGTAGTAAACGTTAACACCACAGAAGAATTCATATTCGCATAAAAAAGTTCTATACATTAATTTTTTAATTGTAAAAATATTTTTTTAGGGGACCCAATTCCTTCAAATAGAGTTTAGATTTTGGTCATTATGATGATGATATGAAAAAGAAATAATTCATGTATATTTATAAAAAAGTGGCAACCTTTGAAACTTATTACAACGATTTTTTTTTTAATAATTATTGCCTTTTTAGACTATTATCAAATCATATTTTTATTACTTATTACCTGGGCTCGGAAGTTTTAGCAAATGCATATTTTGCATGTTTACAGTTTTTGGTGCTATTTTGCTAATTTTTAGGTTTAAGTGCTATTTTTAACTAGATTTTATATATATATATCTTAAATAACCAAAATTGTACTGAAAAAAAACTATACCAACATCTATACCAACAACTATCAAATAAATGTGATATATTCGATTGTTGTTGTCGATAATAAAATTTATATCATTTACAATAATTTGCTCATATCTCCTGTCAAACGTACTACTATTATCGTTATCGCCGTATTTACATAGGTCTTAGCGTTATTTTCATACTACCTACATATACAATTTTTTTATATCAGACTAAAATTTTTAGTATCCCATCGTCATTTCTATGTGTTGTATCTGCGTTATTTGAAAAGTGGTAAAATTAAAGTTAATTCCGACAAAGAGTTCAATGTATCATAACATTTAAAAAGTGTCAAACATGTAAAAGGCTTTGTCCGATATGAAAATCAAATTAATCGAATACGGCAACAGTAATTGACAAAAATAAGTAATAGAAAATCATCATTCAACAAAGATTCGTGTGAGGCTCTTATTTCTGCTAACATTTCTTTAAATAACATAGAAAATAAAAAATTAATAATATTTTTGGAAATGTATACAAAAAATGAAATTCCGAGCGAAACTACGTTGCGAAAAGGATACGTAGATGAAATTTATAATAATACTATTAACGATATAAGGAAAACTGTCAGATAATAAAATTTGAGTCAGTATCGATCAGACGACTCATGTAGGGGGTCGTTACATTACGAATGTATTAGTTGGTATTCTTGATGAAAATTACGCAGGCAAATTTTTTTTACTAAATTCGGTTAAACTAGAAAAAGCTAACCACTCCACGATGATCAAACTTTTTGACAGATCGATGAGTTTATCATCGATAAACTGGTATCAAACATGACAATGTACTTTTATTTTTAACTGTTGCTGCACCTTACATGGTTAAATCAGGAGTACTGCTAAAAAGTCTTTACTCGAAAATGATTCATGTAACTTGTGTTATACACGGGCTTCAATGAGTCGCAGAAGAAGTAAGAAGTCAATTTCATGCCGTAGACAAAATGATTACAAGTGTGAAAAAAATATTCAGAAAAGTACCAAGTCGTTTACTTTTATTTAAAGCGGAAGCGCCAAATCTAAGAAGAGCCAATTATAACTCGTTGGGGAAGTTGGATTAACGCGGCAATTTATTGTTGCGAGAATTTCGAGATAATACACCATATTGTTTACATGTTGGATAAAAACGATGCTGTAGTATTATAGACGACCAAGATTTCATCATAAAACCGGGATTAGAAAATAACTTGACGTATATTCAATCAAACTTTGCTACCTTACCTTGGCTACTGAAAAATTATAACATCAACATGTACCATTATCGGATTCAATCAATCAAATTCATTCAATACATCAAAATTGTAAAGGATATTCAAAAATCTTTGGAAAATCTAAGTGATTCAAAAGGAAACGCTATTCAAAATAAGTTTAATAAGGTATTAGAAAAAATTTTTGGTCTCGCGGTATTAATAAAAATATCAAAAGTTCTAACTGGTGAACAAGATTTAAGTTGTAACGGACTTAGCATTTTTTAAATACGCAACCATGACGTTAGTCAATGTTGAGCGGTCATTCTTTACATTTAATTTATTATTTATTTACAAATAAACGTAGATCATTCAAATATGAAAATGTAAGAAACACATGTTATTATTCAAAGTAATTCTTACGTTAAATAATATCAATTCATTTAAAATGAATACATAACATTAATAATATATATATCTTCGTTATAGTCGCCCTCTTCCCAACTACTTGGGGTCGGATATATATATACTATAGAATATAAATAAATATTCAACTGTAACATTTAAGCGGCTTTAAATAGTTTTGTATAAAAAAAAATTATTATTAAAAAAGTTTTGTATTGAAATTGTAATTTGCATATTTTTCTGTTTTTAGTGCTATTTATAGCGCTTATTGTGGTGTTTTTAAGTGCATATTAAAGCGCAAAATATATATTTTATTAGTGCTATAATATCTAAGCACTGTTACTATTAAAAAATATATTGGTTATCGTATTTTAAATTTTTATCAAAATTTAAAATTAGCCATTTTACAGATTTTTTCTTTTAATTTTATAAGAAGTCATGGAGCTATAAATATTTTAATACATTGGTGGTTTTAGTATGGACAGAGTGTTTAGTGGAATTCGTTATTGTTAAGAAACCCAACAGTAATAATTAGAATTAGACCCCTTATAACTATTATTATTACATTGATAATTGAAGCACGAGCTAAGGAGGCACTATTTAAATAATAATATTATTTTAAAGTCAAAATAATTATATGTTATTATGAAAAATAAATTTAAATGTAGACTTATTTCATTGATTAATAAGATAAGTGAATTAATTTTGTGCTTACCAAATATTTTTCATAGAAATCGAACTTTTGCACTTGTCTATTACTAAAATAGTAAAATACAAAACCGTCAAAGCACTACAACAATCAGTATTATACTATCAAGTTAATTATTTGTGACTGGTCAATGGACATTTAATAAATAGGTACAGGAAATAAATCACCAGATGTCGCTGATGTTCCTTGTTTTTGTTTACCATTTAATTTTAATAGTTTTTATATTGACGATGATGATATTTTGAATGTTTATGACAAAACAATTTTTTTTTAAATTATTTTTATTGATTTTTAAAAAAATAAAAGTAAACGAAAATTCGAGAAATATGAGTCATTAGGTTTGAGTTATTTTTTATTAATTGTAAGGTAATGTTGAATTAACAAGTAACTTCGAATCTATGAATGCCGAACAAATTAAATAAATAAATAAAAAATTAGCCTGGAAGATATCTATATGAATAAAGTAGTGTGTTAACATGATTTTAAAAAGACAATCTGCCTCTTCCTCTACATGGTGTCACAGGGCGTATTTAGGGGGGAGCGATCGTCTCCTCCTGTATCAGCATTAAAACGCAAAACTTCTTGGAACATTGCAAAAATTGATAACCAAGAATATATATTATATTTAATAATTATATTCTAAGCGTGAGAAGTCTCATTCAAACACTTACTGTACTCAGTTTTTTATTGGATTTTTATAAATAGCATACCTAAAGAAAGCTTATTTTCTCTAGTTTACTATGTTAAAATTTCAAAAGGTTCAGTATTTTTAAAAAGAGTAGAAGTAGTTATAAATACAGAACTTTTTTGTTTGACTTGCCGTTTTTAACGGTAGTGTAATTTAGTTATATTTTTCTATATATCTAAAAGTGAGGGATTTTTTAAATTTTTGGTGACAAAGGCTTCAAATAGATTTAAATTTTGACGTATTGAACAATACGGTTGGGTACAATGGAGTCGAGAAGTTTCATGGACAAACAAAGAAAATACGCATAAGAAAACCAATAACTTCTTTGAAACGCATCGAAGTTAAGAAAAATGATGCATAAAAAATAGAGAAAAAATTTTTTCATGAGCAAAATAAAATAACATCGTGGAAGACAGTATAGCAGTATGATTTATAAATTCGACTCTGATTTTATAAATGTTTATTTGACTATGAGACTATATTTTATAATAAAATAAATTATTTCATAGTATTATTATAGTATATATTTATTTCTAAAACAATTAGTAATAATTAATTTTCATGTCATTTAAGAAAAAAAATTATCGAACAGGGTGCCCAAAGTCCAAAATTTTTTTTATTAAATTTTTAATAAGAGAAGAATACGTAAAAGATTGTTTTATAAGTAATTAATACGTAGCTATATCAATATAATAAATATTTAGTAATAAGAACAAAATGATTAAAAATTTTAATTTATTTTGAGTTGTATCTGAGGTCTTATCAGCTTTGACCAATACGCCATTTCATGATAAATGTAAACATAAATAGAAGATAACATGACTATTATACTTTGTATTGATTAAAAGTATTTTTAAGTCAAATTTATTTTTGCTATCATAATAAAAAAATTAATTATTCGTTTTCAGTATTTGTCAGAAATATGAATATTGAGGAACGGAGAAATGAAAGACGCAGAAAAATTTTAGAAAATTCAGAAGCTAGACTTAGTAGAATAAATGCTTTAAAAACAGCTAAAATTGATTTGAATATTCAAAATGATTTAATTGGAGTTAAAAAAGGTGATTAACTTTTAATTCATGATACTTATAACTTTTATATGAAAATCTTGCAAATAATGTTTTATTTATTTAAAATTTTTATTTGTTTTTAACTTTAATTTCAAATTTGTATTTTTATACTGTTCAATTTATTTCTACTACAGTAATGGTTGGTACAGTAGATTAGTCAAAATTTTAGGTGAACTTTTATAAATAATTTTCAAAACGAAAAATATGAGATATTAATAAACTTAAAACGTCATTATCCATCTTATAATATAAAAAAATTCTTTTGAAACATGATATTTAAAATAATCTATATAAGGAAAAAGTATTCTTATAAAATTCTTAGGATAATAAATAATAATTATTTAACATTAATATGTTAAATGAAAAACATTGAATAACATTTTGATATTAAAAATGTTAAACATAACATTATATAATGTTTAAATGTTGAATTACATTAAACTCAATTATAAAATAATGTTATAATATACTTAATTGTGAAACAAAAAAAATTTTAATCCAATTTATTGATTAGGATTTCAACTAATTCAACTCAAATTTAAATACTTAAAAAAAAAAGAAGTCATCAAAATTAAATTCACACAATTTGAAATAGTTAAAAATAAAACCCAGCACAGGGGGGTCGTGGCACAGTGGTGACGTGGCATAGTTGAGTGAAGTATAATGATATCTAACAATGATTAAAATCACTATCATAAAAAATTGATGTGATGCAAATTTTTAGATAGTGTTTAATTTAAAAAAATTGGTAGATTATTCCAAAAGCTACATGATCTGCTATTTCCTTATTTATATCCTGATTGAGATAGAAAGTAAATCGAATGAACGAGGGATATAAATATTATTTCTCGTAAAAAAATTGTATTGATCCATACACTTTTCAATAAATTATAGCATTATTAAGTTAAAAATGTAAAAAATAAAATTGAAAATTTTCACACAAAAATAGCATTTGGTAACTATTTTCACTGTGAAGACAAAATAAAGAAAAAAATTTTTTTTTTCCATAATAAAGTATATTACATTATCTTTAATTTAAGATATATATTAAAGTGTCAGGAATTCTGGAACTATTTCAAGAGTTAAGTTGAAAAAGTTAATTTTTTGTGAAAAAGTTGTCATTTTGAAAACATCCTTGTGGGCAGGTAAAGGGTCAGATTTACTGGAAACGAGAGAAATTTTTTCAATTTTTGAGCATAATGTCTTTGACTAGATACAATTTGTGATATTTTGACGTATTGTTTAAAGAAATTGGTTTGGTCATAGCTGAAAAAAAGTAGTAATAGACACAAACAAAAAATATATCATATTAAAATAATACCTTCTCATCTTCACATCGAAGCTACAAGATATATTTTTTAAATAAATTATTTTTAATTTGTATTTAGCTTACATCATTTCCTTACAAAATAATAGTTTTTTTACAAATAACCTATAAAAAATATGTCATCGATTTAAAAATGATTAAATTTAAGTAAATTAAATGTTATGGTTTTTAACATAATTTTATTGTGGTAACATAATACAGATAATAGAGTTAGAATAATGGTAGCTCTATAGGGTTAATGTATTACTGCAAATTATGCAGTAGCACTAAACTTTAATTGAAGTATTCTAAAAATTTTAGACTATCATAATATATTTTATTATTATTATTATTTTTTTTTGAAAACAAACAAAATAACAAAAAAAAGTTTATATCACAATTTCAGAAAATGTATTGTATTATATTTAGGGGTTGACCTAAATTGTATACTAGGGGCAAAGCCCCTCTATTTGACTTCTATGCATATCAACCATTGTTGGGATTTTTATTGTTTATGTACAAAACTTGTTATTTCATTAATTTTTACTATGGTAATATTTTATACTGTTGTAAGAAAAATTTTGTTTTTATTTTTATGCAATTTTTTTGCACTAATGTTTTTGACTTTTAGAAAAGTCTGAGTATGATTTCAAACCTGACTATTTATTGAATGAAAAATGTACAAGTCTTGAAAATTCTAAGAAAGTTGATAAAAATGATAAATTAAAAGTTAAAAATTTTGATTTTAATTACTGTGAACCCAATTTAAAAAGAACATTATCTAATTATTATCAAATTGACGTATCAAGAACAACAATTGTACATATATTATTGTCACAGCTTACATTAGCACTGTTATACTACGATTTTGGGTTTTTATTTGCAAATGTAAGTTTACTCATTTTGCATGATTTATTCATTTAAGTTATTAATCATTTTTCTTAAAAGTAATATGTTTTTTATTTAATTTATTTAGATTATTAGATTTTATAAGAAGTCTATGACATAATACCAGTAGTATAATATTAAATAGTAAAAAATTATTAAAAACTCTTGATAAAATATTAAAACACTTTAAATACTTAATATTTTAAGTTTGTAATCACATATTGATGTAAATAGGATAAATACATTTACAATAGGATATAAATTTTGGAATATTCTATTTTTAACAGTTTAAAATTAGAATTATAAAATTTATTTTAATATTATTCATTTTTAGTCAGCAGTTATGCCATTTATAATAAGTATCATTCCAGAATTTATCATAGTCAATGAAGAGCATGATGGTTTACATATATTTGGATTATTAATGATTGGATTTTCTCAAAAAATAGCTAAACTAATTTCAGTGTGTTTAAAACTGTCAAGTATTATAGGAAAACAATTTAGTGTTTACATTTTTTTGTTTACATGTTCTTACGTTATCATAAATTATTAAAAAATTATGTAGAACAATAAATCTAAAATAAAAACGAAATACATGAATTGTGTCAAATTTGGTTACATGACATATTTAATTTAAAGTTTATAATTTATTGTTAAATGTGACATCTTTTATAAATTTAAATAAAATATAAAGATCATGAAATTAGGAAACAACATTAAAATCTCTTAGAATTGTATTTTGCGAGATGACAAAGAAACAAAATCATTGAATATAGTTTTTATTAAATTATTTTATAGCTCTAATACTAAATAGTTAACTTTAAATACTAAAAATTTACTATACGGAGATCATATGGATATAATAATCTATTTATCATAGCCTATTTAGATAGTTACTCACAAAATAAATATTTAGTTGACATTTTTTTTTTTAATTTCCAACTACATATGTTGTTAGATTTATAAGCTATAATTACTTTTTATCGTCATCCCTTAGAACTTATAAGGGTATGAGCTTTATTTTTTAAATAATAACATGCATATCTAATTAGGTTATAAAATAGAAAATTATCTAATTAAGAAAATCAAAAATGAAAACATCTTTTTTAATTGGGAATTTATTTGCATTTTTTGCCTGGGCAGCAGGAGTTCAACTGAGAAATGTCCAATGATAGAAATATTTATACCCACTCCCCTTCCTAGGGTTTAACTTATCTAAAAGTGGTATCGACTCAGAATCCTTCAATTAGATAATTTTCTATTATTAATACAGATAGATGTTAAAGAAGAGGAAGGAAAAATAAGAAAAGGGATAAGTCAGGAATGTATTCTCATACTGCTTCTGTGCAACTTGTACGTTGAAGAAGGAATAAATAAACTAATGGCAGTGATACAGGAAACAGTTCGAATAGGAGGGAAAATGGTAATTGCCTTAAGATTTGCGAATGACATAGCTTTACGCACAGAAAATATAGAAGACTAAAAAATACCCCAACAACGTTTGATAGAATGTAAAAAAATAAGTTTGAAATGAAAATCAACAAAAAATAAACAAAAGTTATGATATGCCGTAAAATTAACCCTGTTCAACTAAATATGAAGATATACGATGAACAAATAAGCCAGGTACATTTCATATATGTAGGAAGCAATAAACAAAGGATGGCCATAGCCGTCTACAGGATAGTACAGGTGAAAAGAGCTTTAGAGAAAAAGAAGAAATTCCTGAAAAGTAATATATGGATTGGATGTGAAACCTGGACAATCGACTTAATGGAAAAAAACAGGCTTCAAGCCTTTGAGATTTGGTGCTTCAGGAAAAGACTTAAGATATCAAAGACAGAGAAGGTAACAAATATTTTGTAATAGATAAAATAAAATAAAAACGACAACTATAAAAATGTAGCCCAGAAGAAACAAGATGAGAAAATAAATTTTAAAGCACGAAAGCTTTCTAAAAAAATAATTGAAGGAAATGTTAAATTCTTGAGAGATAATTAAGGATATGAATAAAGGAACTTACAAAGACCTGAAAAAATTGTTTTATGATAGATAACATGGAGAGTTATAACAAACAAATTTACCAATTTATAACTAAAAAAAAAAATTAACTATGTATATTTTCATTTGAAAAAATAAAGTTGATACCTCATTAAATTATAAGGGATGATGCTAAAGAGTATAAGTGGTCATATTTACAGAAATGTAGTAGGTAGCCATACCTTCTAATTCACTTGGTCATTTTTTAAATAAGGTATGAAATAGATTTTGCAATAATTTTCAATGAATCCTGAGGAATTTAAATTTTTTTTAAGTGAAACTTCTTTACAGAGGTTCCAAAAAAAAAAATTATTGAGCATCACAGCCCACTGTTAAGTACATCTTATATTAAATTTTAGCACTATATTTTCAAAAATTAAATTAATTTGATTTAAAATGCATTAAATAATTTTGATTTTGCATAAAAAAAAAAATAAGGACCACAATAGATGTAATTTCCCCGCAATATCTTCATAATGAAAAAAGTTTCACTTCATCCACGCGTCCTCGTACAACACACTAGTTTTTTTCTTCACATTTCTCTTTTTCCCATCTTCCATGTAAATTCATAATGAGTATTTGTCCAAAAACTGGCAGCTAAGTATTAAGCAATACAAATAAAAAAACAATGTTGCTCATGAATGTTGAATTAAAGTTTATGAACTTAATAAAGAGCAACAATGTATATATCACTACTTTGATAGATAAACTCTTATAAGAGTGAGGGTGTTGGAACTAGATCATTTTTAAGAAATAGATTTTTGTTGGTGGTATAATTTCTTTTTCTGACTTAAGCAAGCAGAATACATAATATTTAAAATCCATTAGAAAATCAGAATGGGGAACTTGTAAACAGTAGCCCATTCTGAAACTCTGTCTTCAAGACTGTTTATTTTAAGGTAATGACGACTTTCAATGATCTAAGCTAAATTTCATGTTTTTACATTTACAGAAAGTGTTTTATTATTTTGATGAGTCAATAATAAAAATGAATTTTTCAAATGGCCTGACATTAAGAGCTTAATTTTTTACAATGTTTCATGCTATTAGAGCATAATTTAGGTTTTAAATTTCAAAAGCCTATTTTAAGTAAAACACAGTCATTAGAAAAACTGTGCAAATGGTTTCTTGTTGTTACATACTAGCATTGCTAGAATTTAGCCTGACATATTGTCATATGTTCAGTTCTCCCAGGTTTATTTTTGTTAATTAATGTTTTAATCCAAAAATCATTATGTCTCATTAAAAATGAAATAATAAATTTGTTTTTCATTAAAAAGTATATTGTTTTCTGATAGTTTGTCACCAAGAATAGTTTATCATGTTAGTGTTTTCTGTAGGAAGTATTTAAACTCAAAGTATGTATGAAATTATATTTTGTAATTTATTAATAAAAAATACTATTATATTATTTTTTTAAAATATTTTCAAGTACTTATACATAATAGCTACTTCTATACCTATTTGCAATGTAGATTAATAAAATGCAATTTTTATCATAGATTTAGAATTAAAGAATGAAAATAGTATATTTAATAACATCAATTATAAAAAATAACAACAGTTGTATTTTAAAAATAATAGTTCATTTTTACAATCATTCAACATAATATTATTTTTAATAATCAAAAAATTAATATTAAAATTATTTAAATGATTAATAAAAACTCAAAAAAAAAAAAAAAACAGGTTTAACAAACAGAATTTTATAAATATTTAATATAATATAATTTCATAAATAAACTTATCAAATTATATAAGTATTAATACACTTAATTAAAACCCAAGTATTACTTAGGAGATGGTGTTTTATTTTCTAGTATTCCTTCTTTTTCTTTAGCTTTTAATTCAAATAAACTATGTATTGCTTTTCGCAATATCATAAAATTATAATCAATAATTCCTACAAATAAAAATATTTGTTATGAAGACATAAATAGAATATAGGTATAATTAAAGGGGAAATAAAACAAATACTTCCAAAACAATTATAATTGCATAGTAAAGATACAATTTTTTTTTTTTGTTTGATGGTGTTGACAAAAAATGGATTTATGTATACCTATCAGAACAAAATCCAAAATACACTATTGAAATAAAGAATTTATATTAAAAATAATATTTTATTTGTTAAAATTATCATGTAATGCTGCATTATTTAAATAAAAATGTCATGAATTTTAGCACAAATGCAATATATATAACTAGAAGAAAATATAAAAAATAAGTATACATATAGTGTTCAATAAGTAAGGAGTTATTACAAACAATGAGAACAGAAGAAAACTCTTTCCTTGTTTACTGAAAATCTATATATTTTTTCTAAATGAAAATTAATTTGATAACTCTATAAGTTTCAAAAGAATAGCAATAAAAACACACCAATGTATTAAATTTAAGTCCTGTTAAATTAATATATATTTTTAGTTTTCTTCTACTTCACACTCGGAAATTTGAACTTCAATAAAAAATAATAATTCTTCTAATGCTTACTTTGCTTTTCAAAATTATCTTCTCTTAAAATGCAAACTAAAGCCAAGAAACTACACACTTCTCTTAGATACAAAATAGTACCATTGTTGAGTTTAATTAGACTAGAACTTTGATCATCAAATGCTGGATCAGTCATGGAACTTGGCGTTTCCCCTAAACTTTATGCAGTATGATAGAAAGTTAAATAAGATAATAATAAAAAAAAAATGAATTATATTACCCATAAATATTTGATAAATCAATAACTACATCAATCATGTCACAACATAGTTCATAACTTTGCATGTCTACAGGCGATGAATCAGTTGCAACATAAATTTTTGTCTTTACATCAAATAAAAATGCTTTTTCAATACCTGAAGTCTAAAATTTGCATTATTATACTAGAGTACAGAGGCTGAAGAGGCAAAACAAATTATTTTTAGTTTTATAGAAAAATAGTAAAGTATAATAGACAAAGAATAATAATAAACAAACAAAGGACTATTTTAAAAGAATCTTTTATGAGTATAAGCTTTAAAAGTAAAAGTAAATACCAACATTATTATTATTATATATATAATACATATATATATATATAGATAGATAAATTGTTTGTCAGTTCATCTGTCTAGTTGTTTTTTTATTTTATTTATGAATAGGATACAATTAATTTAATTGTTCTATTTATTCTGCTCCTATAAATAAAAATTTAAAGACTTAAAAGAATGTAAATAATATAGAAATATAAAGGGATAAAAAAATTCTATTTAAATGTTAAAATGGAGTCATGAAATATATAAGTAAACATATTTTTGTAATTGATGAAATGTATATAACCAAAATTATTATAATTCTGTATTCCAAAAAATTGCTAAGTCATTTAAAAGTATCAAAAAACTCAATTAACATAATTTTTATGCAAAATAAACTTTTTTTTTTGCAAACTTTGACTCACAGTTATTATAATATTGAGAAAATTTTCAAGAGTTGCATACTGAGGTATCATTTTTTGAACAACTCTACTAAATGCTTCAAATATACTGTGATCATAAATGGATGTTAGATGAAAACTTATATAAATTTTTTGATCATCACCTGTTAATTAACATTTAAATAATATTAAATTTGAGTCTCCTTTTACAATATATACATTACTTTAAGTATCCTATAAAACATATATACTCATTATAGGATTTTAAGTTACCTGAGTCTACTAAATCATCATTTGCTCTTTGATGGATTTCTCTTTGAGTTTCCATTTTTGTATCTTCTGTAAGTCCATCTACTTTATGTATGAATACTTCAAATTTAATATTATTATTTACTTTATATGCCTTTGTCACAATTGAATGTAATCTGTTAAGGGCACTGGCTATAGCATCCTAAACGTACGAAATATTATATCATATATTAACTAAATTGAGAAACCGACTCTAGCACTGATAATAAACTTGTATGTTCCACAATTTTAAAAATCCAAATTATGACAATTTATTAATTGGAAGTGTAGAATATGTGTCACATTAATTAGGATTATAACTATTTACTTTGAGATTTTTAGGTACATTTAAAAATATTTTTAAGCCTTGAAGAAATATATAACAAATCTCTTTTTATTAATAATCTAAATTTTTTTTAACAGTTAAATTTTATGAATACCAATATTTTTAAATATTAAAAATGGTCAATAAGTGATTATAGGTAAGTTTTTTCACACAAGAAAACATTTTACTTTGGTTTCATTCATTAGGCATTATTTAGTGTAGATATCACTTAAATAAAATTGAAAAATTTGAATTAATTTTTGAAGCAAACTACTTTATAACAATCTGAATTTGTAATGTTTAAAAAAATGTGAATAAATTTTAATTTATTAGTAGAATAAAAATTAGTGCTAGTTATGTTTGAGCCTGCATTTTTTTTTAGATCCGCCAAAAAGCTGAGTTTAAGTTAAATAAATAATGTAGTAATAATTACTTGAGCATCAATAACAAAAATGAGAGCTTCACAGCCAGAAAAAATTGTGTCTGCATCATATTCGGGATCAGTAAAATCAAAATGACCAGGAAAATCACATATTTGAAAATTAACAAATGCAGAATTGTTTATATCATTTTTTAACATAGAATTATTACTACCAACAAATAAAGTTTCATTTGGTGACATTTTTTGAAACACAACTTTTTGTATAGAAGTTTTTCCACTTCTAAAATACAATTTTTCTTTTTAAAATCAAATTTTTATTTTTAAAAATTTTAATAATTAGCATTAAAATTGGAAAAATAGAATTAATTTACCCTCGTAATCCCATAAGAATTAGTCGAGGTAAATCTTCTTTTTCAGATTCTATATCTTCATCACACACAAATGAATTATAATCATAATGTTTTGGTAAAGAACCAATATCGAATTCTGGGCTGTATGTTTCATCCTCAACTTGATTGAATGACTAAAATATTTTTTTATGTAGAAATAAAATTATAAATTTTCTAGTAATACTAATTATCATGTTATTAGTATTGTTTACAAAAAACTAAAACCACAAAAAAATCATTAACTATAAATTGATATTAAAAATTTAAAGAATAAAAAGAAAATTTTTTTTATCTATTAGGTTTGTGAAAAAACTTCATATTTTTAGTCAGAATCATTTCATGATTTTCATTACTATGTTACAACACAGTACAAAGAGAATATTTTCTCTTATCATTTTACATTTTAATGCACAAATTTTTTATAAAATAATTTTGATGAATTAAAAAAAAACACTTGACTACTTATTGGTATAATAAAAATTGATCACTTGTGGCTAATTAATTAAGTAAAATTAAAACTATATTAAAAATATTATTAATTTAAAAACTAAAAAATATTAAACTCGAAGCCACAAAAAAATTAATGAAAAGTCGCGGATACGTATTTCGGAAACAATGTTACCATTATCAACGCTAAACACATACTGACCCAAAAATTACCATACATGGTAATTTAATGTAATGGAATTAAGTAAGACAGAATTAACAATAATACTTTTTGTATTATCATTGGTTCAAATTAAAGAGGCTTAACCCTCACATTTTCATAAAAATTTATGTTTATTAGAACTTCTACAAATTTTTTTAATATTTTGCTTTTGATTAGCATTATAATAATCTTCAGAAATAATGGTATATAAAATAAACGTAAGTTTGTATAAAAGTATGTTTAATATAAATATATATAATTATATAGGTCCTTCAGTGTGTACTATTGACTTTTTTAATAACAAAAAAAAATGTTTTTCTTTTGGTCAGTTTAAGGTTTATGAAATTTATTTTTTGTATATATAAATAATTTATTAAGCTAAAATATTAAATAAAACTTACCATTTTCTTAATCAATCATAAAACTATCTTTTTTAAAGCAATTTAATACAATTTAAAATGCAAATTCTAACTAATAGTTTATAATAAACTCTTCTACATGAATGCAATATTCTTGAAATAGGTAGTTCAGTACTGTTTTAAGTACTTTTAGGTCCTCTAAACGATTAACTTAATACTTTTTTAATTATAAAAATAATACAATAACGTTTTTAAACAAAAATTATAACTTATATTTAATTGAAGTGTTTTATTTTAAATTTATTTGAATAAATTTGAATTTTTAAATTTTTCATAGACTAATTAATTACATACAAATAGAAACTATAGTATACAGTCAACGAATTTAACATGAAATTTTTTTATATCATTTGCCAACCAACTTAGATCATTCGAAAGTAATAATAAGTACTATAAAGTGTCAATGATATAAAATAATAAAATATAAATACACGTTTGTGAAGTTAGTGATATTTAATCAGATAAAATCCTACCGTTAGAGAGCACTACTTATCCTGTATAAAACATTAAATTGTATTAAAATAATATTACAGAATATTATGAAGCCCTGATACAATGGAATTAAACTACTATTCTAAAAGTATAAATATAAAACTTTTATGAAAAAAATTCAGGTTCATATACAAGATTGCAAAAATGAAATGTTGGTAGCTTATTGGCAACATATAAACCATAAAAATAACAAAATAAAAAAAAAACATTTATCTACAAAGGAGTAGTTTTCCTAGGGTCTCTTTTAAATACTACTTTAAATAAAAAATAAAAAAAACCCAGCACAGGGGGGTCGCGGCACAGTTGTGACGTGGTATAGTTGGATCAAGTATAATGATATCTGACAGTGATTAAAATCACTATCAAANAAAATACTATAGTATTTTTTTACAAAATTTATCAATTTACATTAAGTTTGAACAATGGAAAGAAAAACAATAATAAGTTTTTAAAGAATAGAGGCCAAAATGTAATATTTTGAATAGAATGCATTTTTATAATAGGGCTACCAGACGTCCGTATTTTTGAGGGTCGTCCGTATTTTTCGAAAAAATGTCCGTATTTTTCATGAAATGATCAAAAATGTTCAAAAAGTTAAATGCATGAAAAAATTACGTGAGTGGCGAGTAATTGGAGAATTCTGTCACATTCTCTCTTATTTTGCTCTGAGAGGCGAGAAAGAGAAAGAAAATATATGTAAAAATGGGCAGAATCAGGCAGACTATAAGTTTGAGTAGTGACCAACCATGCCATCATACGGCACTGGAATAACTAGCTTTTAATATAACCATAGATTAAATACATATAGATAGACCACGCCGTACACAATTTTGGCAGTCCAATTTTTATCATGAATGAACGCAGGGAAACGATGCGCTGGACGCAGGCGATTATGGTGATAGATAGCGTAAATTTTGAGTGCTTCTATTGGTTGAAATATACGTGGTATTTTAAATCTTTAATAATTATTAATTGAATGTGTGATACACATAATTAACTGTTATTGTTATATACGTTAATTGCATTTTATGATATAATGTAAGGTTATTTATGATTTTAACTCTGTAATTATTTTTCATTGAAATTTTATTTAATTTTTTATTTTAATACTATACTAAGAATCCTTAATAGGAATTTGACATAAAATGTGGTATTACAGTACAAGACTAAACTGTTGGCCTCTAAATATTTTTATAAATTATTTTAAACAGAAAGCAGTGGCAGATAAATTACTTTGTAATTAAGATGAGTTGAAAAATCTTTATGATAAAAATCATCATATGAGCTGTGCCCCAATATCACAAAACTTTTACATAATACTTATTTTGTATTTGTATTAATATATCAAGATATATAATATTCACATCTAATAGTCCACAATAATAAAATATATTATTATGGACTATTAGATGTACATAAATGGCTTTCTTTTTATTAAGTCCGCTTCAAATATTTCATTTATTTTAGAATAGTATCCCATTAAATTTACCTACGTATGTGGTAACAAATTGAAACCAAATTTTCCAGGGATGCCAAATAATAAGTTGTAAACTGAGTGTTCGAAGTCCAATTTGACAACGCGGATAAGTTTTGTCAGGAAAAATAATAACTAATTATAATATAACATTCACTGATAGAACACTGACCACTGAGAAGATGGACAAGTCTCCTTTTATATTTATGACATGTTAAAAATAATTTAGATAATTTAATCTTTTATATAACTCTTATTTTGAACAATTAATTTATAATTTTTATGAAAATAAAAAAAAAAGAGTAAAACAAATCAAACATATATTTATTAACAGACAAAACATAAAATATATATTCCTTTATAAAATTTAAAATTCTAGGCGAGTTCCATGGACTATTTGACTTTTCAATGCTACCTTGCTTTAAAAGATTTTTTAATTGTTTATCAACTTCCTCGTTATGACACATAGGGTATCTGTATTTAGGGATAGGATATCGAAAGAAAGTATCGATACTTAATATTGAAACTAGTATTGTTGCGCCATGACACTCCTAAATTAACAGTTGGCGTCAATAGCTTATAAGGATCATGTGGACCGATAAGACTTAACCTAAAATAAAGTACATAACCTTTAAATGATTAATTTATATATTTAAATGATGTTGTGGCCTTATGAGCTAAGGGATACAACAAATACTCTCTCTGGTGTTTGGGTATTGAATGATGCTATAGCTGATCTGCCTCCTTCATAAATCACATGAGCTGAACATTGACTTGGTTATCTGAGCTGATATTCTCCATTTCTTTGAATCCACTGCATAGGACAGCAGTGCAGTAAAACTGTAGGATAATATTTACATTCTTCACATCAACAATGTGGTTTTGTTTGAGAGCACAATTATGAATAGTAGAGTATTCATATTGTATGAGCATACATATCAACTATCTATGGTGTGTAGAATTACGTAGAGCACGTTAAAACAATGCATGAGCTTGCAGGTTAGAGAGAACACTCACATATTTAAAAACCACAGAAACGTTAAATTGTACTGATAACAGCAACAGCAGCTGATAACAACGGTACAGGTGGGTATTGCACCACAGAATAGATTAAACCAGAAGTGACACTCTTAGTTTTTGCTGATAACAAGCTTATGTCGCTCAGTGTTGCCACTTAAGAAATAAAAATGTATTCCCTTTTTTCTTTATATACGGTCACATTGTTCAACACCATTATTAATGGTTTGTTTGTAAACACAATGTTTATAAAAATGGTTTATTGGTAAATATGAAAAATATATGGTAAATATTGGTATTAATGAATTAGAAAATATTTTTATTAATAACTTTTCCACACTTGCTATTGTAGATGGAGTTGGAGCCGAATTAAAAAATTATTTTTGTAATGTACCTTTTAACCACCCTTGTAAATGTTTTGATAAATTGTATTTAATTAATTTGTTTACAAGATTTAGAATATTTACAGCTATAAAATTTTTAAATAAAAATTTAATGTCTAAGAAAAAAATTAAAAATAGGAAATTGTCTATTTTAACTCATCTATAAATTATTTATTTATGTATATGATATTTGTAAATTATTGTAATATATGTTTTAAATAAATTTAATATTATGTGGATATTGAATAATTTTTTTTTCCTAAATAAGTCTTTATTAAATATACATAAAATAAAAAATATATTAAACAAACTAATTACACATAATGAAAACATTAATTGAAAGTTTTAAAATGGTGTTATATGTTTAGAAATAATAATAAAATAAATCCAAAAAATTTACTATGCAAATTTTCTAAAATAATTAGCATGTAAATAATACATTTAGAGTTCAAATCAACCGCCGATGTACAATTATTGTACAGTACAATGAATTATATGCATACAATTACTTATTTTATTGTTTTTATGGTAACACTGAGCGACATAAGCTCAAAATTACCGTACTCTCATAAGAATACATGTAATTTTTTTATCAGTGTCCATTCTGGTTTAATCTATTCTGTGATTGCACCATATCCACTATTACCAACTTGAGGTGAAAATATACTAAATTGACAACTCTTTTATCGGGCTCATACACTTTGGGTCACGGATTAATGTCATCCCATAATTCCACTTTGTGGACTTTGTCATCGGTTACATCGTAGCCCCAACTAGTACGGTGACTATTGAAGTCTCCTATAATGAAATTAGTTGGCTAAGCTTTAAAATTGAGTGGTTTCTTGAATTCGAAAATATCATTTAGAGGTTTGTATACAGAAGTTACTATGCAGTTATCAAGGTCTATACTATAGACTCTATAGTAAGGAGCTCAATAACTTGTCTTCTTAAATTTGGGCTGAGTTTACTTCTAGTGAGTTTCTCAAATCTTATTATATAATAGAACAAGGAAAAAAACGCTTTTCTGGGAAAATTACTTAGCGTGCTCGGATTTTCAAAATTTTTTTTTTCGACGAAAGTACTCGGTCACCAGACTCCGGGAAAATTATTGGCGAAGGTCGGAAAATTTTTGCCGCTCGCCCGCGAGCGTTTTAAAATTTCGACCGTTTTTGAGAAAAACGCTCGCTGACGCCAGCGTTTTACGACTTAAGGATTGAAATTTTCATCAAACCCGCCCAATGACATTCCTGAGATATAATAAAAAAATCAATTCAATCCGTTCATTTTTCACCGTTTTACGAGCTTTTTTTTTTTCATGCGCTCGAGACGCCAGGGCGCGCCGCCCGAAATTCTTGCGACACTTTACGACATGAAAACGATTTTTTTTACGATTCGCAATCATACCACGGCGTTCTGTACGTGCCGAGGAAGCGCCAAAAATCGGAAAATCCCAGATCCGACAAAAACTCTGGCCGCTACGAGCGTTTGAAATTCATCAAATTTTAACGGAAAATGACGATTTTTCTGTTTGCTTATAATACACATGTACGCGTCCTATTATATCTTATTTAAGTCCACGCGCATGGTTTTATTATGCGCAGTGATTCATTTCTGCTGATACGTTTATTATGAACCTTAATTATATGGTGTATTATGTATTATTATTAGGACACTATTTTGCATTCGCCCTATTTTAATCAAGGAATGTTATATGTTATATATAAATTTCAAGACGTTATAATTATTTAAGTTTGTACATTCATTATAAGAACAGTACTAAGTACAGAGTTAATAATTTTCTTTTTTCTCATGTATGATGTATGAGACTATGTGTTTATCTTTTGAATGGGGATTCATCTATGATAACTATGATGTTCATCGTTTAATCGCAGTTACCAATATATTTATCAAAATTAAATTTTTATTTTTATTTTTATTATTAATTTTAATTTAAATTTACAATGTGCTACTTATAATAACCTGCTAATTTTTTTTTTAATTATTCTATAATATAAACACAATTATTATAATTAGATTATCAATAATTTTTGTGTATAACAGGGGTGTATTTAAGAGAGATTGGTCCCTCCTTGGACAAGTGCTATCAATATTTTTTTAGGCAACTTCTAATATATAAGGACCTAATGTCCTTTTTTTTCATCATTACTTTAATTTTAGCAAAAAAATTTCTATAACATGTTTAACAAAGTAAAAAATATTAAATTTCCTCCTAAAATAATTTTTGAATAGGCCTAAAGGGAATACCTCATTAATAGGCTTCAACCTTATACCCAATACATTTTACTATATTCTCTTTTGAATTTTCCTGATTTAATAATAACATTTTTAGATATAGTTTTCACTGATTCTGAAGTAATATTTTTTTTGAAAAACACTTATCGTGCCCGGCGTAGCCGGGTACTTCTACCGGAATCAGTGGCCTACTTATGATGACGGCCCGAAGAGGCTTACGCGCCGAAGGCGCGTAAGGCTCGAAGGGCCCCGGGTCTGGGGCGGAGCCTAGTTACAAATTAATAAGAATAATGTAGAAAAATGCAAATAAACAAAATATATATTTAATTATAAAAACATATATTGATTTAAATAAAAATAATCATATAGTTCACAATAAATATTATTATTTTACAAAATTTTATGGAAACATTTTATAAGGATTTAATATATTTTTTGGATCTAAAGTATTTTTCAATTTTTTCATCATATTTATTTCCAAGTCAGATTTTGAATATTTTAAATATTTACTTTTGAAAAAGCCAATTCCATGTTCAGCGCTAATACTCCCTTTGCATTCACTAGTCCATTGGTACACATAAGGTTCTAAAGCAGAAATTACACTATCACTTTCTTCAGTTGCAGCAACATTTAAGTGTAAATTTCCGTCACCTGTTAATAGTTTTCATAAAAATTAAATGTTAAGTAAATTTTTAAAATAATAATAATATATTTGTGCACCAGAGGTAAACAGGGGCGTATTTAGAAATTCATTAAGGGAAGAACGCGATTGCTGATTTTTTTTTTTTCCATCACTTTTATCTTATCAATAATAAGTATAAGATAAGTATTATAAAAGGTTTATCATTTTATCATATAAAATAATGTATGAATGATATATTGATATTATTTAATTACGATTGAATTAATATGATAATTCATAGTTCATTATCACGAGTAAAATAAATATAGTTTAAAAAAACTAAAAAAACACGCTTTTAAAGCACATCGAACTAAAAAGTTAAAAATAATTTTTAAAATAAGTTTAAAATAATTATCATTCATTTCCATAACTGTTCTTACAGTTTTCGATTTCTCTCTCCTCATAACATGACCAAACAATCTAAATCTATTTTCTCTTATCTTATCCACAATTGACACTACACTTATATTCCCTCTTATATGTTTGTTCTTTGTTCTATCTTCTCTAGTTGTTCCACTCATCCATCTAAGCATTCTCATCTCTACTCTATCTGTCAATCCATACTGTAAAAATACTGATCCATACATCATAGCTAGTCTCACTACAGTCTTTTAGAAATTACCTTTTAGCCTCATTGGAATTCTCTTATTGCATAACACACCAAACACATCTCTCCACTTCATTCACCCGCATTGAATCTTGAATCAATACTTAAAACTTTCCACCTCTCCTATCACGTCTTCACTCATTGTCATTGATCTTCTCATTTCACCTACCTTGTGTTCTCTTTTGTCAAAGTCGTAATCTCAATATATTGTGCTTTTCTCCTACTTATTCTTAATCCTCTTTTTTTGAAGGGCTGATCTCCACAACTCTAACCTCTGATTAATTTCGTTCTTATTTCTTCATAGTAACACTATATTATCAGTGAACATCATGAATCATGCTACCTCTCCTAGTTTTTCTCTAATAATTTCATCCATCACTATAGAAAATAAGTAAGGGTTTGAAGCAAAATCGTAGTGCACTCCTACTCTTACCCTAAAATCTTCTGTTACTCCACCCACATTTTTTACCCTGGTGCAAGTTCCATCATACCTTATACATATCCTCTATTATATTAATGTACATTTTCGGCACTTCTTTTCCCATTAATGCCCATTTCAAAACCTTTCTCAATATTCTATCATACGCTTTCTCCAAATCTATAAATACTATACAGGGTGATTTTTTATCATAACCCACTCAATTACTTACAGAATAATAATATATTAAACATTTTTTTTTTCGATATTCTTTAATTACACATTATTTTTGAATTATTAACTATGTAATACTTTTTAAGTTCATCCCTTATGCCTTGTAAGGATGTCAACTTTGTTTTTTTAAATGGGAACACATATTTTGAATTTAATAAAATGTTTGAGTTTTTAATTTAATAGTAAATTGCATTTGAATACAAAAATAAACTCAAAATAACTGAAAATACGGATAAATTTTAGAAGTATAACATTAAAATAGCTCTACACCTTCACTAAATCAACTTATGCCCTTGAAAATTTGTATTAAAACCCTTAAGTATAATATTAATGTGTTTTGCTAAAAAAAAAAAAAATTTAAGTGACTTTTAAAAAATGATACTTTTGGCCGCCTAAATCGGCGTTTCATTCCACTGTGCGTCAGCGGCGGTAGGAATATACAGGGTGTTCAGTAAGTCAGGAAACGGGTTTCTATTGTTCTCCTTGTTACAAACAATGAGAACAATAGAAACCCGTTTCCTGACTTACTGAACACCCTGTATAAATATATATACGTAAGGCGCATTACATGCGGGTGGTATTAGTCAGTCAAAATAAAAATTTGTTTATATATATATATAATTAATGTCACGTACGCGTGTACGGGTACGAAAACCAAAATTATAAAATTATACAGGATTAGTATTGCCGGCGATTGGTGAGAGGAGTGGGGTGAATGCGTTACGACGTCTAGTCTAGATCAGAGGTTCTCAAAGTCAAATGAATCACGGACCCCCATCTAAAGACCTACAGTTTTAAATACCTAACCCTGATATGTGCTCGCGGACCCCTGGGGGTCCGCGGACCACACTTTGAGAAACTCTGGTCTAGATGACAGGTACGCGAGAACAATAACACGTGCTGCTTGGAAAGTTACAAACACACATCACACATACAAGTGAAACTAATATAAGCGTGTTAAAAATGTTTATGACAAAACCAATAACGTTATATTATTTATTATTTTACATTACTTTCTTTTTTGAATATTTGTTTTTAAAATTTTATTTAATATTATAAAGTAATAAAAATAATTTTTTTTTTTATTTATGTAAAAAAAATAAAATTTACATTCATTGTTCAAACAAATTTAAAAACGGCCAGAAAAAAATGTGTACTTAAGTTTCTTAATAACATTTTATATTAAAAATAAAATTTTTAATTTCGAAGTTATTTTAAAGTTTGAATTTTTTTTGTGATATTATCGCAAATAATATTACATATTATCAATCGATAGCAATTTTATGAAGAAAAGAAGAATATTAAATTTTTTCACGCTAAATATTAGTTATATGCTTTAATTTTTTCCATGAAAATTATCTTTGCTTGAATGAACGCTTATATTCAGATAGTGGCGGTCAAATGATATTACCACGGGAAAGGATGAATAACTTTTATGAAAAAATCATCATTAAAGCTGTTCTCCTATATGCCAGTTTTTTAAATTATATTACTGTATCGGGATGTTATTATGGTTTATTAAATAAGCATAAATGGTTTTCTTTTTATTAAGTCCATTTCAAATATTTATTTTAGAATTGTATTCTCTCATCATTCAAAGGGTGGGGAGTCACTTAGACATTTATCCCATTCTAAATTTTTAGTACAAATCAGAGTCGGTGGAACTATATTCATACTGGTTCATTTAAATGTAATTTATAAATCATGTTGAAAATATAATCAATAATTTTTTATTTATTTTATTACTATGTAAGTTATAATGTTTAGAAGTTATACTATTGTTAGGTAAGATTCATACAGGGTCTTAAGGTAAATTTTGTCTCGTAGTGTTTTATCGTATATTATATTATACAACTTTTGTTTCGTAAGCATAAGTATTTTTATTGTTAGAACAGTAATCTATACATTGGTATAATAAAATAAAATTTTATTTGATAAAAATATATTTTTACCTTGATAACTTCTGATAAATTACGCAATTTTAAAACTACTGTATTAATATTGATCACAGATAATCCAATCTTCTGTTATCAGTAATCACTCGATTTTAAATTAAACGTTTTTATGATTTTATATGTGCAATAAGATAACCGTGAGGTGTTATTTTTTTAACAGATAAAATAATGTCAGAAGCTCACAAAATAGCAAAAAAATATATTATACAGGGTGATTTTTTTATCATAACCCACTCAATTACTTACAGAATAATAATAATTTAAAATTTTTTATTTATTACTATCTTTAGTTACACATTATTCTTGAATTATTAACTATGTAATACTTTTTAAGTTCATCCCTTATGCCTGGTAAGGGTGTCAACTTTGTTTTTTTAAATGGTAACACATATTTTTAATTTAATAAAATGTTTGTTTTTAATTCAATAGTTTTCAAATNATTTTTAATTTAATAAAATGTTTGAGTTTTTAATTCAATAGTAAATGGCATTTGAATTTTTAATGAAACTTAATTTGTTTATTAGATATAAACATTTAAAATTTCAAATTTTTGAGTTAATATATAGGTATAATACACAAGGGATTACAAACACAAGTAACTAATTGATTTTTTATGACATCGATATTAGCAGGTATACATCATTGTTATTATCAATGATAGTAAGGTACATTGTTGTGAGTTTATAAATACACTAACTGTATTGTAAAAAGTATATCTATTGATAGTCATAATTGACAATAAACAATCCGTGACTGTGATAGCAATATCATCAAAAACCAATTAGCTACCTGTATTTGTAATCCCTTGTGTATTATACCTATATATTAACTCAAAAATTTGAAACTTTAAATGTTTATATCTAATAAACAAATTAAGTTTTATTAAAAATTCAAATGCCATTTACTATTGAATTAAAAACTCAAACATTTTATTAAATTAAAAATATGTGTTACCATTTAAAAAAACAAAGTTGACACCCTTACCAGGCATAAGGGATGAACTTAAAAAGTATTACATAGTTAATAATTCAAGAATAATGTGTAACTAAAGATAATAATAAAAAAAAAATTTTTAATTATTATTATTATTATGTAAGTAATTGAGTGGGTTATGATAAAAAAATCACCCTGTATATATATATGTTAGAATTTAAAAGGTATTCATTGAAAAGGTTTTTATGAAATCAATTTGTGGTTTATGAGAAAAAAATCGAGTACGAAACGAGCGGCCTTGTAAAATGATAAGTCGATCAAAAGTTTGCCCGAGTCAAGCATAACCTGAAATGACGCCCTTGAGTATCCCTTTGAATTTACTTACACTGAAAAAAAAAGTTCGGTCGACAATTTTAACTTCGATGCGAAACTGAGAAGGTATTAATTTTACTATGATGTGTTTTTTTTTTTATCTGTATACGCTCAATCTCAGCTCTCGCTTTTGACCTATTTTGATGAACAATACGTCAAAAGATCCCAAATCGTATCTAGTCAAAGACATTACCCTCAAAAATTGAAAAAAATCCCTCGTTCCCCGTAAACGGAGGAAATCTCCAAAAAAATTACAAATTTAAAAATTTTCAAAATTTGTTCAATTTTTTTTACTTAAAATTGCCATTACTTTTTTAAAAATGACCGAATCAATACAATTTTTTTTTTAATAGATACTTTAGGTATTTAACTATCATTTTATATATTATTGTGAACATTTGACCCTTTACAAGCCCACAGGAAAGGTTTCAAAATGGTAACTTTTTTACAAAAAATAAACATTTTCAACTTAACTTTTGAAAATGTTCCGAATAGACTGACACTTTTATATATACCTTAAATTAAAGCTAATGTAATATACTTTAAATTGAAAAAAAGAAAATTTCACTTCTGGACTTGTGAAAAAATGTTTGTCTTTATGGTGCAAATGACTATCATATTCAAAAATATGCTATTTTTGTGTTAAAATTCTGGGTTTTGTATTTTACATTTTTTTAAATTATGTTGCTATAACTTTTTAAAAAATGCATGAATCAATTCTAATGTATTCTTTAATGATAAATACTTTATATATACCTCTTTCATTTGACATACTTTTTTTTTAAATCGGACCATTTCCCTTTATACAAGGAGGGTCAAAACTTTAAACATGCGTATTCAAACTAGGACATTTTCAATTTAATTTTTGAAAGTGTTCCACAAATACTGACACTCTTATATATAACTTAAATTAAAGCTTATGTAATATACTTTAATTTGAAAAAAAAAATTTTGACCTCTGGATTTGTTTTTATGGTGCAAATGACTATCATATTCAAAAATATGTTATTTTTGTGTTAAAATTCTGGGTTTTGTATTTTTTTTTTTTTTTTAATACGTGACAAGGGGAGTACAAATTTTTATAAATAAAACATTAATATAGCATAGAAAGTTAAACTTATTCAAATTTTTTTGCTTTTTGAAGTCGAGAAAATAAGTTTGACATTTGAACTAGCTTAAATAGCCATTTTTTCAACAGACGTTAACGACGTACGGTTGCCGAGTCGGTTAAACTTGTGTTTAACGCGCTTAGGGTACAAGGTTTCAACCCAACCCGCGTATGGCCATGATTTTTTGCATTTTTTCTTAATTCTTTTTAAGTTAGAATAAATTTTCAACTGCTTTGATTTTTATCTCATTTAGATTCAATAACTTCAATAATG
Source organism: Daktulosphaira vitifoliae (assembly GCF_025091365.1). Taxonomy (NCBI): domain Eukaryota; kingdom Metazoa; phylum Arthropoda; class Insecta; order Hemiptera; family Phylloxeridae; genus Daktulosphaira; species Daktulosphaira vitifoliae. Next base: position 26,936,810 of record NW_026099572.1, on the reverse strand, counting down.
ATCATTGATCAAGGATCCCATCACTGTAGTTGCCACTCACGAGCAAAAAATTTTTTATTCATATTAAAATTATTTTACTATATTTTAAGTTTTAGCTTCGATGCAAAGCTGAGAAGATATTTTTTTGTGATTATCATTTATTTTCTCTGCTCTAACTTGACCTAATTTTTTCAACGATACGTCAAATTTATGTCATTTATGACTACAATTCGTATCTAGTTGAAAATATTACCCTCAAAAATTGATAAAAAATTCTAATTTATCAATTACACAGTTACTTATCCCATGTTCTCCGTACAGACAAATAAAATTATTCATTTCTAATGTTTTCAAAATATTTATTAACGAATCCAGTTTGATATGATAGGTTTCTAATACAAAATTAAATAATTTTACTTTGTAATTTAATAATTTTTTTACTCTATTTGTGTGTGCTACTACTAGACTTTAATACTCCAAATTTGTTGGTAACATGTTGCTATATAAATTATTTCCAAAAAAAAATGATTGTTAGTTTCTCCTGAATTAATAATGGATTTTTACAATTATAATCAAATTTTATAATACGCTCAATTGAGTAAATCTTTTTAAAAACTTTGTTTTGATTGGTTCATTTAGTTAAAGTAAATCATTTAAATTAATTTAAAAAGTTCTGAATATTTCAATGCAGAATCTTTTTAAACACCAAAAGTTATTAGGAAATGATTACTATTACTTCTATTTAAGTTATCTATTACGATAAAAATGCAAAAAAATATTGAGCTATTCTGATAAATTTACTTTAAATAGTAATTTTTAATTCTCATAAAATTTTCTATTTAATGACATTCACAAAAATCAACTTTAAACGATTAAAAAAATAGGTTAAATATGTCATTTTCCTTATTTTAATATATTAATAATCAAAATCAGTATTAATTTAAAACAATTTTTTTTGTTCTTAATTATTTTTTTTTTATATGTAAATATATTTTTTTTAATAAAAAGTAATAATATTAAAACTTAGAAGTAATAGAAAAAGTTTAATTGCACATTTGAAAATAATAATAAAATAACATCGCGAAAAGTTGATTTGGAAAAGTATACTTTTCTTTCTGATGAAAGTTTCGTGTAGTCTAGTGTATTTATTCATAAGTAACAACATTTTTTTATTAAAAAGTATTGCATCAATCCCTTTAAATTTTTATAGGCGTTAAAAGTATATGAATATACAACTCCTTTTTATTTTTATAATATCTCCGTAAAAATTACAATATTATTGAATATCAATTTCATACTAAATTTAATTACTGTAATTATTATGTATTCACATATTATAATTATAAATCGGAATAAAATTAAGGGAATAAGTGTTATTGTTGTTTTTGAAATAATCTACAAATTTCTTATAATTAAACACTATCTACAGATTTGCATCGAAGCGTTTCTTATAATAGTGATTTTAATCACTGTCAGATATCATCCATACTTGTCCCACCTATGCCTCGTTTACACTGTGCCTCAACCCTACTGTGCTACAGTTTTTTTTTTTATAATTAAATCAACCATAGTATTATTACTGGAACAGAATATTTATTTGCTTAATAAACTTTTTATAGTACTAACAAATATTTTTATTTTAGTCGTATATCAATAATTAATTTTGTCTGTCTGTTAAAAATATTTATTAATTTTAAATTCTCTTTATCTATGAAGGTATTCACAAATTATACTTTTAATCCAATTTTTACTCTAATGAATAAACGCAATAAGTCAATATTAAGTATATCCTAGGTATTCAGTAAGTAAGGAAACGAGTTTCTATTGCTCTCATTGTTTGTAACAACTAACTTGTTTCCTTACGTAAATTTTATGTAAATAAATAGTTTGTACAATAGTACAAACTATTTAAATACTTAATACTCTTGAAATACTTGTCATAATTATTCAATTATTTCAAAATCATCTTTCATGAATTTTAACCAAATGTCTGTCTAATTAGACAGCCTTCTTAACTCAGTCGGAAACACGTCATGTTTCGGTGGGTTAGTACTGGAATTTGATTATGCTGGAATTGACGTTTAAGATAAATAGAACAATAATAGTTACAAAAATTCCATTAAAATAACAAAATATCTAAGATATAATTACCTAAATGACCATAACCTGATACTGCTTTAACAAAAGGATTTTCACTTAAGCGATTACGTATTTCTGGAATAATTTTATAAAAATAATGATGGGGTAAAGTTATATCATACTTATATACAAAACCGAATCGCAGTAAACTTTCAGGAATACTTTCTCGAATTTTCCATAAGCTCTACATTTAAATATAAATAAATATGATATAGTAGTGAAAAAACAAAATATATATTTTTATTTTATTCTACTTGAGTTTGCGAAGGTTGATCTGCTAACGTTGCATCCTCAATTAATTTTTCTGCAAAAGATTGTTCTAAAAAAATTTCCAAATCTTGGGTTGTTGAATTATGATTTGTTGATAATTCTACCAGTACATAAAATTCTAAATTATTGTTGATTGGACATTTTAAACCAATATTTTGATTGACACATTTTATAGCTTCAGAGTCCATAAGTTCAAAAGATGAAATGGCATCAGTAAATTCACACCGCATTTTCTCAAATAACTTTGATACTTTATCAAAAGAACTGAGGCCTAAAATATAAAAAAATTAGCCGTTTTAAAACAATAAATTGAAAAATTAATTACCAATTAGTGCGACAATTATATATTTAGAAGCATTTGGACATTGAATGGCGATCTTTGTAATGATGCCTAATGTTCCTTCAGATCCAATGAAAAGATGTTTCAAGTGATAACCAGTATTATCCTTTTTTAATGTTTTAAGACTATCTAAAATTTTGCCATCAGGTAAAACCTGCAAGAAAAGTAATGTTCATGAAACTATGCGGCATAGTTGGGACAAGTATAGACAATAGATATTTGACAGCAATTAAAAATACTTTGATGGAAATCTATAAATAGTGTTTAATTTTAAGAATAAATTGTTGGATTATTCCAAAAGCAACATCAACTTAAATTTCTTTAATTATATCCTGATTACAAATTTTATAATTTATAATTACAAAATATGAATAAATACTTGTTATAGTAATTAAATATAACGAAATTTATATTCAATTACTTAGTATTGTAACTTTTACAGAAAACTATAAAATGTTTGTATATTTCGTTATCTTAATGCTAAGCATATCAAAATTGTAAGCAAGGCTGACAAGTAAATGATTTTTTTAAACTAGTTGAAGATAAGTTGGTTTTAAAAATTGAGTAACTAGCTCTATGATATCTTGCAGATGATTTGATAAATTAATTATATGTGTTCACTATCTTATTTTATCCACAAAATAAAATATACAGTATAAATGTAATTGGAAACAATAACAAAGCCTAACGTCGTCTAACCACACATCAAATTATATTTTCAAATAAATTTTTATACTCAACCTATTTGAACTGAACATACAAAAGACTGTTTAATCATTACAACAACAAAAATTAACTATATTAGTATATTATTATAATAGTGTAGTTTTACCACTAGATAGGTGAAAATAAAAGAAAGTTTTGATAATCTGCCCTAATTAGTTATTTATAATTTCAGTTATAAAATTAAAATTTTTCATAAGCAATAAGGTAAATTAAAACTGGATGGACAGTTAAATTTTTGTGCAAAAAGATTATTTTAAATCCCTTCCTATTTAAAAATCATAATTTTTTTGGTTATATTCCACATTTATAGAGAACAAGGAAAATTTTTTCAACTAGATACAATATCTTGTAAAGTATTAAAAAATCGGTCCTGTGAGAGTTGAGAAAGAGGCTATAAATACATGCAAAAAATAAAAAGAAACTCACCGTAGTAATATTAATACCTTTTTAACTATGCATCGAAGCTAAAAGAATATTATTTTGACCTCAAATAAATAATAATTAATTTGATAGTAGATTCCAAATGGAATTTTGTCACCAATTCCATATACCTTATAATTTTCAGATTAATTTTAGTTTTCGAAATAATCACTAATTAGTGAAAGTAGGTAATTAAACAATTAATTACTTACTGAAAAAAAATTTAAATAACCTTATTTAAAACATTAATGATCTATATTTAAGAAGAACTTGTAAATATTTAGATCCATATCTTAAGTTTAAATTATTACACATGTGAAATCAATTGAATAAATTATATTTCTTTATAGTTTACATTGCTATAGGCGAAAAAAAATTAATTTTCTCATCAAATTTGTTATTTTAACCTCCTCTGTGAACAGATAGAGATCGAAATTTAAAAAATAATATTCCAAAGAAAAAGAAAAAATTAATATCTTCTCAGATTTCCACCAAAGCTACAAAATTTGTCTTTGATATGTCTTCTACTTGACGGCCATAATTAGAAAAAATAATATTTTTTATACTAAAATTCCCGATTTTATATTTTGATTTTCAATTTATAATATTATATATAATATAATTCTAATCTTTCAACCACTGGTATATGCAAGCTTAAGTTAAACATTGCTATTTTTATGTAAAAAATCACTATATTCCATATTGTTACTATTTTTAATGCCAATCATTATTATTATAATCAATTATTAGTCTCTATATAGTATGTATTTTAAACTAAACAGTACAGACATAAATAGGATAGGTAGTATCACTCTTAAAATATGTATAACTATTATAAAACAGTCAATATTGATATATTTAGTTTTCACTTTATATTGAAATAACTTTTTTAAAACTGAACAGATTATTGCAAACTTTTTATTAATAATACTTTAGACATTTGTTTTACCGATGATGATGTGCTTTTTGAAAATTCAATCATTAATTAAGAATATTGTGAAGACTTAAAAATAATAAAATATTTTCTTTAGAATTTTGATGTTCCAAAAAACTTACCTTCATTAAACTTATATATTTAAGTAACATACATATAACTATATTTGAAAACTATCTTGATTCTAGGAGTTATTTAGTATTTTAGTATAAATCATGAATTTTTTGAGTAAAAATTACCAATTTTTTCATTTTTTGCATAGTGACTGAATATTTATATCATTATAAATTATTTCAAATTAAAACTTGTTAAATGTATGTTTAAAAGAAAAGTTCTGGTAACTTAATCTTCGAATGATTTTATAATGGTCTATTAATGATGTTCTTTTAAGACAAATACTGTGTAACTTTTGGATAAATTTTTTTTTTATTCGTTTTGCATAATACAGGTTGAAATCCTTTACGGCAGTGATTTTAATAACTATCAGCTATCAATCAATACTTAATTAAAAAAATGCCTCAACTCCACTAAGCTGAATGCTGGTTGTACATAACTTTATATTATTGTTAAAAGTCTTTAGGGAAACTTAAATTTTTTATTTTGATTTTTAAAACTGACTTTAGGTAATGTTAAACATGAAAATTACAAAAGACTAGTAAACTGTCAAAGGATAGTATTTTACTCTTTATATATATTAATATAGTACAGGAGAAGGAAGAGTTAAAATTTAATTTAATTTACTTACTTAGAACATTTTAGATAATTTATTTAAGTACATAATTTAGCTTTTAATATTTTATATAATTATTATTGAACTTTAAATTAACAGCCAACAATTTACTAGTCTTTTTAAAATTTATTTGTATTTTTTATATCATTAATTAGTGAAAAAGCTTACTACTTGTAATCCAGAAATACTACCATGTAAGCTACCATATTTAATCAATCTAAGCCCTCCTGCATTAGTAGCCACATTACCCCCTATCTGACAACTTCCTTTAGCACCTAAGTCAAATGGCATAATAAACCCTTCATTTTGTACATAATTCATCAAATTCTCTAGTACACATCCTGCTTGACAAACCAAAACTCCTGCAATAATATTTACTTTATAATATAAAAATTAATTTTATTATGAAAATTTCAAAAATACCGGATAATTTGTCAAAACTAATAATTTTATTCATAGCTGAAGTAGATAGTATTATTTCATCAAAAACGGGGACACTGCCACCAACAAGGCCAGTATTGCCTCCTTGAACACATATGGCAATGTCACGTTTATAACAATAAGAAAGGATTTGTGAAATTTGTTCTGTTGTTTTTGGTTTTAGTACACATTTACTATAACCTACAAAAATGTCTTAGACAATTCATTACCACATAATTAATGTAATTCATTTACCAGACACAGATTTTAACCAATCTACATTATAAGAGAATAATTCTTCTACATCTGTGATAACATAGTTAACACCTAAAATACTTTGAAAAAAATGTATATCAGATATATCTAGTTTAGTATAAGGTCCTCTTTTCAAGTGTGGGTATTTATCTTTTGTTAGCGGTATAAAGTTTCTAAATAATGAAGGTTTTGAATGAAACCTTCGAATAACTTTGAAATAGCGAAAAATAGCAGATTCCATTCTTAGTTTTGTAGTTGCAGTTTAAACAATCAATTTTATAAACTAAAAATTTATCAAATTTTTAGAGAGTAATTAGAAAATTAGAACTGAATTAAAAAAAAATTAATAATCATACTAACCTATTGAAGAGTTAATTGTTTTAATTAATAATACATTATTTTAAAAAAATCTAATACACAAATTAATATTAAATTCAAATTAAAAAATTGTTTTAATCAAAGTTCAGATTAAATTAAAATTTTTATTACATAAAGCATAATGTTCAAAATATAATGATTACGATTTTACCCAAGGTTTTAACCAAATGTTTTTATTATTAATTAACGCTACATAATTTGAAATAATACAAAATATGTCAATATTTTTAAAACATATTAACTGAAATAAAAAATAACGTAAAACAATTAGTTTACTTAAGAAACAAATATTAAAACTTATAAAATTAATGAGTTATATCATTTACGACTACTTATTCAATTAAATCTGAATAAAAACATGTTGGGATTACCTAATCTTAATTAACAATTAGTTTGATTTGTGTATGGTAAATATCATGCAATGACGTAAAAAGTAGATAAAATGTCAAATGATAATAGTTTCCTTAAAAGATAATAAAAAATATATAATTATACTATCTACCACAATAACTTGTATCCTACATCACAAATTTAAACAACAATAAAAATTTACTATAGAATACTCGTATTATAATATAATATATAATATATATATTATAATATCTATGGCTATTACTAGTAACTACGTCTTTGAACCAGCTTTTAATACTAGATGATAACGTATTGATAGTAAAAAGTTCAAATTAAGACGGAAACATTAAAGTGTCATAACTGAAATTTAGTACTTATAAGTATTTTCTTAGATTATATATTCCTAAATAAAACATTTCCCTGATAAATACTGTCCAAGGTGGTATTTTCCCGTATTATATTTTTCGTATTTTTATCATTCCTGCATTATAAAAATTCCAAAAAGTTTGGTTCCTGATATTTCACGGTCCTATTTAATACTATTCCAACAAATACTTCAGTACTGATAAATATTTTATTATAAAATACTTAATAATTGTTCTGTATAATAATTCGTACGCGCCACCGTTTAAATTTTCTATTTACCACATTTAAAATATATTTCGAAATTATTACACCATTTAGGTTTACCGCTAGGAGCGTTAACTACACGATGAAGACTCAAACTACAGCATCATATGAATTTTAGATCGCATTTTAAATTATTTTTAAAAAATTTGTAAAAATAATTATATAATATAATAAATATATTATATTTAAGGAAAATTACAGAAATTCTATATTTTCACATCATTTATGGATAGAGTATTTAAAATTAATATTATTTCCTATTTTTATATAGAAAATGTAAATTATATTAGTTCACTTGGTTAATCATTTGATCAATTTAAGTTAGCCTAATTTTTCAATTAATTTTCAAACTTTTTTATATTTTTAAGTAAGTTTATCTTAATGTCAATTTGAAAATTAAATAATTAATTTCAATATTTCCAAGTCTTTTGACTACATATTTAAGTTTTGCATTGAAATAATTAGTTAAATATTTCTAGTTACATATATTTTAATTTGTTTTTGAGCCCACATCGTCATAGAAAAGTATAGCTTTTAGTGGCATATACCATAAATTGTGTATCACATTAATGTGTATACTTTTTAGTCATGAATAAGCAGAGTTAATAAATCCATTTTGGTTCAGATAATATAATATTGTTTACTATGATTAGTAATTGATAAGGAGCAGGTTAATTTTAAATTAAATAAAATCATGCTACCAAAATATTTAATAATGCATCTTATATAAAAAACTTATATTTAAAATTAATATTTTCTGTTTAGTTTTCATAAAAAAACGAAAAACATGAAAGTGGTAAAATTAATTTTATTGAATTATTTTGACAATATGTACATTTTTTTGTTTTACAAGAAATAAAATATTTTTGTTGACAGTATTGTTTAAGTGAAGATCCTAATAAGCCATGTTTTATAATCAAACTAAAATCTGTTACAATTATGTTGGATTGTGGACTTTCTTCCCATAGTGTCTTGAACTTTTTACCATTATTTCCCATTCCCGATTGGAAGCCAACAAAAGCAACATCATGGATACCTAAGAATTTTTCTGATCCTCAAATTGAAGGGGTATTATAAAGATTAAGTTTCAAGTTTATTACTAGTCAATTAACAAAATATCATTAATATATTTTAATACATTAGGAATTAAATGAATGCATGACAAATCAAGTACTTGTAAATTCAGCTCCTGAATTTATGATACCACTCACTAAGCTGATAGATTTTTCAGAGATTGATGTAATACTAGTTTCTAACTATATGACAATGTTAGCTTTACCATTTATCACTGAAGATACCGGATTCAAAGGTGTTATTTACATGACCGAACCGACATTGCACATAGGAAAGTAAGAATAAAATTTTACATCATGTTTTAATTGAAAAACTATTTATAAAAACTTAACTGTATTAAATTTTTTCATTAAAAAATGTTTTATTATACTATAGAATATTCCTTGAAGAATTGGTAGACTTTGTTGAACAATGTCCTAAACCAAATGTAGCAAAATATTGGAAAGAAATACTACATTTATTACCACCACCATTATGTAGTAGTTTTAAACCTCACACTTGGAAACAGTTATATAGTTTATCACAAATTCATTCATGTTTAAAAAGAGTTCAAATGATTAGTTATGATCAAAAAATTGTAATTATTATTTTTTATCATATCTAAATGACAACTCATTTATATTTTTTCATACAACATTTTGTACATTATAAAAAAAAAATAATTTTGTAAAATGGTGTGTGACCTGTTAATTTCAACAAAAGACACGTAACTGAAATTGTAACAATCCATATTATTCCCCACAGCACTCCCACAAATTATACACAAATTCATGTCAATTCTGGAGTGTTAGAAGTATGGAAACTGAGGAAAAATATGTCACAAGCTGGGAATTGAATCCAGGGATCTTGCTATCATGGCAATAGCTTCCATTAAGCTAGGCTATACTTAAATGACTGATAACAGTTCATAATAGATTTAAGACAATTAATCTATAAGTTTTAGTAGAATTTTAATACTTATAATGGTTAACTAGCATGAGTGAGAATTAAATCATATTTGTCAATTACTTCATATGATATCTTAAGTTATAAAAAAATGCTTTTAAATTTAAGTTATTTTTTAAAATAATATTGATTTTTTCAACAATTACTGTTTAAAATTTGTAAAATATTAAATGGGTCAAAAGTTTATAGAGTTGTCAGTTAGATTTAGTTTGTACTTTTTAAATATATTATTACATATATTACTAATAGAGAAAAACATTTTATAGGAAATCACTGGTACATTAACTGTAACTGCTGTAAGTTCTGGGTATTGTTTAGGTAGTAGTAATTGGGTAATATATTTAGAGAGTAAAAAAATTGTCTATGTAAGTAACACATCAACATTAACAACTCACCCGAGGTATTAAACTTTCTTTATATATATGATATATATTTTTACATAATATTTTTTTAATTAGACCTATGGATCAACTTAATTTAAAAAATGCTGATGTCATGTTATTAAGTAGTTTAACTCAAGCACCAGCTGCCAATCCAGATGCAATGCTTGGTGAATTGTGTTTGTCTGTTGCTGTTACACTTAGAAATAATGGTTCTGTACTTATTCCATGTTACCCATCAGGAGTTGTTTATGACTTATTTGAATGCTTATCATCTCATTTAGATAGTACAGCTTTAGGACACATCCCAATGTATTTTATTTCACCTGTTGCTCATAGTTCATTAGAATATTCAAATATTCTTGCTGAATGGTTAGATAATAATTATGTAAAATAAATACATTTTAAAATATACTTAAATTTTTTAAGGTTATCACAATCTAAACAAAACAAGGTGTATTTTCCTGAAGAACCATTTCCTCATGCGCAATTAGTAAAATCGGGTCGTCTGAAACATTTTAAGCATGTTTATACGGATGATTTATGGAATGATCTAAGACAGGTAATTTTTAATTTTGATATAAAAATATAAAAAAATTTAAGATGAATACAATTCAATCAAATTTATATTGTAACTATTATTATTATTTTATTATTTGTAATAATAAAAAAGAACTGAGTATAATAAGTGTTTTGATCATCTACATCATTAATCACAGATTTCATAGTAGTTTTAGAGATGGGGGTACGTTACATATGTTTAAAATTTTGATGCGTAGAGCCATGGTTAGATGAGGTATTTTTTTTAATTTTCTAATATAGTAATTTTGTAGTAATCTGGTGTTACTAAGTTTAATTAAGGAAAAAATAGTAGTTTTTTTTACTCATTTAGTATTAAAGAAATTATATAACATATCTTAATAATTCAAATAATATTTTACAATAAAAATTTATTCAACATATTTGTTAAATTTTTAATTTTTATTTATAGCCTTGTGTTGTTTTTTGTGGTCATCCTAGTTTACGTTTTGGAGATGTTGTCCATTTTGTTGAATATTGGGGAACTAATCCTCTAAACACTATAATTTTTACAGGTAATATTTTAATAATTATTATATACATATAGTAAACAATCAAAATCATATATTCATGTTTTCATTAAAATTAGGCTAGTTGGCTAGCTGCTTTTGCATAGTTCTACAATACAACAAAAGTTTACGACATAATATTAAAAATTAATTAAATAATTTTTTCAATAAAATATTTATTTTAGTAAATTTCAAAAAAATGAGAAAATATGTTTTTTAATTAAAATGAAAAAAAAAATTTATATTCAAAAGATATATAATGGTAACAATATTTTGTGTTGAAAAAAATTTTTTATTTTTATTGATTTTATGAAATGAACATTAATTATACATTTTTAGTTATTACAAAATCAATTTTTTATGGCCAACCCCAAGTAGTTAAGAATTAAGGCGAGGAATAAGAAGACAAAATCAATTTTTGACTTAAATGTTGAAAATAAAAAATTTGTATTGTACGCTAAAATTACTACAGCATAGATGAACTAACTACAATATTTCATAAATAAATAAATTGAATTATGCAATTTTTTTTTTGAGCTGTTTGGTTAATTTAATTAAAATTTATTGAGCGAACTCTAAAAATTAATTTAATCCCAGATTTTATAGAAAATTATTCTTTTTGTTATATAAAAATTTTATTTTATTCATACTAATGAATTATTTGTTAAAATCGTAATAATATATTAATATTTTAGGAAAAATAAATTTAGTCCCTAAAAATTGTATTTTTATTTTTACCTTTGTAATTTTTTTTTTAGAACCTGAGTTCCCATATATGGAAGCTTTAGCTCCATTTCAACCTTTATCTATGAAAGCTATGCATTGTCCAATCGACACAAGTATGAACTTCACTCAAGCTAATAAAATGATAAAAGATCTTAAACCTACAGTGTTAATTCTCCCTGAATGCTATACTATTCTACCAGCAAATATTGGCCACAAAAATGAATTTGTAATTGATCAAGTAAATGACAAAAAGTATTATGAACAGTGTTGAATTCAGACAAGCATTTGTGCAACTAAAAAAACATTTTTTTATAAAATTACTAAAAAAAGAGTTGATGACCAAAAAAAATGTGTCTCAACTCTTATGCTTAAAACTTCAACTAAATTAAATTAATTTCAATACATATTTAAACAGAAAAAATTTAAAAAAAAAAGCTCTATTATTATTTTTACCATCTAGCCATCTTATAGTGTATCTGGATTCAATATTGGTTGAGTATTAAATTCAGTAACATTAATAAATTGAATTAATGGTGATATATTTAAAATATAGTACAAAAATAATATTAATATTATAGTTTAATTTCCCTTAAAGACAGAAATGGAGTAATTATGACAGAATCTTACGTCCTAATCTTTACATCGAAGTTCAAGATCAAAAAAATTTTTATTATTTCTTTAACTTACTAAAACTAATCACCACTTAACCATAACATATTATTTATTGAATACTTATAATAAAAGTTATCACTAGTACAGTTTTATATTATTTTATTTTTTTGTTTATTTCACATTTTTAATATATTTGAAAAAGTAAAAATAAATTAATTGAGCTTTAAGTTTTCAAACAACATTATTAATTAATATTATAATAAATTTTTTTTAGAAAACTCTAACTTAACTAAAAAAAACTTTGACCAATTAAAAAGATTAGTAACTATTATAATTTTTTTTTTATGTTATTATTTATTAAAAATAACTTTTAAAATTAACTATCAATAATTTTTAATTATTAAATAATTATTTTTAATATGAATTTTATGAATTATTTATATTTTTTTAATTACTAGAAAATTTAGTTTTACTTTCATTTATTGAATTTTTACAATAATAAAATTACATTTTAAATGTAGTTATTTAAGCAAAAATTAACTTGAATGTTAGCTCACATTTTAATTTTTTATTTTATAATGGTTTTGTTATGATGATCTTATAGCTTTATCATTAACAAATTGTGCCTTTGTGTACACGTGTAGAGTTTCGATTCAGTAATGCTGAGTTGTGCAAGATTTTCTGTTCTCTCATACAAAAATTAGATTTTTTAGTTGAAATGTTAAAAAAAATTGTATATATATATATTAATTACACATTTTTATTTTAGGCAGATCGTAAAGTTGTAACTATCAAAAGAGGAGAAGTAATTTCAGAAAAATTAGATATAAAATCAATTAATGTACCTTTTAGTACAGAAATGGTTGTAAGTGTCACATTAAATGAAATACATTCTGGACTAAAAGCATCCAAGTTTACAGCTGTATTAGATACCAAAGATAATAAATATAAATTAGATGTAAGTAAAACCCAATAAAACTATTTAAATCATTTTTTTTTATGAGTTACTTATGTTGTAACTAGAAAGAAAACTTATTTTTCAGATATTGAGAGATGAATTATTGGAGACTAAATCTAATGAACCATATTGGTTAGAAACGCTCTTCAAAAAATCTTATGAATGGGGGCAATTAGACATAGATAAATTTTTAAGGTCATTAACAAATGAAGGAATTAATGATCCTAAAATTGAGCATAATGCTCATGGGTATACAATACATCTTGTAAGTAGNTTACTGATTCTTTTAAATTATGAGTTTGTTAATTATTTTTAAGAAATCTGAAGACACTTTGATACAAGTTGATGAAAAATCAACCCACATATTTTGTGAAAAAATGGATAAGGACTGGCGCTTGAAACTACGGAATATAGTCATTGATAGTCTTCAATCATTTTAAATAAAAATTGTTTTTATTTACAATACTAAACAATTATTTTTTCAAAAAATATATTTAAGTATTCCTAGACTAAGATATTTATTTTACTTAAATAAAACTAATTAGAAATAAGTTCAATTTGTTTATATTTTTTTCGAAAGTTTGATACTGGATCTTTAAACAGTATTGGATCTAATCGAACACTTGATTGAAGTAATGGCATGTATCCAAAAAGTGCTACAAATGTGTTCAAACAGGTTTGTCGTTGCATAAAATGATCTGGATCATTCCATGGAGATCTAATAAATTCAAAATAATATTAAAATATAAAAAATATAATAATATAAAAAAATTAAAAACAAAAACAAGCTTTTAAAAAAATTACAGTCATGTAAATACTATGAAATAATCTTAAAATGGATAAATAAATTTGATTAGACTTGTAGCATAGCAGAAGAAAAACAGAAAATAATTCCAAATATTCATTATAAAATGTAATTTTTATCTTTTATTTATTTATTTGATTATCAAATGCCAAAGATGGCAATTTACAAAAATAATATACATGATAATCTGTATGATATCAAAGAACAAAAAATAAAATATTTATATGCATAAAGTGTGAAGAAAAATGTACAACAGAATAATTAATAGAATCAGGCTTAAATATCTCAAAGAGAAATTATTATATAAGAAGTAGATGTGACCAAAATTATAAATTGTTAAGGGAGCGGGAGTATTCTGTGTAGAGGGGTATTATTATAAGAGGAGCAATGAGAGAGAATATGAAAGGGAAAGTGATTTCTAGTGGGATAGGATGGAACACGTAAAGATATAGAGGACAAAAGGTCTAGTGCATCAATTAAACCATTAAGGAGAACATTGATAAAAGAAAGGTCGGTCAGCGTTAACTCACCTGAAAGCAAGAGTATGGATACTACGGGTGGACTGAATAATGAAGTTATCATGCAGGGGTGGGCAATTTTAAGCAAATAAGAGGCATAAGATAAAAAACGGTTTTGTAACCTTTCAATTCGTAGTCGCTAGCTAAGCATGGATGTCACACAACCACATCGTATTCTAAAATCGAGCGAATGAAGAAATAGTAGAGGAAACATAAACATTGCGAAGAAGTTAAAAAACTAGTATGACGCTTTAAAAAATCTAAAATTTTCAAGGCTTTGCCAACTATTATGTCGATATGAACGTCAAATGATAGCGAGGGAGTCAAATGGAATCCTAAGTCAGTAACTGAAAATATACGCTCTAACACGGAATTATCTAAAGCAGGAGTGAAGAAGAGGAGCATGCTTCCTGGTAAATGTCATAATGTGACATTTACTTGGATTAAATAAGAGGCCAACCCGATTAACTCAGCAAACAAAGGAATCAAGATCTACCTGCAGTAAACAATCAGAGAGAGAGAGAAGCTATTTTATTAAAAATTTTCATGTCATCTGCAAATAAGAGGACTCGGTAATTAGATTGGTAATTATTAATAGAGTTGACATAGAGAATAAACAGCAGAGGACTGAGGAGCCCATCTTGAAGGACTACCGAAAGAACTTCAGTAACGTTAAAATTAGTACCATTGACAGAAACATATTGTTTTCTTGACGTAAAGTAGGACTGTAGTCAAGAAAGTAAAGGATCACCTATACCAAGAGATTTAAGCATAAATACAAGCAGATAATAGTCAATTGTATCGCAGTCTTTTTTAAAGTCAGTGAAGGACAAAGTGTATCTACAGGATACAGTAGATTTACCTGTGCGGAAGCCATGCGATTAAGACTTCGTTTAATATTAGAATAGACAAGGGATTAAATAGTTTGGCAATATGAGGAGGATGGAGATAGGTCTATAATTGGAGAAAAGAGACGGGTCACCAGTTTTCAGTATAGATGTAATGGAACTAATCTTTCACAACTTCATTTCACAAAACCCTCATTTAGTGAACACCTAAAAAGCAAAAAGATAGAATATACTAGAGAAAGAAGATAATTATATAATAATTTTGCTGAGATTCCATCAGGATCAATCGAAAAATTGTTTTTTAGAAAACTTAATACGGTTTGGATATCATTGAAGGAAAAAACAATTTGAGGGCAAATTATAAGTATAGGTGGTACAAATAGTTGAATTAGAGTGACAAGAAAATGGGGTATTGTGAATTCAGTAGGTGAGTAAGAGTTTACATTATTGTGACACACAGATGAAGGAATGAAAGAGAGTTTATTAAGAACTTTGGTATATTTCCAAAAGGTAGAAGGATTAAGGGTAAACATTTGTTGGGTGTTATTAATATAGGACTGGCAATTTAGTTTAGGGATATGCTTACATTTAGATCTAAGCTCTGAAAAAATTAAATAATAAAAAAATTAAAATAAATTAATATTAAATAATAATATTAAATATTTTGAAGTAAAAAAACTCCTAGAAATGTGGAATAGTGGATTGATAACCTTGAGAAAGTTCTTGATAACAACAATAAGTCCTTACAATTTAAGTAATAGAAATCTTCGTATTATGAATTGTTATATAAAAAATTACCACTAAAATGACTCACAATGTAAGAGCAAAAGATTTTAAACATAGCTATGAGTTAATAAATAGAGAAGTGAACTTAATTATTTTACTTAATTAAAAAATATAGACAGAAATTTATCACTTTTTTAACAGTGTGACATTGTTTTATAAGATAAGTAGCATAAAAATTGAAAAATTGTAAAATGACAAAGTAGATTACTAATATTTATATTACTAAATTATTTTTCTAAGTTTTAGTTTTAATTTATTATTATTTACAAATCAAATGATTTAACAAATTTGAATAAGAACATTTCAAGTTTAGAAATATATAATAAGAAATTAGTAACATGATGTCAAGATTATATTCTCAAACTTTATCTTCCTATTCCCTAAATATTATGTTAAGCAAATTATGTATTTTTCAAATAAAACTTTACTTGGGCATGCCGTTAATTCCTTGTTCTTTGTAATGTTTTCGTTGAGAAACTTTTATTGGTGGATGTCGGGTAACATGACTTACTAGACAATTCATGAGTATATCCTCACAGTTATGAGATTGCTCAACAGTTTTTATTAATAATGGACTCAACCATGTTGTATAAAGAGTATTATAGTATTGATGATAAAAGGCAGCTCCAGTGAGAACAATTGAATAATCATTAGTCCATTTAGATGAGTACAACCAAGAATCCTAAAAAAATATATATATAATAAGAATAACATTGATTTTTAAGATAAAAAATAATTTTTAAGGATTAACTGTAAAAAATTATAATATTTTTTTGCTCACTCTTATCAACAATTTCACATACCAAAAATGTTTTGGTAGAACTTAATTTAAAAATGTGTTAATTTATTAAAAAATAAATATTTTAATGTATTATCAAAATAAATATTGAATTTTAGATGCAATAACTTTATTAGGATTTACTACACATTTTGAGAGGGACGGTGTGGCCAAGTTCGTAACACAACAATGCTTTAAGTGCACTGTCTGGTGTTCTAAACTCAGTCGCAGGCAACTTCATTTGCGAGCTAGAGATCAGTTTAGTAATTGGAGTCGCCATCCCTCTCTTCAAGGACAAACTAACCATCCATTAAGCATTCTGAAAACAAGAAACTTAAAGCGATATTATTATTTTGTTTTATTTAAAATTTTACTTTATTACTATCCCAATAATGTGATCTGGCAGGAAAACCAACTATTCTTTCAGGAAATGACTGCCATACATTAAATGCGAAATCAATTTCATCAGTAGATAATACAACATCATCATCTAAAGATAGCACAGCTTCAGTTTTGATGAATGGTAAAGATTCAAAACGTCTACAACCATTTCCAGAAGAAATTAATATTTGTGTCCCTGCAATTGTCTGGTAGCCACTTTTTCCACCACTTTCAACACATGAGTTAACAACTATCTTTAATAACATTATTTCATAAATCAATGAATGTCAGTTGTAAAAACTATTAATGGAAAAGAAAATAATTACTTGGGATAAATATTTACTAGCTGACAAATTTCTCACTAATCGATTTAGAAGTGTATGAAAAGTACTTTGTTGAGAAAATATTACAGCTGTAAAATTTGTCCCAGGTTTTTTACCTAGCAAATGATAATTAAATGGTAAATTAAAATGAAGATTGCCAGTGAAAGAATGTTGAGACACTAAAGCTCCAGGAGATGTATTCCATATAATTCCATTTCTTGATTGTAACATAGGTAAACGTTCTTTTATTATCTGAAAAATATATATAAATTTATTTTTTCTAATATTTATAAATATTTAGTTTATTTTTTTACTTCAAAGGTAACAAAAACAATTTTTTCAATTGTATTAAAATATTGCTCCCATAATATCTGTGTTTGTTGTCTTAGGGCAAAAAGTTTAGTTTCTGAAACAGAATTAATTATTTCTGGGACTTGAAATAATAGTCTTTCATCAGCCCAAATCACAGCTTTGTTCCAGTCAATCACTTCATTAAATGGAAGAGCCCAATTATTTGATAATAAAACGGGAATACATCCAGCTTGTAAAGCTTCTAAAAATCTATAGGATCCTAATCGACGACCACGAGGTACAAGACAAAATGTTGAGTTCTTTAATAACTCACTATAATCATACCTATAAGTTGTAAAATTTTAAAATGCTTTTAAATAATACAAACATTAAAAATTATCTATCATTTACTTCTCATATAAGGAATTGTCAACAATACACCTTTCATCTTGAGCATCTTTCCAATTTTTTCCATGTTTACAAGTTGTCACTATGATTGTATCTTTGCCATTATGTAAATGAAAAATAGAGTTTCTTGTTTCTGATCCAATGCCAAGAACATATCTTTTCCCTTTAAAAGCCAATTTGTATTTTTTTGTAATTGGAAATGTATTAGAACGAACAAATCCAGATTCTCCTCCTCTTTCCGGATGTTTCTTTATAGTAATTTTAATTATTTAAAAATTTATAATTATGTAAATATAAATACTTACTTTGTGAAAAAGGGGAAAAGAAATATCAAAACCAGGTCTCATATTTGTTACCGACATACTAGCTTTAGCTAAAATAGCATCACCAGTATAAAATCCTAAATCATCTTCATAATAATCTGGCCAAGAACCAGAGTAAAGATTAAAAATAATATGGTTACGGCCACCATTCCAATGTTTTAGGCGTTGCATCTTTACAGGGATATTACGAATATAATCTGGAGACAAGGGATCTCGATCCAGAGTATCAATTGCAACAACAAAAACACATGCTTTAGTATAGTCATCAGTGTAATATCTTGATTCTAAAATAATATCAAGCATTTTTTGGTACAATATACTACGGCTTGAGGTCATTAAACCATTGCTGTCAAGTTCAGACAAAGGATAAACAAACACATGAAAATTTTTGTCACACCTCGAAGCATCAAAACAAGTTTCCATCCTGAACATAACTTTGGTAAGTAATTTAATCAATAAAATTATCTCATAAAAATTTGATCATACCTGCAATTTTTATTGGTTTTTTTGTAAGACACATATAGTGAATTGTGTAGTCTCAAATCATATGATTTTGGTGTTGGTGGTCGACCAATTTCATTAATTTGTTCCCAATCATCAATAAAAGATGGTAATTTCTTTGGACCATTATTTTTAGATTCTTTACTTTTAAACTTTTTTGATTTACCAGTTAATTGAAAAAAATACAAACAAATCGTCAATAAAAATAAAAACCAAAGTAAAATAAATCTTTTATAAGCTTGCATTATAAAAAATATTTAATTGACAGTGATAATCCGTAAGCCATTACAAAAATTAATCTACTTAGGCTTAATAGACAGCTATAAATTTATGAAACATTAAAACAATCAAAGTTAATAGTTACAAATAAAGTTAATTTAAACATTTTATTCTATTATTAATAATAAAAATATAAAATAAAAGGGATTTTCCAAGACCGTGAAATAAAATAATTAGAAAATATAGTAAATTAAGTAATTTTATTTTAAAAAATTAGAACGAATTTCTAATCATGAATATCGGACAGAATTAACTGAAATTTATATCAACTCGAGTTATCAATAAAGTATGCAAATGCTATCATTACAGAGAAATATCGTAGAATTTTTTTAAAGTTAATGTAGTAAATTTGAAACATACTGGATAAGTAATTTGTTGTTTTTGGTTCAAGTATGTAAGCTAATCTCTGATCATTTTTTAAAAGTAATATATATGTATATTATTTTTTCATTGTTTAATTAAAAGTAGGTCAACATTTTTTTCTTTAACTTTTTGATAGATAACTATTACAAAACTTATCGTTAGTAAATTTAATTACTTTTATAGAAATTGCATTGATTCGATCAACTAGAGTGAGAAAATAAATACATAATTACAAGACAAATCTGAAGTATTATCCCGCAGAAGTTGATACTATTCATTTAAACTAATTTGTTAGTTTATTTTCTACATGTTTTTAGTAATTAAAATATGTTATTTATAAAAATTGTAGTAAGCTATCATATTTATTTTAAGAATAATGGACTTGTTTGAAGAAAATCAACAGATACTACTACGTACAAATGATAGATTAAATAACATAAAAACTGTCGCATTAGAAACTGAAGAAATTGGCAGTGCTATAGTTCAAGAATTAGGAGAACAACGTAGTACATTAAGTGGTGCACGAGATCGTCTAGAAAATATTGACAATTCTAGACAATCATCTCATCGTTATATAGCTGCTATAAATAGACATGTATTCCATGATAAGTTACTTTTGTACCTTGTTATCATTGTAGAGTTTTGTAGTCTTCTTGGTCTTATTTATTTAAAATACATAAAAAAATAACAATAACACATTTAATTAATAATTATAAAATAATTATCATTAACATATAATTATAGAATGCATTTTATTTTATATTTTTACACAATAAAATATTATAGTAATAAAATATATAATTATTTGAAGTTACTTTTGAAATAAAAATTTTACATAAGAAACAAAATCATTCATTTATAAAAACAGTATTAGCTACTTCCAATAATTTACTATCTGATAAATTGTCAATTGAAGTTTTAGCATATTCAAAGTATATTTCATCTGGTAATTTTGTACCATTTGATTTATACCCTTCACAATCAGGATCATAACATTTTTGGTACCAAAACATTTCATTTAAATCAACAATATATTTAACATTATTACTTTTATGCTGTCTCTTTACATTTCCACAATAACGATTTTTTATAATGCTATACACAAGTTTGTTGGCAGATGGAAAATAGTGATATCTAAATATCTTGCCAGGAAATATTAAATTAGAAATAAATTTATCAATTTTTGGGTAAGGTGATTGTGAATATGATGAATGACATTCACTTTGGTCCTCTTTGTTAAAACAAACATTAAACTTTTCCTGATATATTTCACTACAAGTATTTGTGAAATTTAATAATAGTTTTTTGTCACATCCATAAGTGACTAAGGACTTTAAAAATATGTGTTTATCAAAACAATCGGTACAATGTGCTTTTTCAGGCAATTCATACTTATTTGTTTTACTGAGTACTAAGGGAACATTTTTATTCAGTTTAGATGATTTGTAAATCCTAAAATTTCTATTTCTAGTATATACACATTCATCACAAAATAATCCTTTATTTGTTTTTAAATTGAATAAATCATTTATGGTAATTCCATCATAAAAATAGTTTTGATCATCTGAATTTAAATCTTCCAGGAACATTTTTTTTATTTCTCCACAAATAAATTTAACAAAATAACCAGCTTGTATATTATTTGAAAACACTATATTTGGAAAAATCAAATGATGACTAAATTTGTCTGCAGTAGATGAGTCTAAATCAAGAATATCTCTTTCGGAACATTCCAAGTCAAATTTCTGTTTAATAAATAATTTTATAATTTTTACGAACGTTTCTAACATTTGAATACCATTTGAATTAAGATTTTCTTTATATTCAAACTCTATATCAAAATACAATTTACAAGGATGGTTTTCAGTAATTATTTCATATGTATGTCTTTTGTTAAAAGGCCTTATAGAGTCATAATACCAAAACGTTTCGGGATGGGCAACCATAAAAGCTCTTTGACCAGTGCTTTGTTCATAAGTAAATGTCATACAACCATTTGCTTTGATTGATGCATACTTAATAGCTTCATGTTGTCTTGGAAAGACTTTCCAACCAATTGGTGGACCTTGTAATCGTTTTATGTTAAGAAAATGACATTGCTCACGTCTTACCTTACTTAATGAAGATAAAGATGGAGATGTTATTTCACTATTATGTTTGCGACTTCCATAAAAATTAGTAGTTGTCAAGCCTGACATTATTCGAGAAGTTAAAATACTCTAAGCATTTAAATTTCTTTGATACAATCCTTAGTTAAAATCATATTAGCATCAAAAATGTATGTAAACACTTTAATATAAATATATTAAAAACAATTTACGTACTTCTTAATTATATTAGATGATGTGATATAAAATCTATTAACATTAATTATTGATATATGATTAAAACTGGCGCGAAAATATTAAAACTATACTACCACAGATTAAATACACATAGATAGGCCACGGCAATCAAATAATTGGCAATCGATTTTTTGTTAATTTATACCTGTAGAGATAGCCCTATATATCCTCTGAAGAAATATTAAATATTTAATAATAACTGTCCGGCCTATTGATAAATAGTAGCCGCGATTATCAATGTACGGCTATCATTGCTAGCGCAAATTAAGATAAGAACCAGTTATTATTAAAAAGCAATTGCATGTATCATTCAAATGAAACTTTTCCTTATAAATACGAATTTAATAAAACATAATGTGTTTTTTAATAGATGAATATTGATTTATATTTGACTTCTCTTACATTATTAGTGTTTAGGATCTTAACTTATTGTATAACAATTTTCTCCCTATCGATTTGTCCACTGTCATGATTTTTATTTGGTGTTTAATTTCTTAAGAGGACGTTATACAGCCAATTTTAGAGCGTTAAAACATATCTTCTTAAAATGAATTTTACACACTAAATACTGCACTTAGAGCAATTACACCCATATAAAAACGAAAGAAAACAATATTTTAGAGATGATCTCATATGCGTTTTTGGATATATTGTATAAGGAGTTATAATTGATTGAAGTTTAATAAAAAAAATACATTTTCAAATTCAATTATCAAGCTTAATATTAGATTAATCCCAAAATGGGTATGATATTGTCTTCGAAATATTGTCCTCTTTCAATTTTTTAATAGGTGTTAAAGCTCTAAATTTAATACAGAGTGAGTAAAATGCATTCTTTTAAGATTATTTTTAGACGACTTTTGAAATATTTTTTGTCAACTTGTGCTGCCCCTATCGGTTATATGACCCCAAGAACGTTATCGATATTTTTTAAAATAATTTCGTTAACACTTGCGGATTAATTTTAATATGCCGGCACTCAATGTTTGAATTGTTATTACTTATCAGTATTTTAGATTCGATGCGAAATCGAGAAGATATTAATTTTACTAGGAAGTTTTTTTTTTGTGTCTGTTACCACTTTTTCTCAGCTCTCACTGAAACGATTTCTTTCACCGATATGTCAAAAGATCAAAACTCGTATCTAGTCGAAGACATTACCCTCAAAAATTGCCATAACTTTTTTAAAAATCACCAAATCAATATAACTTTTTTTTTTATAGATGCTTGATGTCTTTATTATATTAATTTTTGAAAAAGTTATGGCAGTTTTAAGTAACATATTGACATAGAATAAAGTTCATAAGACATAAGAAATTAAGCTTATTAAAATTTTTTTATTTTTTTAAAGTCGAAAAAGTAATTTTAAAATTTGAGTTAACTTAAATACTCAATTTTATCAAGCGACAAAAGCATCGAACAATTGCCGAATCGGTAACACTTCTGTCATTCATGCTTACGGTACGAGGTTCAAATCCGTCTGTGGCTATCAATATTTTGCATTTTTTTTGAGTTGGAATACAATTTTCAAAATCATTTGATATTTATCTTATTTAGATTCAATAACTTTAATAAATATAAAGGATCCTATCACTATAGTCTCCCCTCGTGAGAAGAAATTTATATTCATGTTAATATTATTTTACTATGTGGTTCTTTTGTGGCTACGATTTATTTTGCCAACCCTCACTAGACCTACTTTTTTCAACGATACGTCAAATGATTCGTATTTAGTTTAAGTTATTACTCTTAAAAATCGAAAAAATATTCCTTATTCAAATAAAAAGTAGCTTAACCAGCTTTTTCCATACAAACAATTAAAATCATTAATTTCTAATATTCATAAAGTATTTATTTTCGAATTAGATTTGATATGATAAAAGTATTCAACTACAAAAGTAAATAGTTATACTTTGTAATTTTTTAAATATATTTGTGTGTGCTACTACCAGTCTATAATATTCCAATTTTTTTGTAACATGTTGCTATATAAATCATAAATTTAAAAAAAAATGATTTTTAATTTCAACTGAATTTAACGATGGATTTTTACAATTATAATCAAATTTTATAATACGCACAATTGAGTAAATCTTTTTAACAACTTTTTTTTTATTGGTTTTTTAGATATATAATCATTAAAATTAATTAAATTATGAATATTTCCATTGTAGAATCTTTTTAAACGCCAAAAGTTAATTAGAAATGATTACTATGATTTTTATTTAAGTGATCTATTACGATAAAAATGTAAAAAAATCTAACTTTTCTGATAAATGTATTGTAAATAGTAATTATAAAATTCCCTGATTGTATATTAATCTTAACAATTTCATTTTTTTTATTTAATAATATCAATTTCAAACTTGCAAGTTGAGCTAAATATTATGGTAATAAATTAATTTTTTTTTTATTAAAACTTTCACTTTAAAGGACAATAAAAAGTAGGTTCAAAATTATTACTTTTAACATATTAAAAATCAAAATGAATAATAATTTGAAAACAATTAATTTTAAAAATTATATAATATATAATTAAAATAATTACTAATCTGGGTATAATTAAGGAAATTGAAGTTAATGTTGCTTTTGTAATTATTCATTAATTTTTTTAAATTAAACACTATCTACAGATTTGCATATAAGCGTTTCTTATGATAGTGATTTTAATCACTGTCAGATTAAATCTATACTGGACCCAACTATGCAACGTCTCCACTATGCCGCGACCCCACTGTGCTGGGTTTTTTTACATAAAATTAAACAATATTAATTACCTATAACTTTAATCTTAAACAATTTTTTATCTGACTTTTTTCTCGTTTGCTATCTACGAATTTACCACTGAATTTTTAACATATTTTTCAAAATGTCTGAAAAAATTCAGAGTTCTACGTAAAATACACCAATAAAAAATTAATTTATTAACAATATACTCAATAGACATTATACTCTAATACATAACAAAGAAAATGATATATTATTTTGTAATAATGATAAAAAAATGAAGAAGTTTTGCGCAATTGAAAAATAAAATATATTTCCTAATATCAGTTTTTTAATTCGATGCTTTAATTTTGTAGAATTACTCACAATATTACTTTTCATAACAAAATTTCGATTTTTTAAATAACTTATGATTATTTCATATAGTTTTATTGGGATATTTTTAAATTGGTCCTTAGTAATACACTATTGGCCCCATTACTGTGATGTTATGTAGGTTTCTTTGCGTGAATTGAATTCTATTGTCAGCTATTTAGAAAACTGACGTTGACGCTTATGATAAACACGCTGTGCTGGTTATGATACAGGTGTCTGAAACAGTCCCTGTATCACACAAACCTCCAAGTGGATGGTGTTCCCTCACCGTTCCTGAGGTTCGCTCTCCACATTTCTTTTTGGAACCGTGGAGAGGTTCCCCTCATTTATGTTCGGCCACAGTACACTATTATTCTTATTTGTTTATTACACTCTTGTGCTCAAAGTTCTCGTGCCCTTGCTCGCCACCAGTGATTAGGCCCTGACCATCACTAAATAACTTCATTGTCGTAGTCGCTTTTCCGCCGTCTGTTTTCATGTCATTACGTGCCTGGATCTACACTCGTGATACTCAGATGTTCGACACCATTACCACAAGATCTCATACAATCCATACATCACAATCAAGAACTTCATCTATTGAGATGAATTTTTATATTATTTTTCAATGTTATTATTTGTGATTAACTAATTTGTTTTATAACGCTTCGCCGGCTATTAGTATTTAAGAGTTTAAGATAGTCTTTGAAGATTTTCTAATATATGTGGTTATTAATTATTTAATTATTGTCTACTCTCCATACTAATTGGATGTGTGGCGGTTAGCCGTCATCTACCCAGGTGACCTCTTTCCCGCTTCAACAATAGCCATTTTTAAAAAATTATTTAATTTTGTAGTTAAAACCCATTATTATATCAAACTATCTAAATGAGAAAAAAAATTTCTAACTCAAAAATCTTTGTTAAGTTTTTTAAAATAATATCAAATACAAAACAGAGAATTATAACAAAAAAAAACCCAGCACAGGGGGATCGCGGTACAGTGGTGACGTAGCATAGTTGGATCAAGTATAATGATATCTGACCGATTAAAATCACTATAAAAAAAAACGCTTCAACGCAGATATTTAGATAGTATTTAATTTAAAAAAATTGGTGGATTATTCCAAAAGCTATATGATCAGCTAGTTCCTTATTAACATCCTGATTAAGATAAAGTATGTCAAATGAAAAAGTGATTATTAAAAAATATTATGTCTCATAAAAAAATTGTGTTGATGTATGGATCAACTTTTTAATAAGTTATAGCATTATAAAATTAAAATAGTAAAAAATAAAATCGAGAATTTTCACACAAAAATAGCATTCGGTAGCCGTTTTCACCGTGAAGACAAAATAAAGTCCGAATTTTTTTTTTCCATAATAAAGTATATTATATTAGCTTTCATAAAAGTGTCAGACTTTCCGGAACACTTTCAAAAGTTAAGTTGAAAAAGTTGTCATTTTAAATCCCCTTTTGTGGGCAGGTAAAGGGTTAAATTTATAAAAAAATATATCAAATGATAAGTAAAGACATCAAGCATCTATAAAAAAAAAAAAATTATATTAATTTGTTCTTTTTTGAAAAAGTAATAGTTTTAAGTTGTAAGAAAAATTTTTTATCGAAAATTAGCGATTTTTAAATTTGTAATTTTTTTGGAGGTTTCCTTCATTTACGGGGAACGAGGGAAATTTTTTCAATTTTTGAGGATAATGTCTTCGACTAGATACGATTTTTTGACGTATTGTTGGAAGAAATCGGTTCGGGGAAAGCTGAGAAAAAGTGGCGACAGACAAAAGAAAAAAACATCATAGTAAAATTAACACCTTCTCAGATAATGCAATATTGTTTATGGCATACTATGCAGGATAGAGTCGAACGATTGTACTCATTTTAGAGATCGTATATATTGTTACAGGATATGTTTCCATTAATTCCTATTCCGAATACACTAAAATTATGTGAAAATAATTTTTTCTTGTTTTATGAAGAATTTTTTAAATCAGCAGTTGATAATAAAAATTTATTTTTTATACAATTTTAATTGTCCTTGTAGTTATTTAGATTATAAAAAATATGATAAGGTAAACTAAAGTGATGATTATATAAAGGTTAATTAGTAAAAAAAAAAAGTTATTTCTGATGTAATTATTTAATTATGTAAAATGGTATGTAATTATTTAAGAAATGTTACTAAGGGGTGTAGGAGTTTCACAGTTGTCTAAAATCAAAATTAGCAGGTTTTAACTTGGACCTTCCAATTTAAGACAAGGAACATATTTAAAATTTCTCTTCTTTATGTTTTAAATCTAATAGATTTCAAATTTAATAATATTTTTTAAATTTACCAAATAATCAGTTTTTTTATGTCATAAAATTACATATTGAGTGCGTTCAAAAAGCTTTAGGACAATAAAATTTTACCTAAACAAATAAAGAGGTTTTAATGATACATATCACCATAGTTTTAAGTTATTTATTAGATACCATTATTTTAAAATTAAATTAAATTAAAGGAATTTATCAAAAAATATTCATCAACAAAATAATTATTTACAACAACTTGAGTTTTTAACTCGAAGATATACAAATAAAATAAAATTTATTGATAAAACGATGTTATCATTGAAAATCTGAATTTTTTTTATCAATGATGTACAATTAAATTATAAAATACGCTCATAAAACAATAAGTATGCCTGACAACTCTGGACATCATTAGGTGATGCAGGTCTAACAGAACTATCACTGATATAATACCAATTACCATTTGGCGCTAAATGAGAAACATCTTCATTACCATCAATTATTTTAGACGGTAGAGATTTACAGCCTTCTAAAAAGGAATTTCGATAACTGTCATCCTTTACTTGATCTCGCACCTAATTATTAGTAAAAAATTTCAATTATGTGTTCATTATAAAAATATTTATGAATAAAAATATACTTTAACATAAGCAACATAATGTCCTCCATGTAAGAAGCCACTGTGTTCTACAACTCCATACAAAGAGTATAAAATTCGATTTTGACCAGGACTAAGCTTATCCTGAAAATAATTTTTAAAGAATATTACACTATCTATTTAACACTAAAAAAAATTTGGCTTTTACATTGTTTGGAAATTATGAAATTCTCATACCTTTATTTCTATAGCTAGAACTTTTCATTTTTTTATAATAATTTTGATTTCATAAATAAATAATTATGTTTATAAGATAATAATTTAGCTTACTTGACATTTAACAGAACAATAAGGAGCAATATCCAACACCCATGGAAATGAAACATCTCTAGCCAACTTTTTAGTAGTAGAATACCACATTTGAAATCTTTTTAAATGCAAGATTAAAATAGCTGGAGGTGAACTGATCAACATTTGTTTAGTGCTTTGGCGATAAATTGTTTTTTCTTCATTAGTTTCTTAAAATCAATTTAATAAAAATTAAAATAAACTCTAATTGATTAAATTAAAAAATTACTTTGTTTATGTTGTTCAGTGCATTTTTCACAAGATACTTTATTATTACCAGTCATTATTTCAGACGCAGTAAATTGATTAAGACATGTTAATACAGAGCATTCACCTTCTTTGCATTTAGGCCGTGGTTGCAAAGTTGCTTGAGGGCATTCTCGAGAGAAATCACCACCATCTTCATTATTTTCATCTTCTTCACTTTTTGAATCATCAAATAAATCACCATCATCACTATTGTTATCACTCACATTTGGTGTAGGATTATTACGTTCCTAAAAAATATTATTTTAAATAGTATAAAAAACAATAAGAGGTTTAACAGTCTTTGAAAGACTGATAGTTCTTAATTTTAAAGTATTTAAATACTATTTTAGTTTCTAAATACTTTCAGAAAAATGTGTTTGGAATACTAATTATTTTTCAAATTAAATGCATTACTTTTATTGTATACTTGAGAAAATTAATGATAAAATCGTAAAACATTTTATGTTTTACAGATAACTACTGTAAATTATTATAATAATGGAAACTTAGTAGTAACTTTTCTCTTTCTTTTTCCCTGCCTTAATCTGAACAACTAGTGTCAACCACTCTTCTCTTAAACTTCTACTTGACATGATCTCCCAAATCATCCGTCTTCATATCATAATCAATAACATCCCTCCATCTCTTTTTTGGTCTTCTTCCCTCAACATTCATTTACACAACTGTTTTTACAGCTTTCGATTCCTCTCACCTAATAATATTACTAAACCATCTAAATCTATTTTCATTCATTTTATCCATGATCGACTTACTCCTTATCCATACTTCTTCTTATATCCTAAAATCTTCTGTTACACCACCCACATTTCTACCCTGTTACAAGTGTTATCATAAAAATCTTCTATTATATTAGTGGACCTTTTCGGGATTCCTCTTTTCATTAATGCCCACTTTAAAACCTCTCTTGATACTCTATTAGTACGCTTTCTTCAAATCTATAAATAGTCAGTTTTTTCTTATTTTCCCTATATTTTTTTCTATTAGTTGCCTCACACAAAATAATGGCTCCATTGTTGACTTACCAGGCATTAATCCAAACTGGTTTTTAGATACCGATGTCTCATTTCTTATTCTCTTATCTATTACCTTTTCCCAAATTTCACACAAAAAACTGGCTGAATCTAGTAGTAACTATTTACTATTTTGATACAGTTTCTATTCTATTAAAAAAAACTTATAAATATATGAACTTTTAAAATATTAAAAATTGTGTATAATAAATGCTACACACCTATGAATAGAATATATTATATATATTAACTAAAAAATTTGAAACTTTTAAGTTTAATAGCTAATAAACGGATTAAGTTATATTGATATCTAAATGTCACTTACTGTTAAAAAAAAAATTCTACAATTTTATTAAATTGAAAATGTGTTCTCATTTGAACAAAAATAATTGATACCCTTCCAAAGAATAAGGGATGAATCTAAAAAGTACTTAACAAACAAATCAAGAATAATACGTAACTAAAAATAACTAATTTTTTTTTTTTTAAATTATTAATAATCTGTAAGTAATTAAGTGTGTACAAATAATGTTGTCTATGAGCAAAAATAGCAACATAATTCAAAATTATTCATTTTTCTGATAGTAATATGGATAAAAAATACTGAATTTTAAGTTAGGAAAATGTCAAAATTATAAGAAAATATGGAAATAGTAGATTTTACAACAGTTTTGCAGAAAACTTATTGACCTTTAATTAGTATGGAATTATTTATTTATATTTTGCATTCCTGTAATTTTTTTTTTCAAGTAATGTAACTATTCTGGTGAATAAGCAATATATAAAAATGAGCATATACTTGATTTTCATTAGCACTGTCAGTTCCAACATCCATATAATCTGGACTAACATTAGCACGCATTGAATCAAGAGATGATCCATGTGGTGAGCCTGGACTGTTCACTGGACTTCCATGAAGACCAGAATCTAATTCCATTGGTTTTTCTAACTCTGAAGTTTGTTCAGCATTTAATTGACGATCAGGATCACCTAATGTATGAGTATTATTCATAAGAGTAGTAAGTTCAGATATGCTTGGAGAAGGGCTAGTAACATTAGATGGTTGTTTCTCAGAGCCATAACCCGATTCTGGATTATGTTTATTTTCATTTTTCCAATCGGACATTTCAACTTCATTTGTTTCAATTTCCATGTTATCTTCAACATCAGCATCATTGAAAGCAACTAAAAACAATTTATTTTTCCCATGGTAGTTATTTATTTTTAATAAATAAAAATATTCAGGACATTTAAGTATTCAAAAGACCTTTAGGCATGAGAATATTTTACGAAATTTTAAGATCTAAGGCATACCACTTATCTATATTTATAAATTACACAATATCTTTGAACCTAAATCTTGACTCTAATAGATTATTAAATAAATTGTGTTAAAAATATTTATTTATTAATAATCCTTGTAAAAATTACGATGTACACAAATTAGTTGTATAATATTATTATTTAACTTTCTAGTGGTCATGTTTTGTAACATGTACATCAGTTCATTTTTATTATCTAAAAAACCCCATTAAATGTATTTAATTAAAAATATGTATTAATTTTAAAAAATTTTCAATAAATTAATTATTTTAAGATTTATGATTAATTAATTATCAAAATTATAGGTTTAGAGTATATAATAAGATATATTAAAAATAATACCTCTAACTTTTTTTTATTTAATAATTTTTAATAAAAATGTACTCAGAAAGTTTTATTTATTTTATATTAATATAGTAAATACTAAGAGTTAAAAATTATTTTTAAACTATTAAATGGAAAAGGGACTACAAAAAGTATGACTGGTTGATAAATTATTTTGTATTTTTACTTATAGAGATATTAATATTAATTAAGATTTATAAAAGGTGAAGAATTGGTGTTTAGCAATGCTCTTTTTTTTATTATAACACACAAACTATATTAGGTTAAGGAATATTAATAAACCGGTTGTTAACTAGTCAAAATTTTTTTAGTCCATTCTCTATTTAATAGTATAAAAATAGTTATAAATTACAGTTTAACATTCAAGTTACAATCCCCCATCAAAAACACACTCTCAGAAATAATATTTTATAATATTTACTATGTTATATTAAAACAAGTAACTTTATTCAGTTAATTTTTATTAAAAAATCATTATTTAACAAAAAATATTTGATATAGTGTTCTTAATAAATTACACTGTATTCTTTAATAATAAGTTTTAATAGTTTATTATAAATCTTATTATAATTAATACTCAAAAAATTACATAAATATGAATAAATATTTTTCTTTATATAATGAAAAATTCAGGAGAGTATTTTTAATAAATAAACAAGATATATTACCTAAATTATCCTGTACTTTATTATGAAATTGTTTACGTTCATAATTCTTTCTTCTTGATTGCTTATGAGCAATTTTACGATCTTTTTTAGTTTGATGTTTAGACTGACTGTAATTTTCATTGTCTTTTTTATGAGAAAATGGTGGAGGTGAAGCCTATTCAATTGTTGGGGATATGTTTAATTATTATAGTTAAGAGTTGAAAATAAATTTACTTTATCTGCTGTTATTGGTAAGCTTAAATCAAGAAAACTTTCTGTAACTTCTGACATATGACCACATGTTTGACATTGAACAACACTTAACAGTTGACCTTTAAAAACATGATCTGGGCGTAAAAGTATTAATTGTTGTAACTTTTTATTCATCTCTTTGATCTTTTTAGTTTTTTCTTCATTAATTTCACTTGGATCAGATCTCATGGATAAACCATAATGATGAATTATTGATCTTTGATAACGCTAAATTAAATAAAAACATATTATGTATTTAAGATTAAAAATGCCAAATGTA
Organism: Daktulosphaira vitifoliae; assembly: GCF_025091365.1. Classification (NCBI taxonomy): domain Eukaryota; kingdom Metazoa; phylum Arthropoda; class Insecta; order Hemiptera; family Phylloxeridae; genus Daktulosphaira; species Daktulosphaira vitifoliae. The sequence goes on along the minus strand of NW_026099572.1, from coordinate 26,904,044 downwards.
AGTAACTTTGTAAAGCAATTTTTAGTATTACAATTATATTAAAATGCTATTATAATGACTTGTTTTATGTGTTTAAAAACCATTGTAGCTATTAGATAAATAAAAAACAGTTAAAATTTTTATTACATAAATTTTTTTAAAAGATGGTAAATTTTTAACTATCATATTAATTTTGTTATGGAAAATATTATATAATCTAAATTAACTAATAAAATAATTAAATAACTTTTTAAATCTACTCTATTCTTACTGAATTTACCTTAAGGTCATCGTCACGCACAGAATCTAAAAGATGACGCAAAAGTTCATGAGAATCATGTTGACTATAACCTATAAACATTTTGCATTTTTTTCTTAATGAATCTAAAAGAGCATTTGGAGTAAATACAGATTCTCTTTCATTTGTTATTTCAACTAAAGTTGTATACAAATTTTCTGTCAGGGAACTCCATTTATCAAGTTCTAAATTCTAAGAAAAAAAAGACAAAAACACAAAATATATTAATATATGGGTTTAAATTTAATATATTAAAAATAAAAAATTTGATAAAAACAAAATTACATGAAATTTTTACTTACTAATTTTTCATCATCTAATATTAATGTAACAGATTCTCCTGGTTCACTTATGTCTTTTAAGACTTTTCTTAGAAAAGGAGTTTGAGCAAGGCATTGTAGTACCGAGTTATAGAAACACGTATTACCTAAATTATTTAACCCCTAAAATATAATTTTATGTTAATGAAAATACATGTGTTATTAATATGATTCAATTTATTTTATTTAAAATTAATTTTAAATTGCAACTAGGGCGGTAAGGGGCTTTTCAAATTTAATAGTTAGCAACTACAAAAACTGTTCGAAAATTATATTAGAGCTTGTCGAAAACAAATTTTAGAGAAATACACATTTTATTTTTTTTGAAATTATATCTCAAATAACTTAATATTAAAATCTTATTTTTCAATAAATTGAACTTCACCTAAAATTTGACTTATTCAAATTCATCAAAATATAATAACAAACAATATATTAAAATTAAATGTCTTACTCTAGGCCTTTTTGATCGAACATTATTTATAATAGTATTAGGTAATTTAAAAGATTTGGTAGATAAAAGAAGTTCATCATTATCATCATCATCCTCATCATCATCTTCATCAGATTTAGATAAACCATTGCATGTTTTTGGTGGACTAACTAAAATTTAAAAAACTATATTATAAAATTTGAAAACGAAAATTAAAAACCCAGCACAGGGGGGTCGCGGCACAGTAGTGACGTGGCATAGTTGGATCAAGTATAATGATATCTGATAGTGATTAAAATCACTATCCAAAATTAACGCTTCGATGCAAATCTTTAGATAGTGTTTAATTTTAAAAAAATTAGTGTTTTATTCCAAAAACTACTTGATCTGCTGGTTCCTTATTAATATCTCGATTAAGATAAAGTATGTCGAATGAAAAAAGGTTTATTAAAAAATATTATTTCTCATAAAAAAATTGTGTGGATCCATAAACTTTTCAATAAGTTATAGCATTATAAAGTTAAATGTAATATAAATAATAAAATCGAGAATTTTCACCCAAAAATAGCATTCGATAGTCATTTTCACCATGAAGACAAGTCCAGAGGTCAAATTTTTTTTTTTCAAATTAAAGTATATTACATTAGCTTTAATTTAAGATATATATAAAAGTGTCAGACCTTCCGGAACATTTTCAAAAGTTAAGTTGAAAAAGTTAATTTTTTGTGAAAAAGTTGTCATTTTAAATCCCCCCCTGTGGGCAGATAAAGGGTCAAATTTACAAAAAAAATATACCAAATGATAGGTAAAGACATCAAGCATCTATATAAAAAAAAATTATATTGATATGTTCATTTTTGAAAAAGTTACGGCAGTTTTTAGTAAAAAAAATTGAAAAAATTTCGAAAATTAGCGATTTTTAAATTTGTAATTTTTTTGGAGGTTTCCCCCATTTACGGGGAACGAGGGAATTTTTTTCAATTTTTAAGGGTAATGTCTTCGACTAGATACGATTTGTGATCTTTTGACGTATCGTTGAAAGAAATCCGTTCGGTGAGAGCTGAGAAAAAGTGGTAACAGACAAAAAAAAAAAAAAAAACACATCATAGTAAAACCAATACCTTCTCAGCTTCGCATCGAAGCTAAAAAAAGAAAATCAAAGTTTTTCTAGCAAATTGGTTTGAAAATCAAACTAGTACAATTAAAGAACACAAGGAATTTATTTCATAATGATACAAAAAATGTTTCCATGAAAATTATTAAAATTGATGATTGGTTCAAGTTTGATTATATATATGGATTGTTCAGTTTGACTAAATAATAATGATAATTCATTCAGGTTTTATTAAAAAAGTAAAAGTTTGGGATGACCCCAAAATTCAGAATTTGTATTAACACCAAAAATTATTGTTAAATAGATTTAGAAATATGGTTTTGTTACTTGAGTAAATATTGTCATATTGAGCATCTGCCTCTGTTGCACAACCTTGCACTTGAATTTCATCCATTTTATGTTTACCAGCTTGTGTCTCTTTCATAAGCCTAATTAAATTTAATACTCCTTGAAGTTTTTTTGAATTAGCTGGTTTAAGTTCTTTTTTGCAATCACTACAACTAAATGCAAAGTAATAATTAAAAAAATAGCTTGTTTCTTCAAATTTAATAAAGTCTAAATAGTTAAGTTATATTAACATAAACTTATTCAAATAAATTTTTATAATTTTAAGTATTCTATAGAAGTAAATTAAATAGAGTTTATAAATATTTAAGATTTACTAAATTATTTTTACTAAAAAAAAATTATTGGAACAACTTTAAACCTATATGCCAAAGGTAAACTATCATAATTTCTTCACTTGTGAAATCAAATTGACTTATAATAGTTTATTTCTGAGGTATAAAATAAAATAAAATAATTTTTTTTATTATTTTAAATATCATCAAATATCGTATTATATTTGCCTAAAAATCAAAGAAAAAAAAACCCAGCACAGGGGAGTCGCGGCACAGTGGTGACGTGGCATAGTTGGATCAAGTATAATGATATCTGACAGTGATTAAAATCACTATCAAAAAAAAAAAACGCTTCGATGCAAATCTTTAGATAGTGTTTAATTTTAAAAAATTTGTGGATTATTCCAAAAGCTTCATAAACTGCTAGTTCCTTATTAAGATAAAGTATGTCGAATGAAAAAGAGATTATTAAAAAATAGTATTTCCCAAAAAAAAATTATATTGATCAATAAACTTTTCAATAAGTTATAGCATTATAAAGTTAAAAATGTAAAAAATAAAATTGAGAATTTTCACACAATAATAGTATTTGGTAGCCATTTTCACCGTGAAGACAAAATAAACTCCGAAATTTTTTTTT
>NW_026099572.1:26899521-26900355 GCF_025091365.1 Daktulosphaira vitifoliae | reverse complement strand
ATAATAAAGTAAATTACATTAGCTTTAATTTAAGATATATATAAAAGTGTCAGACCTTCCGGAACACTTTCAAAAGTTAAGTTGAAAAAGTTCTACTTTCTATATGCATTTTTATTTTTTGATTCCCCCCTGTATTAAGAGAAATGGTCCGATTTAAAAAAAAAGTATGTCGAATGAAAAATCTATATAAATACTACTTCTTATAAGAAAATTGTACTGATCCATACATTTTTCAAATAGTTATAGCATAATAAAGTTAAAAATGTAAAATACAAAATCGAAAATTTTCACACGAAAATAGCATTCGGTAGCCATTTTCACCCTGAAGATAAAATAAAGTCCGAAATTTTTTTTTTTATGATAAAGTATATTACATTAGCTTTAATTTAAGATATATATAAAAGTGTCAGACCTTCCGGAACACTTTCAAAAGTTAAGTTGAAAAAATTAATTTTTTGTAAAATAGTGGTCATTTTAAATCCCCCCCTGTGGGCAGGTAAAAAGTCAGATTTATAAAAAAAATATACCAAATAATAGGTAATGACATCATGCATTTATAAGAAAAAGAATTATATTGATATGTTTATTTTTAAAAAACCCAGCACAGGGGGGTCGCGACACAGTGGTGACGTGGCATAGTTGGATCAAGTATAATGATATCTGATAGTGATTAAAATCACTATCCAAAATTAACGCTTCGATGCAAATCTTTAGATAATGCTTAATTTTAAAAAATTGGTGGATTATTCCAAAAGCTTCATAAACTGCTAGTTCCTTATTAATATCCTGATTAAGATAAAGTATGTCGAATGAAAAAGGGATTATTAAAAAATA
>NW_026099572.1:26897465-26897974 GCF_025091365.1 Daktulosphaira vitifoliae | reverse complement strand
TAGTCATTTTCACCATGAAGACAAGTCCAGAGGTCAAATTTTTTTTTTTCAAATTAAAGTATATTACATTAGCTTTAATTTAAGATATATATAAAAGTGTCAGACCTTCCGGAACATTTTCAAAAGTTAATTTTTTGTGAAAAAGTTTTCATTTTAAATCCCCCCCCGTGGGCAGAAAAAAGGTCAAATTTACAAAAAAAATATACCAAATGATAGGTAAAGACATCAAGCATCTTTATAAAAAAAAATTATATTCATATGTTCATTTTTGAAAAAGTTACGGCAGTTTTTAGTAAAAAAAATTGAAAAAATTTCGAAAATTAGCCATTTTTAAATTTGTAATTTTTTCTGAGGTTTCCCCCATTTAAGGGGAACAAGGGAATTTTTTTCAATTTTGAAGAGTAATGTCTTCGACTAGATACAATTTGTGATCTTTTGACGTATCGTTGAAAGAAATCGGTTCGGTGAGAGCTGAGAAAAAGTGGTAACAGACACAAAAAAAAAAAAAA
>NW_026099572.1:26842823-26897427 GCF_025091365.1 Daktulosphaira vitifoliae | reverse complement strand
AAAAAAAAAAAAAAAAAAAAAAAAACACATCTTAGTAAAATCAATACCTTCTCAACTTCGCATCGAAGCTAAAATTTTATATTGGACATTTTTTAAATTGATTAATGTAGTATAAATTTTTTTAAGATTAAGAATAACAATTAGAATTGAACAATAAATTTATATATTAGCTTTTTTCCTCGTTCCCCGCAAATGGAGAAAATATCCAAAAAAATTACAAATTTAAAAATAGGTAAATTTTGTCATTTTTTTCACTTTTTTTTCTTAAAACTTCCATAACTTTTTGAAAAATCAACAAATCAACATAATTTTTTTTTATACTAAAACCTTAGATATTTACCTTTTATTTGATATCATTTTTTTGAAAATCTATCACTTAACCTGCTCATTGGGGGGGATTTAAAATGGCAACTTTTTTACAAAAATTAATTTTTTCAACTTAATTTTTGAAAATGTTCCGGAAATACTGCGTCCTTTAAACATATATCAAATTAAAACTTATTTTATGTACTATAAAATGAAAAAAAAAAATTTGTCCCGACGATCTATCTTCTATGCGCAAATGGCTACCATATTCAAAAATATGCTATTTTAACAAATTTTTTTTTTTAATTTAACACTATCTACAGATTTGCATCGAAGCGTTTTTTATGATAGTGATTTTAATCACTGTCAGATATCATCTATACTGGACCCAACTATGCCACGACCCCACTGTGCCGCCACCCCACTGTGCTGGGTTTTTTTTTTATTTATTTCTATAATTAATTAAATTTTTTTAACACTTAATCTAACAAGTTAACTTGAGTAATTTTTGGTATTAATATGATAAATAATACTTACAAAATATTTAATGTATCAATATTTATAGCTATTGAGTGCGAGTCACTTCTTGGTGTATCTTGATGTTTACGAATGTGATTGGTTTCAAAATTAGAACATTGTAATATACCACATTGTGCACAAATTTGAAGTTCCTAAAAATAAATATAAAATTTAATTAAAAAAAAAAAGATTATAGTTATTTAGAATTGAATTGCATCCAAAACAATTGTAAACATTTGATTTAATGTGTATACATGAATTTTATAGATATCCAAATTCCTTTAAAGACCAACATCATTTTAAAACTCATACTAGTCTGAAAATTATCTTTAACATTATAATGCTAACATGTGGCGACTCAAGATTAAAAGTTTTTATGTAACTGTGTTTGTTTTTAAACGACTTATAATCTTACTAAACATTAACAATATAAGAAAATGTTTCAATTAAAAAATATAGGAAATTATATTTGAAGAATGATCTTTTATTTATTTCCTAAACCAGTAAATACAATGCAAATACCAAAATAAAAAAAAAATTATATATTTCAAGGTTGGACATAAAAAAAATAAGTTTTTAACAACTTATTAATTTGTATTAATATGCATTATTAGTAATTTTATAAAATACCTACTTCTTAATAAAATTCTAAATATTTTTATCTCATTTAAGTTTACCATCCTATGCCTATGAAATTTTTGTAGTCTTGCTGGTACTTGCATTAACTTAACTTAGTTGGATTTTGTCAATTTAACTTCTTACTTAATTTATAAAAAGAAACAGTTTAACTTTTTGTAATTAACTTAATCTTAAGAAGCTAAAAAAATCATTAACTTGCCCCGTAGATACTATATAATATTAATCTAAATAAAATAAAAACTTACTTCCAATTTACAATTTTTACAATCAGAACATAATAGTGCAATTTTTTGTAACCGTTTACGTACTGTATTTAAATTGATAGCTTTGTTCACATGAGTGCATGGATAATTAAGACCTAAATTAACAGATTCAAAAATTTGAAAACAAAGTAATACCAGGGAGACGACCAGTGGAGTTTGGTAAGAAGTATGGACTCACTGTTACTATTTTCTTTGATATTTTTTAATTCATTCGAATCTGATGAATCATTAACATTTATCAAATCTGGAACAGGTTTATTAGAACTTTGTCGATTACGTTTCTTTTTACCTTTAGCCATGACTTTAAAATTAGAAGATGAAATTTGTAGTATAAAACTCAACACTGGACGTCTAATTAAAAAAAAAATTGTGAAAAAATAACGTTATTAGAAGAATATGACGTGATACAAAAATAGATAAGGCGCTTTTAACATAATAAGAAAACTGTTCAGTACAACTTAATTTCAATAAAATCAACAAAATAATGTACCTTTACTTTCGTAGATAAACTATTATGGTATATTGACGTCACTTCAGTAATAAAATTACATTCGAATCTACTAAACTGATATTTTACACAAAATAAGACTTATTGTCTTCGTGAACAAAAGAAATAGACGAAGAATGATTATGGGGATGCGGAATACCTTCTGAAATATGTAGTAGATATCACTATTTCTTATATAAAAAGGGACAACTGACAAATAAGAATTCTATTCCACACACAATGCATCTGGTAAATCAGCTGATAACCAACAAGCAACAACTAAGTCCGATTTTGGTATGATTGTAAAACATCTTGTTATTTTTGTACTCGTGGCACATAAGTTGGTCAATCTGTTTGATTTGATTAACGTTATCAAAGATAAATAAGCCTTGACTTAAGGCGAATAAATCTTCCATGGATTGAGTATTTTTATACTATGAATATTTTCAAATCAGTCATATCACGGGAATTTATTTATTTACCAAAAATATTCCAATAAAAATAATGTAATATCTAAGCACAGTATGTAAACAATAGAAATAGATTCATCAATTTTACTCCCATAAAATAATTCAGTAAAAAAAAATTGTTTGATACATAATTTAATGTATACAAATTTACAGAAAAATATGCTACGTACTCACTTTTTAAACAAATCAGTGATATTATTAAACACATCTATTTCAATATCTAGCATATTACCATTACTCATTAAAATTACATGAAGCAACAAAAATTAGTATGTTTTACAATCATAAAAAATAAAATAATTCGCCTAGTATGTAAAGATTTCGTGTTAAGAAATTTTAAAATCTTTTCATAATAACTGTAGTATCCTACTTATTTTAAATTGGAAAGATATAGATCTTAAAAAATTATTTTTAATAATTTATAAAACACTTGTAATTATTATTATTGAATCTATTATTTCATTTAAAAATTAAATATTGGGTTTTATAAATTATAAAATACTGTTTTTATTTGAATTGTACTTATCAGACTAACTTTTCTAACATAACAAACGTATTAGTTAAACAACCATCAAATATTTTTTCTTCAAATACTAGTCTACTACTTAATCAAAACACGAGTTTGGTTCCATTTAATTCCACTTGACTCTGCGAGAGTGAGCCAGTTTATTAATGGTATATCTTATCGATAATATTAAACCATTAAATAATATCTCAGATAATATAATAGTTTTATCCTATCTATGGAATAATCATATAAAATTGATAATTGACAATAGATAACAAAATGCACGTATGTCATGGTGCAATATATTGTACAATATTTATTTTATATGATATATGAACATTGCATTATTAACTTCAGTGGAATCTGTATATGTATTCAGTATTCTATAATACTCTATGTAATAAATAGTAAACTAGTTTTACCACAGAATTGGAAAGATAAGATATTATCTATTCTGTGGTTTTACGATTGTGTGTAGTTTGATTAATTTAATTGTTAAATGTAATTTGAGCAGTATTATAATCCCGCCCAATTCTTAAAAATTTAAATAGATTTCATATTTCTTATAAACTTATTTTTAAAATTACTTAGTGTATTAACTCGTGTTGACACATATTTATATTAATAGCATCTGATTTATTACTATTTAATATTAGGATAGATGAAGATGCGACAAAAATGTTTGGTTAAAATAAAATTATTTGTTAACAATTTTCACTCGTCGAGTAACAGGTAATCTTGTTAATAATAGTATTATTATTGTAGCTATAAATTAAAAACTTACTCAAATATTCGTATTATTTTTATAAATGTTTAATTATTATCTATTGTTAGATTAAATCTGTATTTCGAAGATAGAATTTAACTTCATAAGTCAGTTTTATTATATTTGGATTTAAAAGGGTAGTATTCAGTATTATCTGTGAATCATGAACTACACTCGTTTATTAATAAATAATAATTTTGAGAAATTTTTTTTTTGTATTTTTCAATTGCATATTATTTGTGTATTATTTACTAATTAGTATTTTTTTGATTCATCCCTTGTGTATTATAGGGGTATACATTTTTTTTAAGCTTTGATTTTTTATTTGATATAATAATGTTAAATTTCGATTCATTAAATATGATACCAGTATTTATTACCAGGCTTTTTAATGATGTGCGATTGTTATTGTTAATTCTCGGGTTAATTGTAGACTGGTTTACTGGTTATCAATTTATACCAGTTTTATGTAACTGAAAAATACAAAAAAAATTCTTATTTATTTTATAAGTAATTGAGTAGATTGTGATTCATCCTGTATATAATCGTATTATAGTAAAGTTATTAATATTTTTGAAATTTTGAAAGATAGTGTATATATATATTGAGTATTTTTTAATAAATTCTTCAAAGTGTATGAGCAAACTCATAGACGGAAATAGATGAAAATTTTAGGTATATAATATGTATATTAAAATATTTTCCTATTCTAAAATACGTTTTTATATACAATACATATATTTTATAAATTTTTGGAGAATCAATGAAATTTAGGATGGTCCTTTATCTCTGCCAGTTATAGTACTATATAATTATAGAATACTCTTATAATATTAATTTACTATAACAAATAAATTATAGTATTTCAGTTATTAACTTATTGATTTTCTTTATCATTTTTAAACTTTATGGTGAAATTCAGTGGTTTTCATTAAAATTTCTGTATATACATTTTTATTTTTCTAAATAGTTTTTATTTATTGTAAATGTCATATTTAAACTTAAAATATTTTCTCTATTTATATTTAATCTGACATATCTTGTTTTTGAAAGAGAAAGTGAATGTATAAAAATTATAGTTGTTTCTACTAAGTGTATTGATGAATAAAAAAAGAGAAAGTCTTATATGTATTTCAATATATATAATAAAATATTCATAAAGAGAATTCTTTTACTACCTGAGATACCCTATAAAACATTAAAAATGTCTGTGAAATTATTTATACAGTTACTAAAGTAAAATCAAAATTGCATGCTTTAAACAAAAACATTTAAAACTGTAAAAATACTCATATCAAGTAAAAATGGTAGAGTTAAAAGTTCTGAATGTCAAAATTGGGACAGTTTTTTTAATTTTCTGAAAAAAAAACTTTTTGGTACTTGGATAGTTTAACTTAGCCATGATTTATAACAGTGATTTATTTACAATAATCTAAGGAGTTTAAGAAACACCTCATTTACATACAATCATTGTAATCAAGTGTGTTGAATGTATAAACTCTACTTTATGCTCTAAAATTGTCTGGGACCCCATATTAAAAATACATTTGCCACTGCTTCATAACAAATGTTATTTAACTTTTACTTAAAAAAAACTCATAAATAAATTTATGAATTTTCTTTAATATAATTTTTATAAATTAAATAAATATAATTTAGTCATGACTTAAATAACAAATATAAGAAATTTTTCTTTGATTATATTTGAATTTTTATAGCAATAACTATTATTTCAGTTGTAAAGCAAAGATAATTGATGGAAAAATTATAGCCAATACAATATTAAAAGAATTAAAACTTGAAACAACAGAATGGATTGCTAAAGGTCACCGAGCACCTTGTTTAGTAGCAGTTTTAGTAGGCGAGGATGCAGCTAGTAAAATTTATGTCAACAACAAAATTAAAGCTGCGAAAGTTGTTGGTTATAAGATTATATATTTAAAATTTTATGTCATTTTCAACTAACTTTTCTCTAAGATTATAAATCTTCATTAGGTATCAACACTGAAACTATTGTCTTTAAAACATCAACCAGCCAAAGTGATCTTCTTGAATGTATTAAATGTTTAAATCACAATGAAAAAGTTGATGGAATTTTAGTTCAAGTAAATTAAACACTAATTAAAATTTCAAAATTAAAGTTTTCTGAACCTTAATTTAATGATTAAGTTTTATGCGCTTTTTTTTTTAAAACATTTTTTGATTGAAAAGTTTATAGTGTATTGTACTGTTATTATTTTATGTAGTATTATGTATAATTTTATATAAATTCTATATAATTAACAGTACTTAAATCATAAGTAAAGTACAACGTTTTTTAGTTAGCTACTAAGACTTTTCATGATTAATTTTTTTAATAGAGTCTGTTTTCAATTTTATTAATAGTAATACCTTAGTTTTACTTAATGAAATATTTAGTTACCACTTCCAGACCATATTACTGAAAGAACAGTGTGCAACGCTGTTTCACCTCATAAGGATGTCGATGGTTTTAACATAGTGAACATTGGTCGTTTTTGTTTAGATATGCAATGTTTAGGTCCATGTACGCCTTTAGGTGTTCATGAATTAATCCGCCGAACAGGTAACTACAGGATGATTGTTTAGCTATGAATCACACAATATCTTTAAAAACATATATATATATATATTTATATAAACGAGTATGCTTAACGAACTTACAAAAATAGAAAATACAAGTCCAAAAGTTGTTATTGACCAATATTTATAAATGAATCATTTTCTATATTATAAGTTGGTTAAACATATATGTTTCCATTTAACAAATTGAAGTTGATAAAATTTCAAGAAAAATAGCGCTGAAATATTTTCTGAAAATTATAGAACTTAAGATACAAGAACCTAAAAAAAAATATTATGATTTATATATTTGAATATATTGTGTGAGCATAGTAAATCAATCACTGTGTAATAACAAAATCTCTATTGAACACTTAAACCATATTTCAAATTATAGGAATTCCTACTTTTGGTAAAAATGCAGTAGTATGTGGGAGATCTAAGAATGTTGGTATGCCAATTGCTATGTTACTTCATGCAGACAATGTAGGTAAGGATTGATGTGAACTAATAATATGTGTACTTTAAATCACACATATTATGTAATTTGTTTTTGAAATTTTTTTATTTTACAATATGTAAGTTCTTTGCTAACATCAATTGTATCAGTTTAATTAAAATGTTACTTTCAATTCTCAATATCCCCCAAAAAATGTGATAGCTCTATTAAATTCCATCAGGTAAAAGGTTCATATATAAACTATCAAAAGTTCAATGTTTGCAATATATTTATTTTTTCGATCATTTTTCAATTGCACTTTTTAAAAATGTATTTTGTTCACTGAGAATTCTATGATATACAATTTCTCATAACATACTCAAATTATTCGAATAAGATTTCCAATTAATATATTGTCATTGATGTCATATTGTAAGAGTTATCATGAGTAAACGTAGAGGATCCCTTATTTTGATCATTTTCGTAAAACCTTGCACCTATAATTATTTTACTTTTCTTTGATATGTCACAAATTTGATGGATAATTTTTGTTATGTCTGTTCATTATTTTTTTTATAGCACAAAAGAATTTGCAAATGAACTTTTTTGGCATGGCAGTGTCAATAACTCATTATCACTACCACTAACTGCTAGCTAAGGCTACAAGGAAGAATAAATACAATTAAAAAACTAATTGAACCCTACTCAAATGACTGACTATTATTAGTTTGAAATTTCTGTTAGATTAGTGTTGGCTCTTCTTCCTTCCTTCTGTTATTAATCATGCTAGAATATAAGTTATTGTCTTTGTTGTTATACACAATTTGTGAATGGAATAGAACCACAAATGATGATTGACCAGGATTTTTCGCCTAAGCATCCAAACTGTCAAACTCTTCAGAAACCTGATATTGTTCTGTTTAATTATATTTATGTAATAATTTACTAATTATTTTTATTTTATTTTGAATTAACTTAATTGTCTTTATGTGCAGAGAGCTTGTGTATCCTCTTTCTGTTAGCCAATGTTAAAGAGAAAGTATCAAGACCACTCCTGATGTTCTTCATTAATTTTCAAATAAAATGAATGGATGTGTTCCATTACATTAAATATAACAAACATCTATGATGATATTATATAATTTTCGTTTAAATATTTTATTTTATATTATTTTGTTGTCAACTTTTCTTTTGTAGACATAGTTTTTGATATATTCGTATTTTTTTTCTTGTGTAAGTTATGCATAAACAAAAAATTTTCATTTTTTTAATAATTCAGTTCAATTTTTTTATTAATTTTAACTATAAGGTTTCTTTTTATTATTTGAGTATCTTAAGTATTCTTTTATATTTTATTGTTATTCCTTGATCTAGAACAGGTTACGGAATTTTTTTAATTCAATGACATACAACTTTAATTAAATACCCCATTTGTGTTCCACTAATCAACCCTGATAAATATGACACCTCACTAGTCTTTTTGTGAGAGGCAAACTATGTTGTTACTACAGTCTGTCAAGTATTTTCCTCATGCAATGTACTTCAATTACTATAAACCATTATTTTAGCAGTAATGAATCATTTTATATCTGGGGAGGAAGAGAAAGCTTGTTAAGAAATAAATAAATACTTGATTTGATTTTAAAGTACATGAGAAGGAGTTAGTATTAAATATATTTATGAAAATCATAATTCATAAAAAAAGAAAACTGGTAGAAAAAGGTTTTATTTTATAATTTTTGAGATATTGAATGAGATATAATTAAGGAATCACTCTATATCTTTTAACTTGAAAAAAAATAAGATTTTATGCAATATAATAGTAGTAGAAGTATTATGTATGGTATCAAGAAGTAGCAGTATCATTGTTAAATTTTATATTTTTGTATTGTCATATTACCAAAATTTGCTTATCTTTTTTTATGTTGATTACTTATTATTTAAGTTTTTTTTAATACAAAATTATAAACATTCAATGTGAAAAACATTTCTTTTACTACACCACATATTAATACATATAGGAATCTAACAACGTCAAGTAGTGTAATATCTCAAAATAAAAAATGATAATGAGTTATTTATGTTAGATTATTCACCTCTAGAAATTCCATTAATAATCATAGACTTGATATTTTTCCAAGTAAATAATATTTTATGCAATTTAAGATTATATGCAGTACACTAAAATTGCTGCTATTCATACTTCTTCACATTTTTCAAAAAATATATTTAATTTTTTTATAACAATTGCAATGATTATTTATTATGTATTAAATCTATTTTCTAAGATTTATATCTTAGAGGTGAGATATTTTAACAGTAGAATAATCTAACTATTGTTATTCAGTTTTAATGTTGTTTGTAGGAGAAACATCAGCTATGGATGCTACAACAACTATTTGCCATAGGCATACACCGCCCGATCAATTGGCTGTATTTACAAAAAATGCTGATATAATTGTTTCTGCCGCTGGTATTAAATTGCTTTAAAATATATTTATAAATTAATGAATTAAGATATTTTTTAGGTGTTCCTAATTTAATTCGTGCTGATATGATCAAACCAGGAGCTGCTATAATAGATGTTGGAATAACAAGAATGTTTGATGAACAAACTTCTAAATCTTATTTAGTAGGTGATGTAGATTTTAATAGTGTCAGAAAAGTAGCTGGCTATATAACTCCAGTACCAGGAGGTGTTGGTCCAATGACGGTTGCAATGTTAATGCGTAATACAGTAGCAGCAGCTAAGAAAACTGTGATCTATAATATACTTGATCCTGAAGCAGTCATTTACAAGCAAGCATCTCAAATAAAACCATGAAAACATTAGTTTTATTGAGATAGATGATAAGAATCCTTCATTATTATTATTTGATGTACTAACATCAAAACTATTTTCTATTTGTTATTTTTAACAATTCTATGTGTTTTTTATATGTCTGTCTAATTGTTTTAATTTTTTACAATTTAAGTTTTAATTATCTAGATAAACTAGATAAATAAAATAATTATGAGATAAAAAAAATTGTGCAATAAACTATTAGACTTATTTATTTGTTGAAATTAATGATTTTTAAAATTTATAACTCACTTCAATGATTTATTGGTGATTTATTTTACAAAAAAATATTGTAATAAATATATTTCCATTTTTGAAAAATAAGGCATATGCATAAACAATAAAAAACTAGTATTTTTTTTTAAAGTTTTACAGCATGTGACAGTATTGAAATTTTTACTACTTTCCTTAATGAATGTGGCCTCATTTTTGCTAATATCAAATATAAAAATATATAAAAAGATCTTTCATTACGATATTATCGTCATAAAATTTTATAGACTAATAAAGTAATCATTAGTCAACAATTTTAAAAACACCACTCATTTTTTAATGATATATTATAGAATTCTAAATTTATGATTTTCAAGTAATAAACCCCATATGAGTATATGTTGTATTATTTCATTCACCATCACAAAAATAATTCTGTTTTTTTTTTTAATATTTCTAGCCAGATATTATCATACTTTCTCAAGAAATAGTTATAAAAACCATTAATTAAAAATATTGTAGAATTAATTTTGAAATTTAATCTAATTTGGAATTAAATTATTTGTATACACTGTTGAAACGGTTTAAACTTATAATTAGTAATAAAAATCATGTTATTTCAGGTGAATATTTATTTGTTCTAAATACTAATTATAATTAAAACAAGTTTTGTGATACAATTTACAAAATAAAATGTAACTATATTAAGTGTGTTTATGTTTTACTTAGTGTCTGTGATCCTATAATTGTTATGTGTTTATATCAGAGTTACAAAATTATTATTGTATGTTATTGTTTGATTTATTTACTATTTTTTCTTGATTATACATTCGTTTTAAAATTGGAATCCTATAAATGCAATAGAATAATTTATTTAAAACATATTAACATGATTATTATGGATGATTTGATTAAATCAAGTAGTGAAAATGAATAACATTATGATAGGAGATAAGAGCGTCTATACTCTTCCATAGAACACATAAACAGGGCTGAGGGTAGTGATCACGGACTTAATATAAATTAAATTAATGACTTTATTTTTGCTTAAGATTTTTTAAAAAGTAACTTTGACAATGCTGGTGCAAGGCCGGAGTGAACTAGTCACGTGCCCAAGGTCCCACACATGGCGCATTTAGTAATAATTTGTGTTTTGGGAAGGAATATATATAAGAAAAATTTTTATTTCTCCTTACAAACGAAAAAAATTGTATTTTTATTATGTCATTATTATTAATGGGGGAATCTATCCCATTTCAACTCCATCCTTTCTGGTACGATGCTCCGCAATTACGATTTTATATGGCTTCATAATATTACATCCATAAAACTTAGCACTGGCACTACTGTAAAAATTATTTAAACAAAAGTCGAAAAATATTTGCTAAATAAAAAATTGTGAGATTTGACAAGACATCGTGGGCTATTCTGTAAAAATAGTGTCTCAGATCTACCTGACAACACTTCTTAATTTATGATATAATTATCATTTTGTTGACATTTTTTAGAAATAATTGTTGCTGTTGTTTAAAACATATTTTTTATTACATATTATTAATATTTATGCATATTATGTTTTGAGAATATTTTATACAAATTTCAGAAACTATTTGTGGCATAGCAGGGCAAAGAACTAAGTACCGAAAATTAAAAAAAAAATTTTATTACATCAAATTAATCAGTGTGTCCATGCTAATACTGTCAATGGCTTCGCATGGGAAAATGTAATGGTTCTTTATCGACTTATAGAAAAAATTTGTTATTTAGATCACTTGGCTCTATCACCCCTTATTTGGTGTATATTTTAAAGGTTTATTAGCATAATATTTTAAGGGATTCAAACATCTAAAAGTTCGTTGTCTAATTATTATACTTCGATTATAAAAAGAAACGCAGGGCAGAATTTTTTAGATGATAACCATGTATATATTCAAATTTCTATCAGACCCCACAATTATGTGTTATAGCTCTCCTCTCTTATATATGTAAGACAAAATTTTTATTAATATTATGTTAATAAATGCAATTGAATTACCTTTAATAGTTGCATTTTACCATTTAAAGATGACATCTTTCCCATGTGTTGAAAAAGTGAAGGGTTAATTTTTATCCAAATGGTATCTTTCCTTTTTTGACAATCTTTCTAAATTAAAAAACATTATTAAGATGATACTATGTAAAATCAATCATATTTCTAATAAAATAGGTTTTATAACCATATAACTTTGAATTTGAGGAAAAAATTCCAATAAAAATAGTCTACTAATTACACTATCTATTTGATGTAGGATCAAACCAGATATTAAATTATGATATAAAAACTATTTGCGAAGGCTATGATCATAGGCATGTGTAGATTTCAATATCCGTCAGAGTCCGAAAATAATGTATACCCCAATAATTGAAGCATAGACTAAGGAGAGAAAGGTTCATTCTTCACATTAGAGGTAGAGATAGAATAAAATCTTTGAAATAGAAGCTACTGAAGTATTTAAATATTTTTCCTAAATCTACATATGTTTTTATAACAATAATTCAATTTTTCTATATTTTTTTAGGACTTAGCTAAGCCTTCACAAAATTCCACCAATGTTCCTCACACAAAAGTTATATATACTGTTATAAATAGATATTTTTCGGGGAATGGAAAATTTAATTTAACTCCTTCCCTTAAATTTTATTTCAAATTACCCTTGTGCATCTCTTTTAATTATATTTGTGTTAAGTTAACATACATTATAAATTTTATAAATGTAGAATCAAATTAAATGTACATACAACATTTAATAATTCAAAATTGAAGACAACATTTTAAGTTAAAATTAAATTTCTAGATGCTTTTAATTTTGTTATTTTATTACTATAAAGCAAATATATCATAATAAGTAGAACTTGATTTCAACTGCAAAAATTTCCAAATTCTTGCTTGTTACAAAAATAATGATCAAAAAAATTGTGTTAACTTTTATGTAAATGCCTCTGGGACTATAATAGACAAATTTGACACTTAGTATAATTCTCTAATAATTTTACTAATTATACGGTCTAATAATAAAGTATGTACATAAAATGTATTATTCTTCACAAAAATTATCACTAAAGCTCAGGCATTACTACTGACACTTCCCGTGTGCGCGTCTATGTACATGATAGGTGTGATCCCCCCTTGAATTTACTACTTATTGAAGTAGTCTGTGAAAAATCAGAATAACTCTATTTATCAAATATTTTTTGGAAGCTACAAAAACTAGACATTTTTAACATGAGTTCCTACCGATAAGAAAATTTAAAAACGATATAGTTTTCATAATATACAGCGTGATTTATTAAGTATACTACCCCCCATTTTTTCGTTAAATAATGATTTTTTTTCCATAGCGTACAGATAAATAGTCTTCGTTGCCCATTCCGCTCGCTTATTCCAAAAAATTATAACAACTCAAAAAGTAGTAACACAATACTGATTATTGACCTATCAACATTTTATTTGAACTATTCTCCATTCAATAATAAAAAATAATAATTAGTTCCCATTTCATTTTTAAAAGTTACCCTAAATTCTACACTTAGAAATCATTTTTCATAGATTAAACTTGACATATTGTAAATTTCAAGTTTAATCTATGAAAAAATGTTTATAAAAATAGCTTACATTTTTATTAAAATATCGTTATTTAATGAAAAATGAGGAATAATAAATTAATAAATCACTCTTGTATATTATAACTATTTTTATCTAGGATTGTGTATTCAATATTCTTATTTTAATAAAGAACCGTAAAAATCATTTGTACAAGAGGTGAATTGAAGAATAAAAAACGTTGTTATGACGGGACAAGGCATATAGACACCAGTATAGTATTGAAATCTAATTGCCTCAAATTTTTTTTTTTAATAAAAGAAAATTAATTTGCTTTTTTGATTTGTCTAAAGAGTAAACAAAACTATTTAAATTCAATAAAAAGTTTATTAAGAAATATCCACCAGGAACTTTGTGGCCTCTGTATATTTATAAGCGCTAACTTTGAATAAAAAAAATATAGATACAAACTGAATCTTTTTCTAAGTTACAGATTTTTGTTTCTAACAATTTTTCTAGTAACCAATCTCCTGGTTGTTCGCTATAAAACATAACAATGAATTTTATCAGCCAAGGTAGGTCTTCGTTTTTAAACATCTTTCCTAATGTTATACAAATTAAAATCGTGTAATAATTATATGTATTATATTTCAAGTTGTATAAATTATACCAATAAATCCTAGCCGACAAAAGTCTAATATAAACCAGTTAATTTTCTTTATTGCTTTAAGTTGTGCTTTTGATTTCATAATAGATTGAAAATGAGGCTTGGCTATAATATCATCTTCTAGTTGAACGTAAAATGATCCTTTTGACCAACAGTACATCATTAGTAGAGCATAGTCTAAATTCTGCTTGCTTCTCCAGCGAACTCTCTCTTTAGTATCACCATGAGTTAATTGTAATTTATCAAAGTCAGGATAAAAATTTGATTGTGGCGCTATTAAATCAATAAGGCCACTTTCAAATTCGTTCGGCAATCTAAAAAATATATTTTATTTCAACAAAGTCTTTAATTATATAAGTATTTTTGTATGACAATGTAACATGTCCAAAATATGTTATAGACTTAGAATTCTTTAATTAGTCTCATTAAAAGATAACTCTGTAATGGTTTAAGTTAAATAACAGTTTATCTGGCAAATTTTAACTCTATTCCATTCGTTTGAAATAATTTTTTTTTTTTAATTAAAAACTTATAAATATAATTACAGTTGATCAATTATACAGTTATCATTGGATATATAAATACAAATATTTGCATAATTACTTTTTTGTATTCAAAATATAATTTCATCGATTATTTTAGAAAAAATAAGTTTTTTATACACCATAAAAATTTTTACAAAACTTAAATTTTCGAAAAATGATCACACAACACTACAAAATTTGTTCATTTTTTAGTAATGAAAATTTTTCTCTTGCTCCAATATTTAGATGAATTTTATATTATATTTTAACTCTGATTCCGAATCTGACTTCAGATTTTTTTCAGCATATCCATTTTCGAGATAATTACTAATTAATAACTAAGCATTAATAAGTTCATAAACAGTTCATAAAAATCATCACAAAAAATTTTTTTTAAACTTTTCTCACAATAATTTAATGTTGTTAAATAAAAGTTATTAAAATTTTGGATTGTCGTATAGTTTTTTGTTAGTTTGAAAAAAAAATATTAACTGACTTATGTATTTTTAAAAGGTTAATACAATAATGTAAATAGATTTGGAGTATGACAATTATTAACAATATTTAGTTGATTTTTTAAACTTCCAAACTGTGTAAACGATTATCACTAAAAAACGGTAGCACAGTGGGGTCGAGGCACAGTGTAGACGAGGCATAGAAGGGATAAGTATAGATGATATTTGACAGTGATTAAAATCACTATCATAAGAAACGCTTCGATGCAAATCTGTAGATAGTGTTTCATTTAGAGAAATTGGTGGATTATTCCAAAAGCAACATCAACTCTTATTTCTTTGATTATATCCTAATTAGTAATTCTTTGATTTTAAAATATAATATATGAATAAATACTAATTATAATTATTAAATTTAGTATGAAAATAAAAAAGTAAAAAAAATTTAATAAGTTTAATTTCTTATGTCTTATGACCTTTATTCTATGTCAATTAAATTATATAATATTCATGAAAGTCAATATATTCTCCTAATAAGATATTTTAAAATAAAATAAAATACAAAACCTAGAATTTTAATAGAAAAATAGCATATTTTTGAATACGGTAGCTATTTGCGCATAGAAAATAGGTCGTTGGGACAAATTTTTTTTTTCATTATATAGTACATAAAATAAACTTTAATTTGATATATGTTTAAAGGACGCAGTATTTCCTAGATATTCAAGGAATACAAGGGTCCAAAATTGTTGGCCCCTCCAAAAAACATTTTCTGGCTATGTGCCTGGGTAGCAGACACAAAAAAAAAACAAATCATAGTAAAACCGATACCTTCTCAGCTTCGCATCGAAGCTAAAATCTTATAAAAATAAAATTGAAGTTTTTCGAATTTTTGAGATTTACGTGTAATTGTGTATAGTCACTTCGCCAGACTTTTCATTGCGAAAAAACAAGTTACATTTTCCTGTAGCCCTTCATACTGAAGTACAAGATACAATTAAACATATACTATAAATTGTACTTTTTATAATATTTGAACAAAACATTAGGTGATTATAAAAAATTTTTCTTATAAAGTTATGAAAAAATTTCTTCAACCCCTTCTCATAAAAGTACTGACTACGTCACTGAATTAGACATTATATATACTTTTATATATATATTTTTTTTTTATAAAACGACTTACCTTGTTTTTATTTCTGTAGTTATTTGTTGCAAATATGTATTATTCGTCTATATAAAAAAATTAAACATTGTACATAACATTTAAAAAAATTTAATTTTTAAACAAATTTTAGTATAAAATTATAATAATATTATAATCACATTTAACACTTATATTTAGCTATTAAAATTATTTTATTATGATGAAATAACATCTTAATGAAAAAAATGACACTGTAGTGTATAATTATAAAATTATTGATTCATTAAATTTAATCGAGGTCAATGCGAATTGTTATTTTCGATAATTTATAATGAATAGTTCATAGGATATACAATATATATAAATTTGATTAGTTATACTAATAAATTTACTCATATTTTCATGTGTATAGTTAGTATAATTTATGATGGGACCAAGTTCCCTCCAGTTCCTAGATTGACCTATGCATACTTTACTAAATTTTAACTTTGTAAATGCCAATGCGAGTTAGTTTATTGAACACTACATATTTCGTATTAATTTTAGTTTTTAGACATTTCCTTTTAAAAATAATATATTCCATAATTGAAAAAAAGAAATGTATTCCCATTCGAAATTAAAAAAAAAACAAAAATACATAAACCTTTACATTTATTGATAACTTGGATTCGTGTGCATTCCGAAGATTTTTTGTTATAAAATTGGACTTACTAAATAGGTTTTTCGATAAAAATATTGCATTACCTATTTTTTGGAAAGGTTAAGTTCAGATAATAACAATTTTATAATTTGAGGCGCTGACATTGGAAAGGTAATACATTTCAAAAACTAAATTGAAACTAATTAAACTAAATAGGAGAATGAAAAAACAGTTTATCTTAATTGCGTGGACTTAGAAGAAGCGTATTTTTGTTTTCAAGATGTCTTATTCTATACATAAATTTTTTCATCAGATTATTAGGATATTTATTCATTATGTTTTTTTTAAAAAAAGAAAAATGTATTTTTTGTGACTTGGTACCATGTAATCGCCTCATTTTATAAATAAATTTAATATTAATAAATATGATATTACAAAATTATTAAAAAAAAACTACTAGTAATTTTTTTTTTATAATAATTATAGAGATACTAATTTGTAGCTATTTTAGTTTTTAAAATATGGGTAAGAGATTAGTGCTAAATCTAGTTCTGTGACAACAATTGTTGATTATACTTATCTAATTTCACAGACTGATCATCACTAAGATTTACTATATAATTGTTAGAGTTTTTGTTAAAAGATTGTCATTTTTATAATTTTGTTTGAAATGAGGAGTTTACATTAACGTTTCATTAAAAATTAAATGTATTTGAATTCATCATTCCTTAAAATTCGTGTGAAAGTACACATCAATAGATTCCATGGAATTCAAATAATGCAATTAAAATGTATTATTTTAATACACTGGTAAATTTTCACTAAAACGTTTTTATAGGTTTGTTACTATAATAAAAATAATGGTGGAATATATTCTGTCATTAAATAAATTAGGCGTATCTATCAATTTTTATTCAAATCGATACTTCAGTTTTAATCTATAGATATTTTTACACTTTCGTTATAGACTCTGTATCAAAAATGTTTCTCAAATTATGCTAAATTAAAGTAAAACCCATAGTATGCATTTTTTATCTCAAGTTTAGATATCATCTAAAATATATTCGTCATTTATTTATAAAAGTATATTGTGAGTAATTGTTTAAATAATTATTTGAAGTCAATGTTGAATCCAGATATACTTCAGGGGGACTAGAACCCCTGGCATTACGAAAACCCCTCGACGAAGATAATATAGCTATTTTCGAAATTTGACGTGTTGTTTAAATTTATTGATTGCGATATGAGGACAGCTGATGTGAAGAAGAAAGATGAAGAAGTCGTGTTATTTAAATTATTATTTAGTTTCATTTTTTCAGTGACAAAAACATTTTTTTGTACTGATTGAACGAAAGGCCCTTAGAAAGAATGTCTTCTTCTTCTTCTTCTTCCTAACTTTTATCCTCACTACTTGGAATCAGCCACCCTTATCCTAAACTACAACTTGACACGATCTCTCACATCAGCCTATCTCATATCGCATTCAATAACATCTCTCCATCTCTTTTTTGATCTTTTTCTACCTCTTCTTCCTTCAACATTCATTTCTACAACTGTTCTTACGGCTTCCGATTCTTCTTTTTCAAAACATGACTAAACCACCTAAGTCTTTTTTCTCTATTCTTATCCACGATTGACACTACACCTATACTCCCTCTCATATGCTCATTTCTTATATTATATTCTCTAGTCGCTCCACTCATCCATCTAAGCATTCTCATCTCTGTTACAATCATTCTCTGCTCTACTTTCTTATCAACCTCCCAACATCATAACTGGCCTTATTACAGTCTTGTAGACTTTACCTTTTAGCCTAATTTGAATTCTTTTATCGCATAAGACACCAGACTCTTCTCTCTACTTCAACCATCCGCACTTAATCCTGTGTTTTACATCCTCGTCAATACCACCGTTATTTTGCACTGATCCTAAATACTTAAAACTCTCCACCTCTCCAACCACGTTCTCGCATATTGTCACTGACCTCCTCATTTCACCTACCTCGTGTTCTCCTTCGTCAAACTCGTACTCTATACACTCTGTCTTACTTCTATTTATTCTTAAACCCTTTTCTTCAAGAGCTAATTTTATTATAATTTTTCAAAGTACTCTTTCCATCTTTTTTTCATATCATCATCACTCGCGAGTACCTTATTACCAACACATTTTATACACTCTATATAATGATAATCTTTAGACCTTTTCTCTCTTATCTTTGCAAGTCTATAGATTTCTTTCTCGCCTTCCTTTGTTCCTAGCCTATCATACAACTCATTATACCTCTTAAACTTCGCCTTACTGCACACTTGGCTTCTTCGCACAAGCGTTTATACTCCATCCAGTCTGCTCTCCATTTGCTCTTCTACCATACTTTGAATTGCTTTTTCTTATTTTCTATGATTTTTTGAACGTCCTCATCCCACCACCAGGTCTCCTTGTTTCCTGGCATTCTACTCCTACTCTCACCAACAACCTCCTTCGCAGTATTCTTTACACAACTAGCAAATCTATTCCACACATCATTTATGTCTCCCTCGACATTCCACACCGTCCTCTATTTTACCGTCTTTATCACAATATATGTATAATAATAGGTATACAACTAAATAATTTAATTTTTACATATCGGTACAGTTTTAGCTTCGATGCGAAGCTGAGAAGGTATTGGTTTTACTATGATGTATTATTTTTTTTTTTGTGTCTGTTACCACTTTTTCTCAGCTCTCACCGAACGGATTTCTTTCAACGATACGTCAAAAGATCACAAATCGTATCTAGTCGAAGACATTACCCTCAAAAATTGAAAAAAATTCCCTCGTTCCCCGTAAATGGAAGAAACATCCAAAAAAATTATAAATTTAAAATCGCTAATTTTCGAAATTTTTTCTACTTAAAATTGCCATAACTTTCTTAAAAATGAACAAATCAATAAAAAAATTTTTTTTATAAATGCTTGATGTCTTTACTTATCATTTGGTATATTTTTTTTGTAAATTTGACCCTTTATCTGCCCATAGAGGGGGATTTAAAATGACAACTTTTTCACAAAAAATTTACTTTTTCAACTTAACTTTTGAAAATGTTCCGGAAGGTCTGACACTTTTATATATATCTTAAATTAAAGCTAATGTAATATACTTGAATTTGAAAAAAAAAAAAATTGACCTCTAGACTTGTCTTCACGGCAAAAATGGCTACCCAATGCTATTTTCGTGTGAAAATTTTCTGTGATCTATTCCTCCCACTCTTATATGTTATATAATGTTCATCCCTCTTTCTAAAATAAATATTAACCACAGCAAGATCATGCGTTATTGCAAATCCAGTATTCTTTCTCCAGCCTCATTCTTCCCAGTAAAACCATATCCTCCATGTACTCTTTCATATCCTCTTCTCTCATTACCTATATGTCCATTCATATCTCCAACTATCACCACATCCTTATTGTCAAGTATCTCTTGCATCACCTCACCCATCTCTCGCCAAAACTCTCCCTTGTCTATTTCATTACATCCCTTTTGTTGTGCATAGGCACTTATCACATACAGCACTTTTTCTTCGAATATTAATTTTACGACCATAATTCTGTCACTTCTCCTAGCTACTTCTACTGCTTTACTTTTCATCTCCTCATCCATTATTATCCCTACACCATTCTTTGTACTAAACTTGCCAGAGTATATTATTTTATAACCCTCACCTATTTCCCTGATTTCTCTCCTTTCCACTTAGTTTCCTGCACTCAACAAATGTTAACTTTTCTCCTCCTCAATACTTCTACTAATTCTCTACTTCTACCAGTTAATGTTCCAACATTCCAAGTAACTATTCTTATTTTGTATCTATATTTCTCCCTTATACACGAGTCCAGCCTAGAGTTAAGTTATGATGTCCCTACGCCGTTGACACTACCCAAGCGTTGAGTATATCTGTACACATGACTAATGAAACAGCTAGTGCACAAGTTGTTCGGCTGGTATCAAACACTTTATTCCTTGGGCCTTCTCCGTTTTTAACTACTTTCTGTTGTCCCCGCGTACATCCGAGATGAGACAATCCGCCTAAGTCTTGTTAAGGATTCCTCATACTTTTTTGACAAAGATTTTTACGTCGGCTGTCGATCTGACACAACTTCATTAATCATCTCTTACGACTGGCAGAGGAGCCGTAAAAGTATTCTTATCCCCTATCCACAGGGAACTTAGAAAGAATGTCTAATTTTATTATAATTGGAGCTAAATGTGTTTTTATTTTAAGATCAAGTTACGCTTATATCTTTACCTCTCCAATCATAACCACTATTAATGAGTCTTTTCGTTCATTGTGATCCATGTTATTAATTAAATTAACTAAGGTAGACATCAAATATGTATTTTTTTGTCGCTGTACAGTTGGTATACCAAAAATAATTGATGCTGTAACAAATTAAATTAAAAAAAAAACAAGTCTCAAAATAAATCATCTGATAAATAAAACCTTAATTTAGCCAAATATTTGTTATTCAGTTTACACCTTACAATATGCTTATGAAAAATGAAAAATGATTGAATGCTAGCAGGTCATTACTTATTTGCTTTGAATCCCAATTCATTTATAATTTTTAAGAAGTCTTCAGGTTTATCCTCACAGGGAATGGAATCATATATTTTTATAGGTTCGGTTTTAAGTACTTTACAAAATATTTTAAAGTAACAGTTTGAATCGAGTTCTTTTCATATTTTAAATATAAGTTCCGGTTTTAATTTATAACAAGTTAGATGAAAGCTTCTAAAAATTAATTTAATCATAAGCTAGAGTTGTTCTCAGGATTTTGCCTTGAAGGGGATATGCATAAGAAATTTTTACTATGCCATCCACAATATATGTTCACGATTTTTGTAATAGATTTTCTATCCCACATATTCCCCTCTCAAAATTCAGATAAACCATTAATTGTACTACTAATTAAAAATATTTTTAAGGGTGAGATGAAAATTAAATTTAACTCTAGTGACGCTACGAAATCACTTACTCTACACTTATGGGGAAGAAGAAATTGTCACTAAAATAAAAATAATTTGATTTAAAAATAATTTTTTGCTATTAAGGGTTAATACAAATTTTCTCGTTGAAATAAAAAAAAAATAATAATAATAATTATTGTATAATTATACTAAATATGAAAGTAGTTTAAATGTTAGTCTACTAATGAAAAACTATAATTAAAAGTGGTTGAAAAGAAACAAATTATATTGTTAAAAAAACTTACAGTTAATGTAAGATGTTCAGTAAGTAAGAAAACGGATTTCTATTGTTTATAACAATTGGCTTGTTGTCTTACTTACTAAAGACTCTTTATATTAATTAATATTTAATTTATTAAATTAAATTAATTGATGATACAATATAAGAATCATTTTAAGAATAAAATAAAATAACTTTTAAAAAATCTTAATTATTAAAGGTTCTAGTTTGATCAGTGTATTTTTCTTTTTGAGAATAAAATTTTTTATTTCTGTTTGACATTAAAATAATAAAAAGGTTCTGCTTCAAGTTCATTCTGGAATAACGGAAAAACTCGATTTGCTTCTTTAAATGAACTCTTGTATTTCAATAAGTGATTTTATTAATTTTTTTAACTTTATGAACCTTTTGTTAAATGAATACGAAAACTCATTGAGCTATCATAATTATAATTGATGAGCTAAATTCAATAACTGCATGATGTAATATTAAAAAAAATAAAATAATAATATTTATACCAATTTTATTTTAAGTTACCTGAAGTTCTTCCTCCGCCGTGAAGAATTAAAGGATACCAACTATTAGTATTTGGATTTAAATGTGGTAAAAAAGTGTATACATTAAGATTTTCTATTGATGTATTATAAGTTTCAATTGAATTATTGTAAGCTAATATGAACGTTTCTAATTCATTATTAATTGTTAAGTTCAACATATTTATTAGAGTTTTAATGGAATGACTAAACTTCTTTACATTTTCTTGTAAATTTATATCTTTTGATTGATAAAACTCTTTATGATTCGGTACTTGTTTTTTCGTGATAAAATTTTCTTTTGAACAAAAATTTTTATCTAAAAAATATCATAAAGAATTATTTGAAAAAAAGCTTAAACTTTTAATTTTTAAGAAAATAAATTTATCCTCGTCTTTGTGATAAGAGGGGGCTAAGTCTACTTGCGTCCATATACATTTTAAGCATTCTATATTTTTATCATTAAATTAAACATGTATAATTTTTTTAAAATACTAAAAAAATAATTGTTTTCTGTATTATGGGCAATGGTCTAGTCTTTATTGTATTATATATGTGCCTTTGGTATCTAATAATGTTGTTCTGCATCTACATTCTAAACAGAAAAAGAATTTTCACATACATATATTAGACCGTTTTATCACATATAAGTTAAGGGAAAATTCGAATAATTATTAATAACGAATTTTTGATATTTTATGTCGAAATTACACACTTGTATGTAAAAAACGAGTATATAAAAAATGTACAGACATATGGGAACTTTGGGAACATTTCTAACAGTGCACTTGCATATTAATTATTCATAAAAATTTTTCTATGGCTACCCAAATATGCAACGAAAAAAAAAATAACGACCTTAGAAACATACATTTCTATATGTTTCATAGAAATATTAATTTTTAAAAATGTTACTCTCATTATACTGCGTAGGTATTGTATGTCAAAGCTATGAAGATAATAACATACCTACCTGATTTACTATTGGTTTTTTACTTGTTGCAAAAATATTATTTAAAAAAATTATTTGTAAAAAAAAAAAAGTTAAATTTCTAAATTAAAATATGAATTGAAGTTCACGCACTGTTAATACAATAAGTATGTTCTCAAAAAATTTCAATTTAGGTTTATCAACTATAAAGTCTTGATATTCCATAAGTCTTATATTGTGTGTTAATTTTTTTTTTATTTAAAATTTTATTTATGTCATTTTTGATAGATAATGTTTACATAATAAGGAAAAGTAAAAAAAAAAAACAAGCACAGGGGGGTCGCATCACAGTGGTGCCGTAGTGTAGTTGGATCAAGTATAATGATATCTGACAGTGATTAAAATCACTATCAAAAATAAACGCTTCGATGAAAATCTTTAGATAGTGTTTAATTTTAAAAAATTGGTGGATTATTCCAAAAGCTACATGATCTGCTAGTTCCTTATTAATATCTTAATTAAGATAAAGTATGTCGAATGAAAAAGGGATTATTAAAAAATATCATTGTTATTATTATCTCATGAAAAAATTGTGTTGTTTGACCTGGAGTCAAATTGAGGTCAAATGTATTTTTTTAAATTAAAGTATGAGTTGCTATTTGATACTCAAACAAGCAACACGTTTGTTTCGCTCTCGCTTCTGAGTTAAACGTGTAGTGTCTGTTATAAAAATTTGTTTATAAATTGTTTACAATGCATGCCGCGGACATTCGAACGACTGGTAAGTGTTTTAAACAAGCTAATTATTAAGTGGGTCGCACGTGCGACAGATCATATTTCAACAAACGGAATTAACTATGGATAGCGACGGCAATTCACCGTATGCTAACGTAACTTCAGCTCAAGTATTTTACAACAAATGAAGCTGATAATGAAATGTTAAAAAAAGTCGCGGAACTGCGTGAGAGCAATGAAAAATTACAAAAAAAACTTTTTGAAATGAATCAAGGAGCCTCTGATATAATTATAAGCTCACCTAAGAAAACGATTCAATTATCAAAGGAAATCGCGAGTATTTCGCGAGTATTTTCGCGGTGTTACCGACGTAAAAAAGTTTATTAGCAACTTGACATTAGAAGAGGCTAAGGATGATGAACAACTTGTCAGAACCTTAGCTAATGATGATATTAAGGTTTTAACGAATGACGAACATCAGTTTCGTCGAACAGTGAAAATTTTAGAAAAGCAAAATATTAAATACCATCGATACCAGCTTAAAACTGAAAAAAAGCGGTTTAAAGCGGTGATTAGAGGTTTACAACCTCAGAATGACATTTGTAATATTAAAAGAGAGTTAGCTGACTTAGGTCACCTGGCTCATAATATTACAAATGTTCAAATAAAAAAGAAAAAAATCAAAATAACAAAAACAGTGATTGGATACACATTAGACTGCCATAGTTTTTTGAAGAGTTAGAACAACAAACAAAAAAACCCAGCACAGGGGGGTTGCGGCACAGTGATACCATGGTATAGTTGGATAAAGTATAGTGATATCTCATAGTGATTAAAATCACTATCAAAAATAGACGCTTCGATGCAAATCTTTAGATTGTGTTTAATTTTAAAAAAATTGGTGTATTATTCCATAAGCTACTTGATCTGCTAGTTCCTTATTATTATCTTGATTAAGATAAAGTATGTCGAATGAAAAAGGGATTATTAAAAAATATTATTTCTCATAAAAAAATTTTGTTGATCCATACACTTTTCAATAAGTTATAGCATTATAAAGTTAAAAATATAAAAAATAAAATCGAGAATTTTCACACGAAAATAGCATTTGGTAGCCATTTTTGCCGTGAAGACAAGTCTAGGGTCAATTTTTTTTTTTTTAATTTAAGTATATTACATAAGCTTTAATTTAAGATATATATAAAAGTGTCAGACCTTCCGGAACATTTTCAAAAGTTAAGTTGAAAAAGTTCTACTTTTTATATGCATTTTTTATATTTGAAGCCCCCCCATATATAGGGAAATAGTCTGATTTAAAAAAAAAGTATATCCAATGAAAGATGTATATAAATACTACTTCTCATGAAAAAATTGTATTGATCCATACATTTTTTAAAAAGTTATAGCACTTTAAAGTAAAAAATGTAAATTATAAAATCGAAAATTTTCACACAAAAATAGCATTCGGTAGCCGTTTTCACCATGAAGACAAGTCCAGAGGTCAAATTTTTTTTTTTCAAATTAAAGTACATTACATTAGCTTTAATTTAAGATATATATAAAAGTGTCAGACCTTCCGGAACATTTTCAAAAGTTAAGTTGAAAAAGTTAATTTTTTGTGAAAAAGTTGTCATTTTAAATCCCCCCCTGTGGGCAGATAAAAGGTCAAATTTACAAAAAAAATATACCAAATGATAGGTAAAGACATCAAGCATCTATATAAAAAAAAATTATATTGATATGTTCATTTTTGAAAAAGTTACGGCAGTTTTTAGTAAAAAAAATTGAAAAAATTTCGAAAATTAGCGATTTTTAAATTTGTAATTTTTTTGGAGGTTTCCCCCATTTACGGGGAACGAGGGAAATTTTTTCAATTTTGAAGGGTAATGTCTTCGACTAGATACGATTTGTGATCTTTTGACGTATCGTTGAAAGAAATCCGTTCGGTGAGAGCTGAGAAAAAGTGGTAACAGACACAAAAAAAAAAATAATACATCATAGTAAAACCAATACCTTCTCAGCTTCGCATCGAAGCTAAAACTGTACCGATATGTAAAAATTAAATTATTTAGTTGTATACCTATTATTATACATATATTGTGATAAAGACGGTAAAATAGAGGACGGTGTGGAATGTCGAGGGAGACATAAATGATGTGTGGAATAGATTTGCTAGTTGTGTAAAGAATACTGCGAAGGAGGTTGTTGGTGAGAGTAGGAGTAGAATGCCAGGAAACAAGGAGACCTGGTGGTGGGATGAGGACGTTCAAAAAATCATAGAAAATAAGAAAAAGCAATTCAAAGTATGGCAGAAGAGCAAATGGAGAGCAGACTGGATGGAGTATAAACGATTGTGCGAAGAAGCCAAGTGTGCAGTAAGGCGAAGTTTAAGAGGTATAATGAGTTGTATGATAGGCTAGGAACAAAGGAAGGCGAGAAAGAAATCTATAGACTTGCAAAGATAAGAGAGAAAAGGTCTAAAGATTATCATTATATAGAGTGTATAAAATGTGTTGGTAATAAGGTACTCGCGAGTGATGATGATATGAAAAAAAGATGGAAAGAGTACTTTGAAAAATTATAATAAAATTAGCTCTTGAAGAAAAGGGTTTAAGAATAAATAGAAGTAAGACAGAGTGTATAGAGTACGAGTTTGACGAAGGAGAACACGAGGTAGGTGAAATGAGGAGGTCAGTGACAATATGCGAGAACGTGGTTGGAGAGGTGGAGAGTTTTAAGTATTTAGGATCAGTGCAAAATAACGGTGGTATTGACGAGGATGTAAAACACAGGATTAAGTGCGGATGGTTGAAGTAGAGAGAAGAGTCTGGTGTCTTATGCGATAAAAGAATTCAAATTAGGCTAAAAGGTAAAGTCTACAAGACTGTAATAAGGCCAGTTATGATGTTGGGAGGTTGATAAGAAAGTAGAGCAGAGAATGATTGTAACAGAGATGAGAATGCTTAGATGGATGAGTGGAGCGACTAGAGAATATAATATAAGAAATGAGCATATGAGAGGGAGTATAGGTGTAGTGTCAATCGTGGATAAGAATAGAGAAAAAAGACTTAGGTGGTTTAGTCATGTTTTGAAAAAGAAGAATCGGAAGCCGTAAGAACAGTTGTAGAAATGAATGTTGAAGGAAGAAGAGGTAGAAAAAGATCAAAAAAGAGATGGAGAGATGTTATTGAATGCGATATGAGATAGGCTGATGTGAGAGATCGTGTCAAGTTGTAGTTTAGGATAAGGGTGGCTGATTCCAAGTAGTGAGGATAAAAGTGAGGAAGAAGAAGAAGAAGAAGACATTCTTTCTAAGGGCCTTTCGTTCAATCAGTACAAAAAAATGTTTTTGTCACTGAAAAAATGAAACTAAATAATAATTTAAATAACACGACTTCTTCTTCTTTCTGTTTTAACCCTCACACGCAGCTACTACTTGTCCAATATTTCTCAATGATACATCAAAAGAACCAATTCAAATTATGACCCTCAAAAATGTTCTTAAATTTTTATCAAGGTAAACATTTCAAAATTTACCAATTTAAAATAGAGTATTATTGTAATTTTGTAAAAATTACAAATGTTTAACTTTTTTTAAATAAAATAAAATAAATTTAAATATTTTTTCCACAACATAATATTTTTAATATACAGTATATTATGTGCAAAAAAATCTAAAAAAAANAAAAAAAAAAAAATAAAAAAATAAAAAAATAAACACATCATGGTAAAATTAATACCTTCTCAGCTTCGCATCGAAGCTAAAATCATCCAAAATACATATTATAAACAACAAAATTTTGTGATGAAAAAAATATTTTTTTTTTAGTTTTAGCTGTAATAAAAATTAATACATTAACCACATTTTTTAGGTTATTTTATACAATTTGACAAATTTGAAATCAAAAAATTTTAATATGTGCTAAATATTATCATTTTTAAATCTAAGCATAATGAATAATGTGCTCGTCGTAATATTTGATCAAAAATTGAATAAAATATGCAATTTCATGTTTTTGTTGAGCTTCTTTGGCCAATTAAACTAAAATGCGTTGTGGACCTCTAAAACTTTTTTAAAAACTAAATTTTCACTAAATTTTTATTTTATGTATAAAGCAAATTTAAGATGCACCCGTCAATATTTCGAAACTCCACTGTTTCTACACCACCCTAAAAATCAATCATGTATAAAGCTTGAAACTATAATTAAAACTTTAATAAAAAAAAAATTGAGAAAAAAATAAAGAAAAATAAAATAAAAATTTAAAATATGTTTTTAAAATTTTCAAACTTATGCTTTTGTTGTGTTTACCAGCAGAGATAAGATTTTGTGAATACAAAAAATTAATTGCTATTTGTTTAAGAATTTTGTTATGTAAATAAAGTTCTTATCTTATCTTTTAGTTTACCTAAAAAAGTAGTACTATTGTTTTGTATGCTCATTTTGTAGTGTTAATTAAATACATTGATTTATGGGTACATACAAAGTTGATAATACAAAATTTTCAGTAAAATTTAAAGTATTTTTAAAAAGTCTGTCCTCTTAGACCTATATTAATTAGGATTTATAGATAGAGTTAAAATAATTTTGTGGCGGTTAAAATTAATTTTCCTTTCTCTCAAAAATATTTTTCCATTAATGTAATAAAATAGAATGTATGAGATGATATTATGACAGTGTAAGGAAACGAAGATTTGAACTTCTTTTTAGATATATGATGACATGAACAAGCCAGGTATATTATAGAGACTTAGCTTTTCAGCATCAAAATTTTGGATGATTTTATCGTTTTTCTCTAGTTGTTGCAGTCAAGGATTTTTAAGATTTCGGAATTAATATGCACATAGCAATTGTTTTTCTTTGTATATTAAAACTAAAGTTATTTTTTTTTTAATTATTGAATATAAAGTACTATTAACTTTTAAAAAGAAAAAAATTTGTTGTATATTTAAAAGATATTGTGCGAGCATAGTTAATCAATCACCTTGTACACCTATAAAAAATAATAGTGCTAGATTTATCAATGGCTTGTTGAAAATACTTCGTGATTGATAAACAATTTACTTTTATGATAACTGCTTTACTATGTTTCGGTGGATTAATATTAACATTTCATCTTGTGTAAATGTTAGTAATTATGCTCTGAATTATTTAATTTTTAATCAATTTATACCAAATTTTTACAATAGTTAATTGACATAGTTTTATATATTTATTTTTTATAAAATGTTAATAAAAATTCAAGAAGTTATAGTGTTTTGAACTTTGGATTTTGTAAAATTTTTGACATAAATTCATTGTTTTTTACACTTAAGTCAATGTAAAATTTATTTATGCTAAAAAAATGGTTTTTTTAGTATTTTTGTTGAAGCTTTTATATAACATATATAGTAAATAGCTGAGAAGTTATTAAATAACTTTGATATTAGTATAGTAGAAGTTTTTAACATAGTAGTAAGCAATTTTCAAATTCTTATGTAATATAATAATGTCGTATAAAGGGAATATGCAGGATATGCAAATTAACAATGACGGGAAAAAGAATATATAAAAAGAAACAAGAAAAGTAATGGGGATTGACGTTTTGACTAAGAAATGTCTAGTTACGGGTCAGGACGTTTAGTGCGTAAAACTTTGCATTTTGAGCGGCTTAATTTATATTGTGTTACATTGTTATATTGTATCTTGATTTTAAGTTTATTACGTTCCGTAAATAAAAGATAATTATTCGAAAACCAGCACTTAGTGTACATACTTTATATCCACCGTGTTATTAAAATTGTATGTGTGCGGCAAGAGTTAAGGTTGGACAGCTGGTCCTTTAGTCGATCTTAACACTTAATGTGCGTGCTGGCTAGTTTTTGGGCTTAACCGTCCTTTAGTAGATATAGTTAAAAGGTTATTGTGATGATGGCTGACTAGGAGCCACCCTTCAGTCTGCTATTTTTGAGCTAGACCGTGCTGACGGATCTAAAACCTACTCCTTTAGAGGTTCACTAATTGGAGGGATTAGGCTAATCAGTATACCCAACGGGCGGACTTGAAAAGAGCCAACTTAAAAGTATTAATTAATTTGTGTACTTTTTATGTATCTACGTGGCAGTACTACCGACGTACATGTCGTACACGTCGGTAGTACTGCGTACTAAAAGGGTAATAGGCAACTTTAAAATCTTGCATACTTTTAAAAATTAAAAGTACGCGTTGTCTTCGAATAAAAGCTGATAAGAATATTCTGAGTTTATTTTCAGAATAAGCAATGCGGAACTATTCAAAAATTACCCCTTATCGCCCTAAATTCGTTTGACGACTGTAATTTAATCATACGTAATCGACGCATACGATAGAACAGGGTCTAAAGTCAGAAGAGAGTGCGCTATTTGAATTGTCCATGAATTGCAAATATTTTTTTTTGCTTGTCACTAAAATAATGTATACATTATTTTGTTAAGTGACAAAATAATTATTGCGCGGACGTTGTATGACTTAAAGTCTACACTAAATATAAACTCCAGTGAAAATAAAAATACTGCAGTATAACAATAACAATAATTACAGTAAAAATTCAATTAATCAGTATAAAGAAAACATATATGTACTTATAACTATTATTCATAGTGGTGTAGACTAGGCCTTTGAAAATCGGTAAAATTCCTGATGGACCTCTATTCTTTATAAATATATTATCAAGTAAGCAAAAATGAAAAACTTAGACTAATATAGAATTTAATACACTTTGGTTTTTGAACTAATTTTTTCTTTTGTTCAATTGCTTATCATAATTTTTTCATTAAAAAATAATAAAGAATTATAAAATTTTAGCACTTTAAATGAAGCTATTAAAATTTAGTAAGTAATACTTTCAATAAAAAATTTGTTTACAGTTAATAAAAAAATACTTTATAGAATTACAAAAATGTACATTTTTATTACCTGATTTATGTATTAACGTAATTATGATGAATACAAAAAGTGCAATAATAATGAGACATAAGTTGCGAGATTTGATCCGACCCAATATAATTTCCATTCAATATTATTAATGTAGATCACTGATCTACATGAGTTACACACTAAATTTACATAAAAATATTGAATATTTCAGTAGTATGTTTAATATAAGTCAATTACTTGATGTGTATAAATGCATAAAATCAACTATACATGGAGATCGCAGCGTTAATTGTTATCGTAACGTTTCTTATTTCGTTCCCCTCTCTTCAATTTGTCTAGCAACATAGTTGAACCCTG
Source organism: Daktulosphaira vitifoliae (assembly GCF_025091365.1). Lineage (NCBI taxonomy): Eukaryota > Metazoa > Arthropoda > Insecta > Hemiptera > Phylloxeridae > Daktulosphaira > Daktulosphaira vitifoliae. The sequence goes on along the minus strand of NW_026099572.1, from coordinate 26,865,708 downwards.
TCATAAAATTATTTAGAACTGTTCAAAAAAAATATACTTTGATAGGATAAATGAAAAAAATATTTAAAATAAGTGTATTAATACAACAATGATTGTACAGGTTAGTTCTTAACTTATAAGTTAAATTAGTTTCAAAATTAAGTTAATTTATAAGATTAATTGGTAAATTCAGTTAAGTTACTTCAACAAGTAATAAATAATTTGAAACATAAGTAAGTTATCAAAACATTATTTCACCGTTCATATAAAAGTAATTCATATTTAAAATGAATTTTCATGTTATAATATTAAATTTTTCCACTATTTACCATAAAAACTAAAAAGGAAATCTATTTTTCAATTCCTATTTTTAATCTATTTTTTTATAGTATTACTAAGTCAATTAAATACTATATAAATATTTTTTTATTGTTTTCCATGACGTAGATAATTATTTTAAGACCAATACATTCAAAGGATCAATTCATATTTCCTTTTAATTACTTTTAAAAAGTTATAAATTTCTCAGAAAAAAATTATTTTATTTTAGTATAATACTAAATAGTCTATCAACCACAATTACTGAGTTCTTACTTAACTTATTAAAAAAGAGTTATTTATTAAGTTGAAGTTACTCAACGAAGGGTTCACATAAAGTTACCAATTGAGTTAGTGAAAAAAAAAAAAACTAAATAGTTAAGTTTAAATTAAATCATATCTTTAACTTAAATTATAACTTTTTATCGCGTTAGTGCCAGCCTTGTTTAACATTTTTCTATAAAACAATTATTATATGAAAATATTTTTTAAGGAGGGAAACATTATTTTTTGTTTTTGCTAAAAATTTTACCGCATTATTTACAATATTATGTTTTTTAATATTTAATATTTTGATTTTGGTCGCGTTTACAGACATTTTATTATATTATCGTAGTTTCTTCGAATATTTATAAAAATATAAAGAAAGACTTCTGCAATAGGTGAGGATCCAATATATATTTTGAAAGATATTTAAAATTTACTGCAAAATTTTTTCTTTTTAAAACTCCAAATTTGAGGAAGCCATGACTGGTGTGACCCCTCTTGGTCAGCCATTGTTCTATTGAGATCACTTAACTAAAATGTTTTGATATGTTTTTTAAATAGATGTATAGTTTATTAAATAAATTGAGTTTATTATATTAGTTCACAAAGTAATATACAAGGTAAGCTAAAGTAATGATCATAAACATAACAATAATATAGTTAAATACAATTTTAACTTTTTTAGTATATACATAGTCATTAAGTATACATTTATTCTAAAAATTAAGATAAATGATTTCAAAGAAAATCATATTTGTTGAATTAAATACATGATATTTAATGATTTAAAATATTTCATTAAAAACTAAGTTGATAGATACTTGTAAAGGAACGATTACATATTTTATAATATATTAAATATTGCTAAAACTTTTACTAAGAATAGTTAATAGATAATTTATTATTTTATATAGACTAAATTTTTAAATATATATATTATATACGAACACAGCTAATAAAATAAAATTCTAATCAGCATACAACTACTTACACAAAAAGGCACTCTTTTTGAAAAAAGATAACGTATCCGGATCATCCGGATACGATAAAAAGATCATCCGGAAAAGAATGTTATTTTAATAAAAAAACAAATAAATATAAAATCAAGCAAACGAATCAATTAACAACCATTTTAGACTATAATTTTGTTATAACAACAATTAAAATTTTAGTTAGCTTTTACATTTATAAAAGTTAAAATTTCAACGTATTGACATTAGATTCTTACTTTGCAACTAAGTGTTTAAAATTTTTTTTTAAAATATCATAACTTTACAAATAGTTATATGTATATGATTTAAAAATTAATTAAAAATATATGTACAAATCACTACACTAAATATACATAAGTAGATATTTATTTATTTTGTAATTTATTGCTTCATTAAAAATAGAATATTTAAGTGCTTTAAATAATTGAATAGTACTATTAAAATAGCATTAAAAATTTAGTAGAAATAATATTAAAATAATATTTTAAGTAAAAAAGTAAGTTTGAAAATATGAAGTAATCGGTTTGATATTTTTCTCAAATTTATATTGACATGGATAGATCCTAATGTCTATAAATCGGTATTAATGTAAAGTTTAACACTAATTATAATGGTACTGGCCAGTTCAATATTTAATATGTGAATATTAATAAAAATATCAATACGGTAACACTATAAATATTCCGTATGTTTAAAATCTCATTGACAAGTAAATAAAAATAAAAAAAAAAAACAAATTTTATTTTCAGCTAATAACGTTATAAGGAGTTGAAAAGACTTTAAAAGAAAATTTTTGGTCAAAGAGGAAATATCAGAACGCGTATAGGCACATAAAACGTCAGAAACCGGAGAGATTAGTCGACCGCCTTTCAGTAGATAGATTTTGCACCCTTATTAGATAGAGCGGGTGTACTCTAATCAGACTGGGCTCGCTTTGAAATAAGGCAGCTTAAGAAAGAGACGAGGTGACCGTGTATTAAGCGTATCTCAAAATTATTACTTATAAGCAATAATATTATATTTTATATATATATATATAATATTATTACTTAATATTATATGATATATTATTACTTTGTTTACAAAATAAAATTAATTTTCGAAAAAATTGTTTAATACCTTTATACAATTAAACTTTTCATATATATTTTTCATTCTTTTAGATTAAAACATTATTTTTGTATATGTCATTTGTGTTTATGTGTGCTCAATATTTTTTTCATAATTTTGTATTCCATAGTTAATTAATCTTATGAAAATTTAAAAGAAGATTATAAAAATTAGTTGATAACAAAAACTTTTACCATAAAAAAAATACATTTATACAAATATTCCATATCGAAGCGTTTTGCAATAACAGCATTATCACTTACAAATTTAACATTTACTTATAGTCAGTTTTTTCAATTGATCAATTTTTGTTATTTAAAATAACAATTTTATGAAGTATAGTAATAGAATTTTAATAATTGAGGTATTGACATTTAAAAAGATCTACCAACAATTAAATTTTACATTTTTTAAATGTTTTAAAGCTCAAAAATTGTATTTAAAAAATTACTTTATTATTAAATATAAAAAAATAGTAACAACCGGAATAGAAACTTATCTCTTCTATACTACTGTAATAGGGACAATCATAATATTTATAAAAATAAAAAACGCAATTTCGGAATTTTTAACACTTACCTTATAATCATTGTCAATACCTCAATTATTATGTATAAATTTTGTTTGAACATTTTCATAAGCACACATTTCTATGAATTTTTTATATATTTTAACAGTATCATAAAGATATCTTTTATTTTAGAACTTAGTAAACCTGAAATAATATATAAACATCTCTAAATAAAATCGTTTACATATGCTATAAATAAAATGAAAACTTAGTTTTGTTGGACATCATGTGTTTAGAAATAATTTAATCGGAAATAATACTTACAGGTAAATTACCTCTCTAATTGTAACTTAATAATAAAATTTATCTAAATACGAATCAAATATATGTTCACTTCTACAAATCATAGTACAGGCTATCACTGAATTAATTTTGTTTAAGTATTTAATTAGTTCAATTCTATACAAGTAATAACATTGAAAATAATACAACAAATTGACTCTTAAATCGAATTATTTATTTACAATAATGTCGATTTGGGTTACTAATGAATGTTAATATTAACTAAATAAAATATTTTTTATATGACATTTTTGATAGATATCAGTTTTTTGTATTTTTTGCAAAATAATATTCAATTTGTTTTCAAATATTTTAAAATTTAATAGTTAATAATTTTAATTTTTAAAATACTAATATTTAAACCCTGAATATATCGTTTTAAATACAACCTAAATAAAATACTATTATAACAAATTTGTGTGAAATGACAATATCAAATATTAATCATTAAATTATTTATTGATGTTATTATTTATTATAATATTACATCATTACCTATGCTGCAAAGTCTTTTTTGTTTACCAATTCAAATAATTTTTAAAGAAATAATGCTCAATAAATTCATGCATTAGATTCTTTTAATTTGTGTAGTTTAGCTAACTGGTCTGGCTCAAGTTCGGGCAGTGGTGGTAAGACAATATCATTAGCTTCGTCAGATTCAAGTAGTTTGAGTTCATCCTCTGATTCTTCAGGTATTGTTGCAGGAAAATAATCACTATCAACACTCATATGATGTTCTTCTTCAGGCTCCTGCTGTGATTCTATCTCAGATTTCGTTTCTGCGTCAGAAGATTCTTGACCAAAAGGTTTTTCAGGCTCCTCAACTACTGGAGTAGCAGCAGTAATGACAATTTGTGCAACTCCTAGACCATCTGTCGCAGGTGCTGGCGGGGGAGGTACATTTGGAGGGCCTGTATGGTCATCCTAAAGAGTATATTCAACTTAAAAAAACTTATAAGGTACTAACTCAAGAGAAAATACAGAATAAAATTTTTTTTAATGTTAACCACTAAATATCACTATAAGTAATATCTACATTTTATTACATTTATTTTTCAATTTAATCACTGATGAAGTTTTTTTTTTAATTCATTCCTATTGTCTTTTAAGATTATCAAATTTAATAATTATAATTTTTTTTAAAGGACAACATACATGTCAAACCAGTTTTCGTATTTAAAAAGATTAATATAAAAACATTATTTAAAAAAATATAAATATTTTAATATTTAGGCGAGAAGAAGAATGCAGCTGAGAAATTAATGTTTTAATGAAAAAGTGCACTAGCCACTTTTGGACAGTTTAACTTACCGTAAGTCAGTATAATCTCCCATTTCAAAATGTTAACATAAGTAAAGTATTTTTACATATGCATCATTTATCAGTACACCTCACCTAACTTGTATAATTTATTTAGTACACTATATAGAAGATTATTCTATAAGACTATATAGACTTTTATTATTTTAATTTATACCGTACAAGGATTTCGTACTTGATTTAATTTAATTAATAATATGTTATTGTAAAATAAATATTCAAACTAGATTTTTAATATATGAAAATCGTTTTATTTTAAGAAAATTGTTTTTAATGCGTGAGCGTGGAGTTTAAAGAAGGAGTCTAAAACATGATTCCAACAGATTCCACTTATACCGGCCTTAGAACGACTATGTATAGAGACAATACCTCTATTATATATTATATAAGTGTTAAAAATATATTCATTACTTACATTTTTTTAATGTACTCAAATTGGGCTTAAGTCTAAAAATTTAATAACGGGTCTATGTGTCACATTTTGTTTTAAATTTCTCTTAGACATTTTTTATATTTTAGTGTTTTATATAAATTAATAACTGTACATTCATTTTAAACTACTTTTCAATTAAATTTAAACTTACATTATCATCATTGTGAATACATAATTGTGGAACCATGGTTATCGCTATAATTTAAAAACAAAATTTATTTCAGGTAATTTATAAAAAAATTAAAATATTGGTTTTATTGAATTAATTAATTACTTAAAAAAAAATTATTACCGTTTTTGTCAGAATTTTCTATTGAATTTCCTGCAAATTGTGTATCATACTGTTCTTGCTGATGTTGAGTTAATTCCATAGAAAAATCATTGTTAGTGTTGGATACTTCAACTAAATTAAAATTATCAAGGTTAGACGTCAGTGGAAGAAGAACTATGAAGTAAACGTACACGATTACTTCTAGAGAATTCACTTAAAAATGAATTCTCTTTTGAGTAGATAAGAATTTGATGAAAATTGAATACAAAATGGAAGGGTGTTTATTGACATAAAATGGGACCTTAAAAATTACATTTAATTAAAAAAGTGGTTACTTTGTATTAGTCATTGGATATTAATTTAGGAATTAAATTTTGCATCATTTGATAATTATCGTGAAGTAAATTATATTATGCACAATAATACACATTATTATATACAATAATAAAATACTATTGGTGTCAAAAAAAAAAAACACAGAAAAATAGTTAAACAATTTGTTTTATATTTCATTCTTAATTTAAAAATTAACTAATTAATAATACATTTAAATATGTACTGTGATAATAATTTAAATTTTACTACTTGAAATTTTACAAATGTGTGAAATAAGTTATCGTGTAAATTGTAGTATGTTTGGGAAATTACCTTTTGTTACTTAACTGAATTTATTAAATATAATTACATTCAATATTAGTAAATTGTAATTTAATTTTTTTAAGTTGGACTTAATCTGTTATTCTATTAGCTCATATATAATTAAATTTTAATACTTTTATATAATTTTATTAAAGTCATGGTTATTATGTAAACATGAAAGTCCCTTTTTTTTTTGTAAATTACTTATATTACACCACTGAAATATATGATATATTATCTTTAAATTACTGATAATTATTAATTAAGTTCGAATGTATTTAACTTTTACCTCCAGCACTTATATCTTCTGGACCATGTTCGCCAATTGGTGTCGGTTGTGTTACAATAACATGTGTGGGTAACAAACGCGAGGAAGTTAACTCAGGTGGAGTGACTGCCGGAGGGGGTGGTGGAGGTGGAGCATTCGTAACAAATTCTGGATGATCATCATTGGAAAAATCACTGTCACCATTTTCAGAAGTTGGTGTAGGTACAAGTTCACCATTATGATAACATTCTTTCACTAAACATGATGGAAAGTGTCCCATGTTACTACCTAATTCACCAACCCACCAGCCATCATCAATATGAGTGGTTTTATCAATAACTTTTATAATTTGTCCTTCTTTCATTCCCAATTCTTCGGGGTCATTACCATCATAATCAAATAATGCAATGCAATATGAAGGAGTATCTGTAATACCTAAAATTTGTACAAATATTTAATGACATTTTTTTTTTTAAACTTTTAAACTTTAAGTTTTTGTTAAAAGTTCTTTGACGAAAGTAAAAAAAAAGTACTTTTAAATATTGAAAAATACTTTTTTTAAACATCACAGAATTATACTGCGTTTTTGTTTGTGTATAAGTTCAAAATGCTGAAGTTTAAGGTGTTAAAATATCAATATAGATAATATTTAAAAACAATTTCATTTACCTCCTTTTTTTTCCCAAACGGTCGTAATACTTTTTTCTGAAGATTGTTCTTCTGCTTCGTTTTCTTCATCAGATTGATTTTGTAGTTGCTGAATTAAAGGTGCATCATTTACCATGTAGTCCACCGATGAAAAGCTTATTTGTGATCTTAGTTGATAATTTGTTGGAGCATCATGGTTGTCTGGATCACATGTTTCTTGTTCAATATCCAAGTAATTAGAAGGAACATATCCTACTTCTCCTTTATAGTTTCTGGCTTTAGACCAACCGTAACTATCACTATCTACACTAAATACTTCAAGTTGCTCATTTTCTACAATAGTCAATTCATCTGGATGTTGAGCCTATAATTTATATTTAATATGTAATAATTTTTACTATTGTGAATAAAAATAAAAAAAAACTTACTGAATAACTATACAAAGCTGTACATTTATAAACGGGTCCTTCTGGCTCTTGAGTATGTTGAGGATAAGTGGATTTATCATCAGAATCGCCAGTTTCTTCCCAGTTTACTTGAGTCGGATCATCCCAACCAGCAGTTAATTGTTCTATACGTTGACGTTCTCGTTCAACAAGTGCTAGATATACACAAACAATTCTTTATTATTCTTACTGATTGTTAATTATTCATAAATAATATACTTTTCAAAAGTATTTTATTCTTCGAAAATTACTTAATTAAATATTATACTTGTAACAATGTACAAATTAAGAATTTATTTATTTAATAAATCAAATAATATGGCATGCAATGGTGGGCATTAAATAGTTAAAAAGTTAAAGTTAAGTTAAAAACTTAATATTTTTTTAACTATTAAACTTAACTAGTTAATTATTTTTCTAATAAACTTTTTAACTTAACTAATTTAATTTTCTCCTGAAATAACTTAGCTTTTTTTTATTTAATTAGTTAAAATAACAGTTAAGCTAAATTCAATATTTTATGAAAACATTTATGTTTTTATACACTGCGTACGTGGTTTAATTTAAAAACAAAAATGGAAATTTACCCTTGAACTACTATATTTATATAACAATAATTACAATTTTCTGAAATTTTTCAAAAATGTATATGTTTTTAACTGATTATTTTAATAACTAGTTTTAAAGATAAAACAGTGCAACTAACACAAAAATGTATAAAACAAATAAAAAAATGTTGTGTTATTATTAATATTTTTTTCCTAAGTTTAAAAGGTATAATGAGTTGTATGATAGGCTAGGAAAAGAATAGGACAAAAGTATGGCGAGAAAGAAATCTATATACTTGCAAAGATAAGAGAGAAATGGTATAAAGATTATCATTATATAGAGTGTATAAAATGTGTTGATAATAAGGTACTCCCGAGTGATGATAATGTGAAAAAAAGATGGAAAGAGTATTTTGAATAATTATTGAATGAGGAGTACCCACCCAAAAGAGACTCCAAATAATGAGTGAGGGATTCCAATCCCTAATCAATAATTGAGCAATATTCCAACGTAGGTCTAACTAAAGAAGTATATAACGTTTTTAGACACTGTTCATTTCTGAATTCTTTAATATTCCTAATTAATAAACCCTAGAGTTCCAAATGAATGGAGGATTAGTATTGTGGTGCCGATATTTAAATATAACGGAGACAAACAGGAGTGTAGAAATTATAGAGGCTTAAAGCTTATGAGTCATAATAGGAAAATTTGGGAAAAGGTAATAGATAAGAGAATAAGAAATGAGACATCGGTATCTATAAACTAGTTTGGATCTATTCCTGGTAAGTGTACAATGGAGTCATTATTTTCTGTGATGCAACTAAAAGAAAAGTTTAGGGAAAATAAGAAAAAGCCGTACAGGTATTTATAGATTTGGAGAAAGCGTATAATACAGTACCGAGAGAGGTTCTAAAGGGGGCATTAATAAGAAAAAGGGTCCCGAAAAGGTACATTAATATAATAAAAAATATGTATGATGACACTTGTACCAAGGTAAAAAGGGCAGGAGGAGTAACAGAAGGTCTTCAATAGGAGTGCATCAGGGTTCTGCTTTAAGACCTTACTTATTCTCTATAGTAATGGATAATATTACTAGAGAAATACAAGCAGAGGTACCTTGTTGCATGTTGGCATGACAATAAGCGAGGTCGTGATTGGAGAGGTGGAGACTTTTAAGTATTTAGGGTCAGTTGTGCAATAGAGTGGTGGTATTAACGAGGATGTAAGACACAGGGATAAGTGTGGGTAGTTGAAGTAGAGAGAAGAGTCTGGTGTCTTATGCGCTAAAAGAACTCCAATGAGGCTGAAAGGTAAATTTTACAAGACTGTAGTGAGACCATCTATGATGTATGGTTCAGAGTGTTAGGCGATTGAAAAGAAAGTAGAGCAGAGAATGAGTGTAACAGAGATAAAAATGCTTAGATGGATGAGTGGAGCGACTAGAGAAGATAAGATAAGAAATAAGCATATGATAGGGACTTTAGGTGTAGCGTCAATTGTGAATAAGATAAGAGAAAATAGACTTAGATGGTTTGGTTATGTTATGTGGAGAGAGGAAGAAATGATCAACTTTAAAAGTTGATAAACGATTCTTAGATTTCCCTTACATCACCGATCAATGAAAGATGATTTTAAGAGATTTTAGAAAAAAAATAAATTTTAAACGAAATAAATTTTTTAGCTTCGATGCGAAGCTGAGAATGTATTAATTTTACTATGATGTGTTTTTTTTTTTATGACTGTTGCCACTTTTTCTCAGCTCTCACTGGACCGATTTCTTTTAAAAGTACGTCAAAAGATCACAAATCGTATCTAGTTGAAGACATTATTCTTAAAAATTGAAAAATTTTCCCTCGTTCCCCGCAAATGGAGGAAATATCCAAAAAAATTACAAATTTAAAAATCGGTAAATTTTGTCATTTTTTTCACTTTTTTTTCTTAAAACTTCCATAACTTTTTCAAAAATCGACAAATCAACATAATTTTTTTTATACTAAATTCTTAGATATTTCCCTTTCATTTAATATAATTTTTTTGAAAATCTAACACTTAATCTGCTCATTCGGGANTTGACTTTCATGAATATTATATAATTTAATTGACATAGAATAAAGGTCATAAGACATAAGAAATTAAACTTATTAAATTTTTTTACTTTTTTATTTTCATACTAAATTTAATAATTATAATTAGTATTTATTCATATATTATATTTTAAAATCAAAGAACTACTAATTAGGATATAATCAAAGAAATAAGAGTTGATGTTGCTTTTGGAATAATCCATCAATTTCTCTAAATGAAACACTATCTACAGATTTGCATCGAAGCGTTTCTTATGATAGTGATTTTAATTACTGTCAAATATCATCTATACTTGTCCCATTTATGCCTTGTCTACACTGTGCCTCGACCCCACTGTGCTACAGTTTTTTTTTTATAAATACTTTAGATATATCCAATTCATTTGGTGCATTGTTTTTAAAAAATTGTCTCTTAACGTGCCCATAAGAATTTAAAAGTTCGATTTTTTTTTTGAAAAAATAAAATTTTCAACTTAACTTTTGAAAATGTTTTAGAAAACCTTACACTTTTGTACATAGCTCAAATTAATTTTCTGAATATGAAGAAATAGCCAAAGCACTATTTGGAGTTCACGATTATTGTCATTATGATATTCGTCGCAAAAAAAAAAAAGAAAAATTCAACCAGATGAGTCATGGGTAAATGATAGAACACCTTTTTTTGGACACAAACATTTTTGCACAAATGCTTATTACCCTATTCTTGACACACTGCATGTACAATTGACCAGACGTAAAAGTGCATATGAAAAAGCTTTAAAAAAATTTAAAGTCTATTAAAGCTCAACTAGTCCATGAAATTAATTATGACAATATAATCGACGTTTTTGCACAGACCAAAGCTAGGAAAAATAAATTTTCAAATTGATTAATATTAAAAAAATTAATTAATTTTTTATCTGCCATGTTTATTAGTTATTTTTAAAAATTATTTTTAAATAAAGTTATTTTAAAATAAAAATATTTTATTAAAATGAATAAAATTAATTTTTTTAATTAAAAGGACGGTGCATGGGACAGGGCCTAGGACCGTAGCAAATCTAAATCCCTCACTGGATGTCACTCTGATGGTGGTCAGAATACTCTCAGTAGGTCAGTAGGGCTTAGACTAGGTCAGTAGGCCTCAGACATGGTCAGTTATTCTCAGAGTTGATCAGCACGTTCAATTACGATTAACCCATTATAAACTTTGTTTTCTTATCGAATTATATGCAAGAAGTGATTCGCCGTGTCTACGTTATAATTGCATAAGAAAACAACATCTATTTATTTCAGAGTATTTATTGGACGTAGGAGACTAATAATTTTACCAAAAATATATAAGGTTTAGAATTTAATTTTATGAGTACATAGATTAAGTAGGCACTAAGAAAAATCAAGTGATTATCCACAATACAAAATATACCGAGTAAATTTAATAAATCGATAATGTTTGTACAGAGTTATTTGGCAGTTATATCTTTGATACGTGTCTACTTCAAGAGTTAAGTAGGAGGTTCATATATAGCCATCATACTACTATGAGTAGACACACGAAGTGATTCAATTCCACTTATCATTGATAACTGTCAAAAATCGTGGCATTATTGATATCATAAAGTGTGACAATTAATTATAATAAATCTTTTATTAATAAAATAAAGAATTATTTACTTTTTTATCATCTTCTAACTCACTTACAAACCCTCGTACACATACCCTGAGTAATAATATTAATAATACAATAAAAACTGTAGCTCAACCCAACCTTTCATTTTATTTATTTTCTTTTAGCTTTGATGCGAAGCTGAGAAGGTATTGGTTTTATTATAATGAGTTGTTTTTTTTTTTTGCATCTGTTACCACTTTTTCTCAGCTCTCACCAAATCGATTTCTTTCAACGATACGTCAAAAGATCACAAATCGTATTTAGTCGAAGACATTACCCTCAAAAATTGAAAAAATTTCTCTCGTTCCCTGTAAATGGGGGAAATCTCCAAAAAAATTACAAATTTAAAAATCGCGAATTTTCGACATTTTTTCAAATTATTTTACTTAAAATTACCAATACTTTTTTAAAGATAATAAAATCAATATAATTATTTTTTTTATAGATGCACGATGTCTATACTTTTCATTTAGTATATTTTTTTTATAAATCTGACTCTTTACCTGCTCACAGGGGGGGATTCAAAATAACAAACTTTTCATAAAAAATTAACTTTTTCAACTTAACTTTTGAAAGTGTTCCGGAAATAATGACACTTTTATATATATCTTAAATTCAAGCTTATGTAATATACTTTATAGTTTATTATGGATAAAAAATATTTTTGTCTTCATTGTGAAAACAGACATTAATTTTAATGTCTGTAATATTAAAGTTAATAAAAAAAATACGATTTTTGTAAAAAAATTCTTTTTTATATTTTTAACTTTATTATGCTATAATTTATTGAAAAGTATATATATCAATAAAATTTTTTTATGAGAAATTATATTTATATCTCTCTCTAATTCGACATACTTTATCTTAATCAAGATGAAAATATGGAACTAGTAGATCATGTAATTTTTGGAATAATCCGCCAATTTTTTAAAATTAAACACTATCTAAAGATTTGGATCCAAGCGTTTAATATGATAGTTATTTTAATCACTATCAGATATCATTATACTTGACCCAACTATGCCACGTCACCAATGTGCCGTGAACCCCCTGTGCTGGGTTTTTTCTTTTTGAGTTACTACATTATTCTGCATGTAATTTTATTGAACAATGAAATAAATTGTGTTGGAATATTTGGCTACGAAATAAAAGAAGCGTTAATTAAAAATATTAAACAGAATAGTGGTGTATTTATGATTTTGCTGATGATGCAATAATATATTTTAAATATTTTTATGCCACAAAAAATTTCTGTTGATATCATTATTACTATTATTAATTTATTTATGTTTAGCATCCTTTCTTAAAAGTTATAATTGTTTAAAAAAATGCAGAAAAATCTACATGACATAGGGCAATGCTACCTACACACCGATGTACGACCGTTATGTAGGCTACTTTTGCATTGTACTTAAAATAAATTAATACAAACCCCAATCTTTATCAATTCCTGCTGAATCTGGCCTTTCTTCTTCATCTTGAGATGACGACTGATGTCGTTCCATTGGTACGGGGCTTTCAGATGGGCCATCACCGTAATCTTCACTATCATAGTCAGATGTCATTGCATTTGTAGCACTACCTTCAACAGTTATAGAAGACGTGCTACTTGACCTCTGAAGTTCAATACTTAAATCTCCAATATCTGCTAGCCATTCTTCAACGTTCACTAAAATAATTTTCTTTCAATAAATAATCATCATATTTTAATTACATTAGCTGCATACCATTTCCATCCCCATTTTTTAAACATTCTATACGTGCTTCTGCTTTCACTTTAGCTATCTAAAAAAGTATTTTATAAAATGTAATAAAATTTTAATTTAAAATTAAAGCTAACACACATTTTTATAAAAGTTAGAATAATATACTTATTTATGATAAGTTTTAAGCGTTAAAAATATATTGATTAGAGGTAATATTTTAATAATCGATATTTAGATCAATAAATCATAACAATGTCATCGTTAGAGGTAATAGAACTAAGATTTTTTTCATTAATTGTAAATTTTAGCTTCGATGCGAAGCTGAGAAGGTATTGGTTTTACTAAGATGTGTTTTTTTTTTTTTGTGTGTCTGTTACCACTTTTTCTCAGCTCTCACCGAACCGATTTCTTTCAATGATACGTCAAAAGATCACAAATCGTATCTAGTCGAAGACATTACCCTTAAAAATTGAAAAAAATTCCCTCGTTCCCCGTAAAAGGGGGAAACCTCCAAAAAAATTACAAATTTAAAAATCGCTAATTTTCGAAATTTTTTCAATTTTTTTTACTTAAAAGTGCCATAACTTTTTCAAAAATAAACATATCAATATAATTCTTTTTTATATAGATGCATAATATCATTACCTTTCATTTGGTATATTTTTTTCATAAATTTAACCCTTAACCTGCCCACAAGGGGGGATTTAAAATGACAACTTTTTCACAAAAAATTAATTTTTTTAACTTAAATTTTGAAAATGTTCCGGAAGGTCTGACACTTTTATATATATCTTAAATTAAAGCTAATGTAATATGCTTTATCATGAAAAAAAAAAATTTCGGACTTTATCTTATCTTCATGGTGAAAATGGCTACCGAATGCTATTTTTGTGTGAAAATTTTCGATTTTGTATTTTCCATTTTTAACTTTATTATGCTATAACTTTTTGAAAAATGTATGAATCATTACAATTTTTTTATGAGAAGTAGTATTTATATAGATCTTTCATTCGACATACTGTTTTTTTAAATCGGACCATTTCCCTAAATACAGGGGGGATTCAAAACATAAAAATGCATATAGAAAGTAGAACTTTTTCAACGTAACTTTTGAAAGTGTTCCGGAAGGTCTGACACTTTTATATATATCTTAAATTAAAGCTAATGTAATATACTTTATAATGGTAAAAAAAAATTTCGGACTTTATTTTATCTTCATGGTGAAAACAGACATTAAACTTAATAAAAAAAATACGATTTTTGTAAAAAAATTCTTTTTTATATTTTTAACTTTATAATGCTATAACTTCTCGAAAGATGTATGGATCAATATAATTCTTTTTTTTGTAGATGCATGATGTCTTTACCTATCATTTGGTATATTTTTTTTATAAATCTGACTTTTTACCTGCCTACAGGGGGGGATTCAAAATGACAACTTTTTCACAAAAAATTGACTTTTTCAACTTAAATTTTGAAAGTGTTCCGGAAAGTCTGACACTTTTATATATATCTTAAATTAAAGCTAATGTAATATACTTTATCATGGAAAAAAAAAATTTCGGACTTTATTTTATCTTCAAGGTGAAAATGGCTACCAAATGCTATTATTGTGTGAAAATTCTCAATTTTATTTTTTACATTTTTAACATTATAATGCTATAACTTATTGAAAAGTGTATTGATCAATATAATTTTTTTATGGGAAATACTATTTTCTAATAATCTCTTTTTTATTCGACATACTTTGTCTTAATCAGGATATTAATAAGGAACTAGCAGTTTATGAAGCTTTTGGAATAATCCACCAATTTTTTAAAATTAAACACTATCTAAAGATTTGCATCGAAGCGTTTTTTTTTTATAGTGATTTTAATCACTGTCAGATATCATTATACTTGATCCAACTATGCCACGTCACCTCTGTGCCGCGACCCCCCTGTGCTGGGTTTTTTTTAACTTATTACGTTTTTCTTCTATTTTAACATTTTTTTATATAAAATCTAAATTATTGACAGAAATTCATGAGACTTTTATATAGTGAAAAATTATCTATGAATTTCTTTTTCCAACACAGCCTAAATAAAAATATTTTTCACATAATCAGTTGTCAGAAAATTAGAAAATTACTCACTTCAGATCTGCGAATACTATTTTTTAACGTTTCAATTTTTGTTTCTAAATCGGGCCCATTTGGATCATTTGGATCATTCTAAATGAGCAATATTACGCATGTAAAATAATAAAAATGTTATGATTAATAAATAGTAAATAAATATTAGCTTAAAAACATATTATTTATAAATTTAATTAAATAACAATAACCTTTTGACCAGAATCTCTAAGCGCTTGGAAGACTTGTAACTTTTTTACATTCTCTTTAATGTTATTAGTTTCTCTTAAAATTCTTGTAGCCCATCTCTTTGCTTCTTGGCTAAGGATTGTAACTACTGCTTCATGATCTGCCGTTATATGGTCTATACTATCACCATCACAAGGTTCAAATAGATATTGAACGTGTTGTTTTAAAACTGGATAGAATAGGTATACACATTGCATATTGTATTCTCGACTTAACTGTATAGACCATTGTATTATTGATTCATTAAAAAAAAAAAATTTAAATACTACTTACTTGTTGAGCTTGATCTTTAACTTTTTTAAATGAGTTATGAACAACTGTGCACGTAATAAGCTCGATTTTACTTAGTAATGACAAGTATTCTTGAACTTTTTCATAAACATTATTTTCCATTGTCTAAATTTGTAAAATAATAAATAGTCATAAATTTTGTAACAATATCAATAAAAAATAATAATTTTATGTATAGATGTTTAGAATTACTTTTTATTAATACATACATTCATTACATTTTGAAGATCTACTAAAAAATAACGTGTTTGATGAGCGTTAGCACCGGCCAAACTAAGTAAGTAATCGTTTCTTGCTCCTGAAGATTTTTCTTCTAAAACTTCTCTTCTGGAAGACACCTGAAATATTTTTAATACTTTTGAATACTAATAGTTTTATCACATAAATAAAATATAAAATTCAGAATTTAACTGGGCATCGACAACCTAAATCAGAGTTATTACAATTGCAAGATGAAGATTTTAAAAATTGATGCACAATAACTTAATGTTGTTGTGCATTATTCAATGTTAAAAGTTTATAAACCCGATTTAATATAGCTAAGCTAATTTCTAAAAGATGATGTTTTTAAATTTATTTAATTGTTGTTGTCTTAAACTATATTCAGTTATGAAATTATAATCATTCCAGAAATTTTTTTAAGGAAATATAGTTTTTATAAAAACTATATTCCTCCTATAAAAAAACTATATTTATAAGTTATAATTAATAATAGTATTAATAATTTTTGATAATCTTTCTTTTGCTCTTAAAACTACTAAACATTTAAAACATAAAGGCCATTATTCATTTTAAAAAGAGGGCTAAACCATGAACATTTTTTACTACCTTCCCACGCAAATTTTTTTAAAAATACACAGCTGCTAATAATAGACTAATTTTGTATGTAAAAAATTATTTTTGCAATCTTACCTTTGCACTATTTTTCTGTAAAGATGTAATTGACTGAAAAAATGAACCTTTTTTCTTTTTTAACCTAAGAGAAAAAAATTAGAATTAGTTATATCACGTGATTATCTTTCAAGCTGTTAATATTTTTTTAATTTTCGATTGATTATTTTAATACATAAGCGTAATTAGAATAAAAATTTTGGGGGTGCTAAATTAATTTTTCGCCATTAATATTTTTTATAAAAATAGTTTTAAATAATAAGTAGTATATTTTTTTGGAAGCTAAGTCCTTAAGACCCCTCATTGCGTTTATGTTTAAATAAAAATAACATTATTTTGCGTTACAATTTTACATGGAATTTGTTGTTATGGTTTATTTCTTATTTTAATGAGATTTTCATATTAAAAAACGTGTAAAACCTACAAAATTACTTTATTTTATTGATTTATTTAGTTAAAAATAGTATTTTTAGCAATTGTAGTATTATAGTCATAAATACATCATTCATTGTTATTTATTTATTTATATGACTGGTGTGGTCATACTATTAAAAAAAACAATACAATTAATTTTAAAATTATCTAGTACGATTTTATTGTTTTATTCTTATAATTTACAAATTACCATTTAATGATATGTCGTATAAGTAAAAAAACAAGATACTATTTTACACCCTTCCAAGATACACATTTATATATTATTAATGTTCAAAAGATTACCCTGTATTATTAAATATTGACACATGCATTCAAAAGTCTACTACGATTTTACTTTGTTCACTAAATCTCTCAATATTATTCAGTTATAAAATTTTAACGTTCTACTTTTGTTACCTTAATATAAAAATAATAATAATTTTATTAAATTCAAATTTTTGTTGAAAAAATGAAAACAAATTTTCTATTATATAAGAAACTAAGTTTTTTTGTTTGGTAGGAAAACCCTAAAAAAGTGGAGCCCGTTACGGACTCATACTATCCCTAAAAATTTACGTTAAATTCAGCTCTGATGAAAAGAGGCGTATTTATGGTGGAACTCGTGAGACGTAAGCTCTTAATTTTAATTATTGAGATGATATTTTTAACTCAGCTGTACATGTAAAAAAGGTCATCAAATTTTTTTTTTTTTTTTAGCTCACACAAAAAAAAATCCTTATTACACGCTTAAATTTTAAAAATTTATTCATACATGTTAGCTGTTTTAGTGTTAAAAAACTCTATGATATAATTATTTCATGTAAAATTATATTATATTAAATAAATAAAAATTAAATTACTTTTCTTCAATATCTTTAGCTTTGTCTCTAACTTCATGGGCATTCTGTTCTTCATCAAAGTAATATTTTTTTGTTTTATCTACATCTTGAACTGAAGAATGTAATTCTTTTTGAACTTGAGCTAAATGATCTGTGCACTAAAAAGTTATGGATTCTTTTATTTTTGTATGTTACATTATAGTGGATTATTTTTAGCTTCGATGTTAAGGAAGATATTAATTTTACAATGATGTGTTTCTATATTATTATTTTTTTATGCATAATATTTGTTCTAACTAAGTAATTTTAAAAATAAAAAAAATTGTTGTAGAGAGGATAAAAAAAATTCCTTTCACCTGTGTATCGAAATTGAACCCAAGTACTTACGTTCCAAGGCACAACGTTTTCTTAACTTAACTATATAAGTCGCTTTATTAATAGATTATAGTAATTCATCTTGTCGGTGGACAAAGTGAATGGCACCTTTATAATATTATAAGGATGCCTTATTAAATTACAATGTATTTTGGAAAAAAATTAAATGTATTCTATACTGTTAGTTTTTTTTTAATTACGTTACGAAGCTAAGAAAGTTTTCGTTAATATATTTAGTAAAAATATTAATACAAAATACTAAGTCAGTAGAAATAACATTCTAAAGAAATTTAATTATACTCGGTCATTTTCTGTATATTACCTTTTTAGCTATTTGAAGTTTATGTGATCGTAATGTCTTTGCTTCGTCATTTATCTTGTTTTGTAATAATTCAATGGCTTCTAGACGTGCTTTTGCAGCAGATTCATTTTCTTCTAGAACTGTTCGCCAAACATTCCACATATTCCTAAATATTTATATTTGGTGTTATAATATACTATCTTTAATTTAATATATTTTATATAACTTCTAGGTAAATTAAATTTAATCGAATATATTCGAAAAAATGTTACACAAATTAAAACTTATCACTAACCATTTTTCTTCGCTACCTTCAGTCTTGATATCGGGTATGTTAGCAATTTTTTTATTTAGAAAAGCTACAGATATTTTCAGTAATGCCTGTATAAAAGTATATTAAATATTGAATTATATATTTCTTTTTTTGTACATAAATCTGAATTACTTACATCTGAATAGGATTTTTCTATTGCTGATTTTTTTATCAAAAAACTCCTGGAAATTGTTTAAATTTGAGATTAACCTTTTTTTGCCTGAAAAATATTTTTAAATTATGTATATTACCTTATATCTTCTAATAAATCGCATTCATTTTGATTTTTTAAATGTAGTTTAGCAATTTGTTCTGAGTGTAAGTTTTTCAAAAACTTAACATAATTCCCCTGTAAAAAAGTAAAGTACTTTTATTATTTGTTATTAAAATGTTTTAGTAACAAAGAATATCTGTCGGGGCCAACAATTTGAAAATTTGAAAAACTAACCAAAAAATGTACAGGGCTTAATCTTATGCTCTATTTAATGACTAATAGGAAGGAAGGATTGATGTATCTACGATTGGAAATAACAATGTTAGATTAATGATAAAATTTTTGCTACAAAATAATATACTATTTCATGTAAAGATTAAATTTCACTAAAAAAAATTAACTCGTGGCTTAATCCTGTTACTAAATATTGAAGCTTAGCCATGTAACGTTATAATATCCAATAGTAATTGCAATAGTTTTTGTTCAATGTGCATACGCTCTTTTTAATACTTGGTAAAAAAATTAAATTTTTAGTTAGAAGTTCCAAAGTAAAGTTCAGTGTTCCTTCCATTAGCACGTTATGCTTGACATTTTGATTTTTTTAAACAGGCAGAATTGTCACGATACCCTTTTAATAAAAAGAGAATTTTTTTATTATATATTTTAATAATTAATAAAATACTTTCAAATACTTCCAATCTGTATTAAGAGAAGCTAGATGGTAGCATCCCACGACCCATCTCTAACTTAACTCGACTGACATGATATGTGTTATATAAAAATACAGTTTTTTACGATTTTATTTTGTTCCAAAATATTATTCCAAAAATTATAATTTAATGACTAACTATTTTAACCATTTTTTTTACATGATTGATTCCAAATCACTTGAACATTAGTTCATTAAAAAAATTACATTGTAACCAAAATTAGTGAATTTATTAAATAAAATATCATTTTTGAAAAGTTTTTAATTCTTAATTATATGAATTTATAAATTTATAAATACATATCATTAGTCAGATTTTTTGAACAAAGTTGAATAATTTATTGAAATCTACCCAAATAGCAATTAAAAAAATATATTATAAAAATAAGTGTTATTAGGGTAAGGAATAAGTTGTTATTAAAGTTATAGTTTTTGGAAATTAGATATTTACTCCTCTTTAAACAAAACATATTTATAGGCTAATATATATTTCTTCAACAAATTTGGGACTCTTCAAAGTGACTAAAATAAAAAAGTATAAATGCATACATTTTTGTTTTTTAATGCATGTATCTGTGAAAATAACTGTTTTATAAATGCAATAGTTAGCTATTCATAGTAAAACTACCTTTGATATAATTTTTGTATTTTAATCTTAAAAATTAAAGCATAAATGTGCTATATTAATTTATATAACTAATAATAAATTGTTACATAGGATAAAGTTGTGGGGAACTTAAGGGGTTTTTCCTCCAAAAACAAACATTTTTTTCGCTATATATTTATCTGTAGCAAATTAGCACATTCTAACGTTTCTCTAAAGTATCTAAAGTATCTCAAACAAAAATTATTTATGTAAATAATTCTATACTTTAGTAATTAGTATTGTAATTCCACAAGAAATTTAACATAAAAACTTTTGAGAAATTTCTGAAAATGATGACCTTTTATTCTATTACATATTTTTGTCAATCATCTCAAAAATGCAGTTATAAATAACTATTTACTCCATATTGTTCAATTACTAGAGCAAGTAACTGATTTAAAAAATTATTTATAAAAGATAAAATAATCGGTCTCAGTTAATTATGATTAATATTATTGGTAATCAGTGACACAACTACAATAATCATAATTTATTAATTATTAAATCGCCAGGAGGTATAAATATACATTATGTGTTATAAATATGAACATTTTTCTTCGCGAAAATAAATTTATTTAATATTAATATTATTCTCAATATAAGCATGAATTTAAATTACAAAAATAAAAAAAAATGATTTGATTGATATAATAATAATAATAATTAATAGAATTAAAACGAATATAAAGTAATAGATAAAAGAAAATTATACATGTAATATGAATTATTTTTCTACTGTAATTAAAAAATATTGCAGCATTATAAAATATAAAATACATAAATATAATATGGATATAATTAAATTTAACTATGTGTTAAATAATTTAATTGTAGGTCATCAATTTACTGCTATCAAAAAGTTAAGTTATGGACTGTAAATATAATATTAAAAAAGTGACATAGTTTATATGTAATTTTAACTTACTTTTCTAGGAGGTGGTTGCATTTCGCTGAAAAACGAACAAGAATAACCGGAATACTCACTTATACACACAAAATGTTTTCTTGCCAACACCCGATCGAACACGGCGCGCAACGCCACCACAACAACGATTACCCTCTTTGCCTTTGGTTCGACGTCGATTTTTCCATTTTCATTTAATCGCGCTTTCTCATAACTTGCCTGTGCAAGTTTAACAGTGTTGCCACCACGTCTAGAATGGCTCAAAACTCCTTTTAATATTTAAAATAGCAAATAATAGACGAACAATTATTTGATTTTACTATGACAGAACTAAATTCGAATATTATTAATCAATAATGTTTAAGTCATAAGTCTTGATATTCACTTTACTTGTAGTAATAGGTAGTTTTTAATATTTTCAGTTTTGGTTCGAATTAAGAATATATATATATATTAATAAGGTAAATTTTCATTCCTCTAAAAATGTTCAAACAAAATGGTTTGATTTTAATTAATACTGATTAATTTTTTCTTTCTTCATGTTTTGTATAAAATTTAATTACTCACAGATCCAGATTTAAAAAAATATGAATATTCATTATCTTTGATAAAATTTTAAATGCTTTCATAAAAACAATTTTTTTTTTCGATTAATAATTTAAGTATACCTCTTACAAAAATATCGTCTATCCTCTCTAAATCTAAAACTGATTAAATGTATACACAAAAAGTATAACACAATTTTAGGTAATTTTATATTTTTTCCCTTTATTTGTGAAGAAAAATCTAGATTACATTTGTTTCAAATGATAACTCTTATTTTAAATATGATAAATTTCTTTATAAATCGAAATATACAAATATATATAATTAAATATATGGGTGTTCAGTAGGTAACAAGTTTTTATTGTTCTTATTATCTACAATAACAATTTACCTGTTTCCTTACTTAATGCTCACTTTGTATAAATATATACAGGCTGGCCCACCACTCACTGACAACTTAAATAACTTTTGATCCAGTTAATATTAGCTTCGATGCGAAGCTGAGAAGGTATTGGTTTTACTAAGATGTGTTTTTTTTTTTTTTTT
>NW_026099572.1:26837048-26842764 GCF_025091365.1 Daktulosphaira vitifoliae | reverse complement strand
TTTTTTTTTGTGTCTGTTACCACTTTTTCTCAGCTCTCACCGAACCGATTTCTTTCAATGATACGTCAAAAGATCACAAATCGTATCTAGTCGAAGACATTACCCTTAAAAATTGAAAAAAATTCTCTCGTTCCCCGTAAAAGGGAGAAATCTCCAAAAAAATTACAAATTAAAAATCGCTAATTTTCGACATTTTTTCAAATTATTTTACTTAAAAGTGCCATATCAATATAATTCTTTTTTATATAGATGCACAATATCATTACCTTTCATTTGGTATATTTTCTTTATAAATTTAACCTTTACCTGCCCACAGAGGGGATTTAAAATGAGAACTTTTTCACAAAAAATTAACTTTTTCAACTTAACTTTTGAAAATGTTCCGGAAAGTCTGACACTTTTATATATATCTTAAATTAAAGCTAATNTTAAAAAATATTATTTCTCATAAAAAAATAATGTTGATCCATACACTTTTCAATATGTCATAGCATTATAAAGTTAAAAATGTAAAAAATAAAATCGAGAATTTTCACATAATAATAGCATTTGGTAGCCATTTTCATCGTGAAGATAAAATAAAGTCCGAAATTTTTTTTTTGCATAATAAAATAAATTACATTAGCTTTAATTTAAGATATATATAAAAGTGGCAGACTTTCCGGAACACTTTCAAAAGTTAAGATGAAAAAGTTCTACTTTCTACATGCATTTTTTAGATTTGAACCCCCCTCGTATATAATTTAAAAAAATAGTATGTCAAATGAAAGATGTATATATATACTACTCCCCGTGAAAAAATTGTACTGATTCATACATTTTTCAAAATGTTATAGCATAATAAAGTTAAGAACCCAGCACAGGGGGATCGCGGCACAGTGGTGACGTGGCATAGTTGGATCAAGTATAATGATATCTGACAGTGATTAAAATCACTATCAAAAATAAACGCTTCGATGCAAATCTTTAGATAGTGTTTAATTTTAAAAAAATTGGTGTTTTATTCCAAAAGCTACTTGATCTGCTGGTTCCTTATTAATATCTCGATTAAGATAAAGTATGTCGAATGAAAAATGGTTTATTAAAAAATATTATTTCTCATAAAAAAATTGTGTGGATCCATAAACTTTTCAATAAGTTATAGCATTATAAAGTTAAATATAATATAAATAATAAAATCGAGAATTTTCACACGAAAATAGCATTTGGTAGCCATTTTCGCCGTGAAGAAAAGTCCTAAGGTCAAATTTTTTTACATATTACATAAGCTTGAATTTAAGATATATATAAAAGTGTCATTATTTCCGGAACACTTTCAAAAGTTAAGTTGAAAAAGTTAATTTTTTATGAAAAGTTTGTTATTTTGAATCCCCCCCTGTGAGCAGGTAAAGAGTCAGATTTATAAAAAAAATATACTAAATGATAGGTAAAGACATCATGCATCTATAAAAAAAATAATTATATTGATTTTATTATCTTTAAAAAAGTATTGGTAATTTTAAGTAAAATAATTTGAAAAAATTTCGAAAATTAGCGATTTTTAAATTTGTAATTTTTTTGGAGGTTTCCCCCATTTACAGGGACGAGGGAATTTTTTTCAATTTTTGAGGGTAATATCTTCGACTAGATACGGTTTGTGATCTTTTGACGTATCATTGAAAGAAATCGATTCGGTGAGAGCTGAGAAAAAGTGGTAACAGACACAAAAAAAAAAACACATCTTAGTAAAACCAATACCTTCTCAGCTTCGCATCGAAGCTAAAATTCAGTGCCACAGTCCTGAAAGACCCAAGTGTTACCGTCTCAAAAACCGTACGTCTCATTCGTCACTTAATAAAAATAAAAATAAAAATGGAAATTTAGCTAGTTCAAATTTTAAAGTTATTTTTCTCGACTTCAAAGAAATAAAAAAATTTAAATATGATTAATTTTTTATACTATGTCATTTAGATTGAAATAATATTTATGAAAATCAGCGTAATCCCCTTATAATAAAATATAATACAAAACCAAGAATTTTAACACAATAATAGCATATTTTTAAATACGGTAGCTATTTTCACCATGTATTCTCCTAATAAGATATTTTAAAATAAAATAAAATACAAAACCTAGAATTTTAATAGAAAAATAGCATATTTTTGAATACGGTAGCCATTTGCGCATAGAAGATAGGTCGTCGGGACAAATTTTTTTTTTCATTATATAGTACATAAAATAAANGACAAATTTTTTTTTTCATTTTGTAGTACATAGAATAAACTTTAATTTGATATATGTTTAAAGGACGCAGTATTTCCGGAACATTTTCAAAGATTAAGTTGAAAAAGTTAGTTTTTGTAAAAAAAGTTGCTATTTTAAATCCTCCCCAATGAGCAGGTTAAGTGTTAGATTTTCAAAAAAATGATATCAAATAAAAGGGAAATATCTAAGGTTTTAGTATAAAAAAAAAATTATGTTGATTTGTTGATTTTTGAAAAAGTTATAGAAGATTTAAAAAAAAAAGTGAAAAAAATGACAAAAATTACCTATTTTTAAATTTATAATTTTTTTGGATATTTCCTCCATTTGCGGGGAACGAGGGGTTGGGTTCACGATGAAAATGGCTACCAAATGCTATTATTATGTGAAAATTCTCGATTTTATTTTTTACATTTTTAACTTTATAATGCTATGAAATATTTAATAATAGCATTCGGTAGCCATTTTCATCGTGAAGATAAAAAAAGTCCGAAATTTTTTTTTCGCATAATAAAATAAATTACATTAGCTTTAATTTAATATATATAGAAAAGTGTCAGACTTTCCGGAACACTTTCAAAATTTAAGTTGAAAAAGTAAATTTTTTGTGAAAAAGTTGTCATTTTAAATCTCTCCCTGTAAGCAGGTAAAAAGTCAGATTTATAAAAAAATATACCAAATGATAGGTAAAGAGATCATGCATCTATAAAAAAAAGAATTATATTGATCCATACATCTTTCAAAAAGTTATAGCATTATAAAGTTAAAAATATAAAAAAGAATTTTTTTACAAAAATCGTATTTTTTTTATTAAGTTTAATGTCTGTTTTCACCATGAAGATAAAATAAAGTCCGAAATTTTTTTTCGCATAATAAAGTATATTACATTAGCTTTAATTTAAGATATATATAAAAGTGTCAGACTTTCCGGAACACTTTCAAAAGTTAAGATGAAAAAGTTAATTTTTTGTGAAAAAGTTCTCATTTTAAATCCCCTCTGTGGGCAGGTAAAGGTTAAATTTATAAAGAAAATATACCAAATGAAAGGTAATGATATTGTGCATCTATATAAAAAAGAATTATATTGATATGGCACTTTTAAGTAAAATAATTTGAAAAAATGTCGAAAATTAGCGATTTTTAAATTTGTAATTTTTTTGGAGGTTTCCCCCTTTTACGGGGAACGAGAGAATTTTTTTCAATTTTTAAGGGTAATGTCTTCGACTAGATACGATTTGTGATCTTTTGACGTATTGTTGAAAGAATCGGTCCAGTGAGAGATGAGAAAAAGTGGCAACAAACATAAAAAAAAAAACACATCATGATAAAATTAATACCTTCTCAGCTTCGCATCGAAGCTAATACCTAAAATATGGTAAAATAATTTTAATGTTTTTATTGAAGTTATTGAATCAAAACGAGATAAAAATCTAAGGAGTTGAAAATATATTCTCACCTTTGCATCGAAGCTAAAACATAAAATATAGTCTCTCTCATGAAGGGAGACTACAGTGATGGGATCCTTGATCATAATTGAAGTTATTGAATCTAAATGAGATAAAAATCAAACACGTTGAAAATTTATTTTATATTAAAAAAGAATTAAGAAAAAAATGCAAAAAATTCCTTCCCATACACGGGTTGAAACATTGTACCCCAAGCGCATAAGACACAAGTTTTACCGTCTACTGAAAAAAACGGTAATTTAAGCTAGTTCAAATTTCAAAATTATTTTACTCAACTTAAAAAATACAAAAAATTTAAACAAGTTTAACTTTCTATGGTATATCAATTTGATTTATATAATATTTCTGAAAATCAGTGTACTCCCCTTATCAGGTATTTTAAAATAAAATAAAATACAAAACCCAGAATTTTAACACAAAATAGCATATATTTGAATACAGTAGTCATTTTCACCATGAAGACAAATCCAGAGGTCAAACTTTTTTTTTAAATTAAATTATATTACATAAGCTTTAATTTAAGATATATTTAAAAGTGTCAGTAGTATTAGTTCTGGAACACTTTCAAAAATTATATTGAAAATGTCCTAGTTTCAATAAGCATGTTTAAAGTTTTGACCCCCCTTGTATAAAGAGGTATGATCTGATTAAAAAAAATGTGTGTCAAATGAAAGGGGTATATAAACATTATTTATAAATAAATAATAATATTGCTCCATACATTTTTCCAAAAGTTATAGCAATATAAATTTAATAATATAAAATATAAAATCGAAAATTTTTTCATGGAAATCGTATGTTTTTCTTTAACATTGATGTTCGTTTTCACCACGAAAACAATTGTAGAGGTCAATTTTTTTTTTTCAAAATAAAATAAATTATATGAGCTTTAATTTAAGGTATATATAAAAGTGTCAGTATTTCCGGAACATTCTGAAAAGTAAAATTTGAATAAGTTAATTTTTTGTGAAAAAGTTGTCATTTTGAATCCCCCCTGAGGACTTTAAAAGAGTCATATTTATAAAAAAAAAAAATTTAATGATAGGTAAATACCTCATGTATATATAAAAAAAAATTATATTGATTTGATAATTTTTGATAAAGTTATGGCAGTTTTAAGTAAAAAAAACTGAAAATATTTCGAAATTTAGCGATTTTTAAAATTGTAATTTTTTGGAGATTTCTTCCATTTACGGGGAACGAAGGAATTTTTGAGGATAATGTCTTCAACTAGATACGATTTGTCATCTTTTGACCTATGTTCATCAAAATCGGTCCAGTGAGAGCTGAGATTAAGCGTTTACAGACACACAAAAAAAATTTTAAAAAACACATCATAGTAAAATTAATACCTTCTCAGCTTCGTATCGAAGCTAAAAAAATAAGTCAACTTAAAATTACTATAACATTTTTCTAAATACATAAATTGATTCATTAATTTTTTTGGTCATATTTTAGATATTTACCTTTCTTTTAGATTATTATTTTTTAATTCAATCACTAACCTAAGTACAGAAGGGGTTCAAATATAACAACATAAGCATAATAAATTATTTTTTATTTTTGACTATATTTTGAAGTCTAAACCCTTAAATTTTTATATATAACAAAAAACTTTTAAATATACCAAAAGATTGAAAGGCGACAATTCAGATATATACATATACAGAGTGATTTTTTTATCATAACCCACTGAATTACTTGCAGAATAATAATAATTTAAACATTTTTGTTTTTTATTATTTTTAGTTACATATTATTCTTGAATTTTTAACTATGTAATACTTTTTAAGTTCATCCCTTATGCCTTGGAGGGGGGTCAACTTTGTTTTTTTAAATGGTAACACATATTTTTAATTTAATAAAATGTTTGAGTTTTTAATTTAATAGTAAATGGCATTTGAATTTTTAATATAACTTTATTAGCTTATTAGATATAAACATTTAAAGTTTCAAAATTTTGAGTTAATATACATGTATAATACACATGGGATTGTAAATACAGGTAG
>NW_026099572.1:26801560-26837027 GCF_025091365.1 Daktulosphaira vitifoliae | reverse complement strand
TATATATATATATATATATATATATATATATATTCAGAATACAGTAATGGGGCATGTCCATCATTTTACAATAGTAATTGCTTCGTTTGCAGATTATTTCTTAACTACACGCACCTACTATACTTGATATGAAAATTGTAACAATTTTAAGGTATAATAATATTAATTAAGGTTTAATCATTGTAGACAAAATAATTTGAGAACTTTTTCTTTCCGTTGTCACTTTGACAACGGTGTTCAATACACTGATCAACGCACGGTGTTGATCAGTTAAATACTCATAATAGGACGACGGCTGATAAAGGTGACACATGTTGCGGGGCATCGTGTGTCACGAAGCTTCGAGTATAATACACGTGTTAATCAGTTTGAGATGCAATGTTTTGTATTAAACGATTTAAAAATTTGCTCTATCAGATTATAATGACAAAAAAGAGGCAGTTAAAATCGAGTTTATTTTGTATTTTAAATAATTAAGTACAAAATATTAAGTATCTTTTTCTTTGGTACAAATTAATTTTCAATACATTTTTTAGATTATTATAAAATTATTTTTAACAAAGAATGGGTTGTTCTAAGTATGGCTCAATCAGCTAGAGTGCTCTTTAAACTAGTGATGGGCATAATCGAGATATATAATCGAGATATCATGAATATCATATTGAGTGAATATCATATATGAGATATCATGGATATATTATGAAAATAATCGAGATATTTCGATTATTGAAATCATATCTATTATATAATCGAGATATTCTGATTTTTTAAATAATATTGATTATTCTATAATCGAGTGATTATTTCTAATGATTTCTCGTTTATTATAAAAACAATGATTTCTTGATCTTGAAATGTATATAATCGAATAAAAGTTATTTCGAATGATGTCCATGAAACGATGAAACAAGAGAATACTATTTTTAAGTTTTTATTTAGCATAAATTATAGTCGAATTATTATTAAATTGTTGACTTCGAGTCTTCTTATTTTCAACTCGTTCAATCGCTACTCATGACAACACCTTATCTGTCACATTTTTGGGAAGTATGTGACGATTAGAACAAAGTTTTGTCCTGAACTGGCTAAACTACTGAGTTCTGATTCTATCACTAGTTGTGAATTTATGAAAAATCAATTAGGTGTGGAATCAGGTGTTTTAATTATGATGGTCAAGCCGGCTATTGCTACCTTATCTTATGTTTTTATTTTTAAATTTGTTATCGGTTTTTTTAAAATATAGGTAATAATTATTAAATAATAAAAATAACAACTTGTCTTTTATTTAAAGCACTTATTAATAATGCATTATTAATATATTATTGTTATTATTATTCCTAAATTATAGTTTAATATAATAATTATAAATAAACACCAACAAATAAAAAAAGCAAAATTAAATTAATAATTATTTACTATAGGTATATTTATTCATATTTCGAATAATTTTTCGATTCTCTCGATAAATAATAATAATTGATTATTCTTATCATACGAGCAGACGATTTTAACTTCGAGTGATTTTTCGAGAGATTCACTCGATTACTAATCATTCGATTATCGAAATCATTCGATTATGCCCATCACTACTTTAAACAGTTAGTCCCAGTTTTCACTAAGACTCGATAAATAGCTAAGTTGACACTCTAATTGATGCCATTGATAAGATTAAAAATTGTTTCTTATACTTAGATAGGTGGGAGACCGAGGCTATATGTCAGACGGGTTGGTTATCGTTATATTAATTATTACAAACTAGACATTACGGATCATCATAAGTAAGACAATGTTTTCATAAAAGTTCTAATTATTTTTGTATTGACAAGGTGCAGATTAAAACCGTTAATAAGATTTTATATACAAAAAACAAAATTTGGTTTTGTTACTTGATGTTTATCATTAAATTATCTAATTCAACACTTCATATAAACAGTGTCTTTAAGTATACTTTTATGTATCGTTTTCAGCTATTTGTTTAAGTGGTAAGATTCTACAACTTTTATTTCGAGTAATGCAATGGGACTAGTTATCACAAATAATTTTAGTGAAACATTTATAGCTTCGATGCGAAGATGGAAAGGTATTCATTTTACGATGAATTTATGATGTTTTTTTTTTTTTTTTTTTGTCTATTACCCACTTTTTTTAGCTCTTACTAAATCAATTTCTTTCTACGATATGTCAAAACATCACAAAGTATATCTAGTAAAGAAATTACCCTCAAAAATTAAAAAAAAATTTCTCTAGTATTCCATAAATAGAGAAAATTTCCCCAAAAATGCTTTTTTTTTAAATTAATAATTTTTAAAACATTTTTTACATTAACTGCTATAACTTTTTATGAACTATATAAATCTAAACTAATTTTATTTGTAAAAAACCATAGGTGTTTACCTATTATTTGGTATACTTTGAAAATATAACAATTTATTTGCTCATAGGGGGTTTTAAAATAGGAACTCTTTTACAAAATTTAATATTTTCATCCTAATTTTTTTAATTTTCCAGAAATACTGACATTTATATATATATTTTTAAATAAAACTTATGTAATATTAAGATTAAAAAAAAAAATTGACCTCTGGTCATGTCTCTGTAGTGAAAATAGACATTAAAGTTAAAGAAAAAAGTACATTTCATAATTACTCATCACATTTTATGTTTAGATCATTCAAATATTTTAGAACTATGTAATTGTAAAATAAACCAAGGAGTTCAATTTTACAAATCAATAACGCACCTGAAATGTAGAAAATTAAAAAATAATTATTAATTACAAAATAAAATTAAACTTAATGTTTAAATTTAAAAATAGATTACAATATAAAATATAAATATTTACAAATATTATACTAAGTGAATTAAAGTTCAAAATAAAATATCTTATACAATAAATCGAAAATTAAGCTTGTTTGTTAGTTGTTCTGGTAACTGTAGATGATCCATCTACAAACTTAGTTCGAAATAAGACATTTGCATTGCTGAACATACCATCCTTGAGAGATACTACTATAAATTGAGATTGTTTAAAGTGTTGTTTTAACATTTTACCAATATTTTGAGTATGAGATAAATCTAATGCAGCATCTACTTCATCCAAAATGTATAAAGGTACTGGGTTAAATAATAACATTGCAAGTAATAATGACAACGCAACTAAAGATCTTTGACCTCCACTCAATTCTTCCAAACTATCTTTCCACAATCCATTAAAAGCTACACGAATTTCTAAACCAGCAGTTATATCATCAGGATTTACTTGTCTCAAACATGCTTGAGCACCTGGTAATACACTGCTAAATATTTTACCAAACTCATCATTAACACGATCAGCAGCACGTTCCAATGTTTGTCGTTTTTTAACTTCAAGCTCTTCAATTATTTCATTTATTTTATTTTTATCTTTAACAATCAAATCAAGTTTAGCAAGTAGTCTATTATATTCTTGGATATGTTTATGAAAATTATTTAATTTGCCAGGATCAACTACTTTTGAAAGTTGATCAAACTTAGCTTGAAGTTCTTCTACTAATTGCTTGCATTCTCCTAAAGATATAAATTAATTATAAGTAAACTTATTTTTATACTGTAAAATTTATTAACTCATTTGTTGGGCTACTAGAAGCGAACAAGAATTTTTTTTTTTTAATAATGATTGTAGTTTTAAAATAAAACAGTGAAATTACCATCAAAATTATGTTAGCTACAAAATTAATAAAAAATCGATTTTAAGTGGTCCAACCCAACCCAAACAAAAAATAATAATAATTTAGGACTAATTAATACTATTTTTGAAACAAAAAATTGTTGTGTGAATTAAAAAAAACTTAATAGAAAACAGTTCTCAATTAAGCTTAGATAAGGCGAGATTTAATATAGCAGGGACTAGATCTAACTGTAACCAATATAAATTAGAATCTAATAGTAATATAATTAACTATAATAAAATGTTTCAATTATGTATCAATATAGTTTTGAGAATTAATTTTTTTTGAGCGATGTGTTCATATGCTTATGTAGCAATTGAAAATAATATAAAATGATATATCCCATACATCAAATTGTTAACTTCAATCCCTAATTTCTTCCCACACCCTATAGTCAAAAGCATCTAAAATTTTGTATAAGTTCATTTCACAAATATTACTACTAAATGGTATATGTGTCACCTGTATATCTATTCATCAATATACAATGTTTACTTGTTAGTGAAAAAAAATGCACTGTACAGCACAAATGTAAGGATAATTTCTTTAAGAGGGCACTAGATACAATTTCTAATTTTTCGACATATCAAAAATCAATACTGATCAATTATATAGACAAACACAAAAAAAGTATAGTACTCCCAGTAATCCTGCACTCATAGTAATTCAGCTATTTTTTGTTAAAACCAGTATTATCATAACTACGATTTTCATAAAGAGGAATTGATGGAAACATAGTACAAAGATTCAGATTGTTTTGTTGTATTTTATCATTATTTTTTTTGATAATAACTTACATCTTTAAATGATTAGTAATTATAAAATTTAATGTTGGTATGTAAATTGATAATAATTAATGTGAATCATGAAAATAATAAAACTACAAAAGTATTTATTATAGCTTTCCATTAGTTTAGTCTTTTCATTAAAGTGGCATTGCTCTGATTTAATATTTATCAAATGATCAACACTTATTTTATCATATTATATCATTATAATTATAATGATATAATAATAAGTATAAAAAAGCACATCATAATAAAATCATTATAAAAGAACCCAATTATAAAAACATATTTAATTATAATTGAAAGAAATATAGTTAACTAGAAAAATTAATGATCCATTTTAATTTATTTTAAAATTTTTGCTTACTTTCCAACTATACAGGTTGTAGACAACTGTACAACTAGCATTTTTTTCTATTTTCATAAACAATTGTTAAATCATTAGGGAATTAAAAATAAAAGAGGTGCCAATAACCACCTTGCTATAAATTTATATAGATATAAAACTAGCAAAGTCATATTATTTATTTTTTGTTTTTATTTTAGTTAAAAATTGAGTTGAATACTTTTAAAAAAAAATATTATAAAGAAGACATCAAGCTGTAATATGTATATTGGGCGACAAAGACCAAACTAGTGTATAAGAAATGATATGAAAAAAATAAGAGACACAGTATAGGATTTTAACCAGGATTAAAACATTGTTTTTACCTGCCTGGCTATTTTACACTTGTCATATGAGGTCTAATATACCTTTATTAAAGCTAACAGTATTCAAACTAGTTGCAGCTGAGGAAACAACAGTACTATGTTAGCTCACCTGAATTGAAATTAGTGTAATCCATTCTTTTGGCTATTAATTTTTGGTCATCCGACAGTCTATTTTCAAGAATATCAAATTTTTTCTTTAAATCCTCTAAAACTTGAATCATTTTTTTTTTCTCGCCTTCCAATTCCAACAATTGTATTTTATATGTTTCAACATCTGCCATTAATTGTTTATAATTGTTGTTGGTTTGCTCAATTTCATTAGTTTTGCGAAGAACTATTTCTTTTTGTGCTTCATAATTTTCACATATTTCTTTATACGTTTTGTTAGATTCTTCTAAATCTTTTAAATGACCTTCGAGTTCTTTATTTATTTTATCCACCTCACAATTTAATTCTGATAACTGATTTTCTTCATCTTGCATTTGACTCATTAAATCTTTAACTTCTAATTCTAATTTATTATAATTATTTTTCTTTTTGTCAAAATCAGCCTTTGCATTTTTGATTTTTGCAAGAATACTTTTACGCGTTTTTTCTGCATCATTAAGTTGTTGCTTCAGTATGTTTTTAGCATTTTTTAGTTTAACTTCCAAGTCTTTAATTTTAGCTAGCAGATTTTTTTCTATTAATTTTCCTTCAGCTAGTTTTTTTTCAAGATCTGCTAATTGCTGTTTAATATCATTTACTTCAGTGACTTGTTGATGAGGTTGCCCTAAATGTACATCTGATTTTATTTTTTCTAATTCTTCATGAACAGTCAATTGTTTGTCCCTTAATTCTGATACTTTAAAAGGCAAATTAGCCATTTCCTTGAGTCTATTGTCCAACTGTGAAATTTCAGATTTCTTGTTTTGCAGTTGTGATACAACTTCATCTTGTGTGGCTAATAATTGCAGTATAAGTTTTTGAGTGTTAGCACCTCCGGTTAAACTACCAGAGGGATTAAAATGATCACCTTCCAGAGTAAAACAATGTCTATTTACTCTATTATCAAAGCATACTTTTTCAGCTATTTCTTTTGAAGTACAAATAAAGGCTTGACCAAATATCCATTGCATAGCTTTTGCATGTTTATTATCATATTTAATAAGAGACATAGCAGGGAAAACATTATTAGTACCACCAATTTGTTGAGCGATTCGTATTACATTGGGAGGCAATGATTCAGATTTAATTTTACTCAAAGGAATAAAATTCATACGGCTTTGAAATTTATTAGTCTCTAATATATCCTTACCAACAGTATCATCTTCAACAACAATAAAGTGTAATTTACCACCTGCTAATGTTGTAAGTGCTAATTCAAATTTAAAATCAATTGGTTTAAATAAGCGACAAACAAGACCATGTACTTTACGACGATCAAAATTAGACCGTGGATCATTGTATTTAAAAAACAGATATGGATAGTTGGATTCAAAAGATTCATTTCTTGAATTCAAATCACGTATTTCTCTAAATATGTTATCTCGGATTGTTTTTATATTATTATGATTACTTAATTCTTTCTCAGCCTTCAAAAATTCATTAGTAATTTTCTCATACTCTTTTTCTTTAGCTGTTAATTGTGCCATTTGTTTATCATATAATTTTTGTGCTTCTTTCATACCCGATAAGTGCTCATTTAATTTTTTTTTTAAACCATCTATTTTAATAATACACTGTTGGTTTTCTGTTTGTTGATTTTGCAATTCTAAATTAAATTTATTCAAATTTTCTTGAACAGAGCCATTGTCTTCTTCAGCAAAAATATTACCTGAATTTAATGACCTGATTTTTTGATCAATTTCATCTAAGTCTTTAGTATTTTTATTATTTTCTTCATCTAGCCCTGCATTCATTTCATTGAATTCTTCCATCTCTTTTTTCTTTGCCTCAAATTCCTTTTTACTACTATTTATTTGCTTTTCCATATCTTTAATTTTTTTTTGTTCGGATTTTAAATTATTTTTTGAACCATTTACTTTTAATTGTATAGTATTTTTTTCTTCTTCGGTTTTATCCACATCTGCCTTTAATTGTGATAATTTACTATCACGTTCTTTTTCCATAGCTTCTTCACTTAGTTTTAACTGATTTTTCATTAATTTAATCTGTTCTTCTGATGATGTTATACAGTCAATTTTTTGTTTCTCTCTTTCTTCTAAAGCTTCTAGTTCTTGACTTTTAGTCTTAACAATTACTTCTAATTGAACATATGACCAATTATCAAGTTTCTCTTTTTGTACTCTTAATTGACCTTGGACCATATTCAATTCTTCCAACATTTGTTTTTCCTTATCAACTGATGCCATGGTTGGCAAAATTTCTTCATCAGCTACATCACGCATTTCTCTTAACTTGCTATCTTTTTTACCAACTGTAATTTCAAGACTTCTTTTTTTAGATTCATACATATTAGTACCAGCAGCTTCTTCAACCATAGATAAAATTTCAACAGGTTTCATATTTAAAACTTTAGTTATTCTACCTTGCATTATAATAAAATGAGGGTTGTTAACATTCATTTGAAGGGAATTAAAAAAATCCATCACTTTTTTAGCTGGAACAGTAATTCCATTTATTTTATATAAATTTTTTGTACCAGCCATACCGACTTCACGTGAAATAATAATTTCATCATTATGTTCATATCGAGGAGCAGATCTAGATTTATCACGATTATCAAATTTTATACTAACAGAAGCAGACTGAATTCCAGCTTGACCACTTTTATAGATTACATCTTGTATAGAAGCAGCACGTATAGTATTCATTGTGGAAATTCCTAAAGTAAAACATATTGCATCTAGAATGTTTGACTTTCCAGAACCATTCAAACCTGTTATAGCATTGAATTCTGGATCAAAATCATTTAACTCAACACGTCTCCCATATGATTTAAAACCATCTATAACGACTGATTTTATATGCATCTCTCCTGGAATAAAAACATATTACTTATAATAATCATCATTTTCAATTTGATATTTTTTTCCTATAAAAATGTCAAAAAAAAAATACTAGTTCCTAGTATTTTAGGATTTTATATTTCCTAATATTTAAAAAATTAATACCTTCTCAGCTTTGCATCGAAGCTAATAATAAGTAACAATAGAAACCTAATAAAGTTTGGTCTTGTAAACTTTTTTAAAGTATTTTTTACACTATTTATTATTTTTATCTTTAAATTGACAACTTGATGCATTCCAAAGGTTTTCTATAATCCCTAATAAAATATATTTTCTTGAATGAGCATATAATTAATTGGTAAAAAAGTAAATATTTTTCTCAATATTTCCTAATAAAAATAGTATACCTTTATTTATAGGACACTGTCAATTTTTTATAACACATATATTCCAGTTTTAATTAATTATAAATTTTTATTAAATATTAGGGGATCTAATATTTTTTCTAAATTCAAGAAAGTTATCAAGTAATGGATATATAAATGTTGGATATCTGAAATTTATATTTACATAAAATTAAATTAATATCTATTTTTAAATTGATCATTAAATAATTAATAGTGGCTTGTTTTAATTATTTTATTAGACATGAAATTATATATTAATGCATAATAAATAGTTAATTATTAAAATAATAATTTTTAACTTATTTTGATTTCTTTTAAAATTTAAATATTTATTTAAAACATATGGTAACTTATCACTTATTAAAAATATAATCCTTAAATCTTTTGAATACAATATTCAAACAGATATAATTAATACAGACTTTACCAAATCTTTTAAAAAAGTTAATCATGAAATCCTATTTAGTAAATTCCAATCATTTGGTTTTGCCGAAACTTTACTTTTAATTTTTAATGTTATTCTCAAGATAACTCAACAAAAAGAATATAACCAAATGACTCAATCATAAACGTGCATAATTATATGTGCCTGTAATGACCACCTAAATACTATATTTTACAACTTAATATTTAATCAATAAATCATAAGTATATACACTCATTGAACAAGTAAATTATTATAAACACATTTATGAATTTTGGAGCACTGTCTTTCATAATCTATTGAAAAATACACAGAAACTTATGTGGTCAAAACTAATATACTTAAATTAAATTACTTAAGTATTATGAAAGAAATCGCATTTTATAATTTTCAAAATTTAAAACAAAATTTTAGTATGTATTTAATTAATTGGAGACAAATGCTTTTTGTTTAAGATACACCTATATCATTTACAAAGACAAATGACGCATTTAAATAAATACATGATCAAAAGTACTCCATTTTTGTTTTAACTATATTTTTATTTTTTTTACTTACCGCTTGTTTCTTTCTAGTATTAGAATATTTTTAAACTTTTAATTGTTTATTATCAATGGAGACATATTTAAAAATCATTTTTCCACTTAAAAAAATTTGAAGAAGTTAAGTTATTTAAGTAAAATATTTATGATGTATAAACTATTTGATAGTACCAATATAATGTAAGAATGAATTTTTAAGCACAATTATTTGTGATTATTTAACCGCCAATTTTCCTTATCTCGAATAAGAATATCAAGATTTGTAGATTATATGATATTATATTCTGTGATTATATGATCAGGCCTTAGATACTTCATATTACAAATAATATGACAGACTATATGAAAACAGATAGTTCACTTGGCCCGATAACAAAACGGTGTTTTGATTAGAAGAAGTGAAATCAGTGCAACCATATGTATGAACGCAAAAATTCTTTTAATTTATTTCATTATTAAATCTGCTGTAGCATAAAAAGTATGAAATTCCGTAAATAAACATGATTATTGACATAACTTATTTTAATACATCATTCAATTAAGGTATTAAACCCATAATCCCTTATTTATGACTCAAAATCCCTAAGAAAGTCATGAAAATTAAATAATTCTCAGTTTTTATAATGTAAATTATTAACTACTTAAATTTGACTTGAGCAGTTACAATTGTTTTTGTTTCTGTACACGAATACAAATTAAGGGATCTATAGATGCGGGCTTCCTATTTTAGTAGGGTCTGAGGTAAAATTTCTATAGAAGAAAAAACGATTTTAAGTAGTAATTGGAATCAACTTTATACGTTATAATTAATAACATACTATTCGGCCGGCAAAATGTAGGGGGTCTAGATACCTCAAATACATTTACTTATGTATATTTGTTTACCTATCCCAACCATGAACCTGTTCTAGTCCTGCACTAGTTAAAATGTAGGGTGCTATTGTTCTAGAACAATAGCACCCTGCGTAAGTGTCATCTAGACTAAGGAGCACAGGTAGAAACCGTTACTCCAAATCATCGCTATTGTTAATCAATATTCCTGCGTCCCCCTAGCGCATACCTTTCATGGTGTCTTCGATACTATCTATTTTGTGTACGTTGACACTCGTGTTTTGCTCTTTAGTGTGATCACATGTATCTTATTTCGTGTTATATTTGGTGCTTTCTTTCAAAATATCTCACTACCTCACCAGTATGCGATGCTCAGTGAAGTTTTGTCCAAGTACATATTCCTTCAAGGATAAAAGCTTTTTTTCTTATCCTAAAGAAAACGATTGTTTGAAACTATGGATGAATAATTGTCAAACTAATCATTTGGCAGAGACTTTATCCAAAAAAAATAATCTTGTAGTTTGCGCGGATCATTTTGAGGATAAAATGTTTTCGAAAAAGACTACAAACATTTGGCTGGTACATGATGCAGTACCTACAATATTTAGTGGTCAGTATTTATTTATTTTTTTTAATTATTTGTAAAATAATTATTTAATGTAATTTAATTATCTAAAATTAATTAGTAGTTAACTTTTAAAATTAATTTTTTTCTCAATTTGTTTTAAATTTAAGATCTAAAATTATAATTTCAGAAAATAAAGAAAAATGGAAATATTTTTTTATTTTATGTGTTTATTATATTATATAAAATAATTGTTAAACAATAAACTTGATTCACTGAAAACAATCCAGGGGTTCCTTTCAACAAATGACTTATCATAACAATAATAATAATAATTAAAAATTAAAATTGTAAAATTTATTATATATTATTATTTATTATATCTAAAATAATTCAAATTTTATAAAAAAATATAATACTATTAACAGTTTTAGTATTATTCATAACAATTTATTATTTAATTTTAGATAACATAATTTTTCAAAGACAGCAGGAAATCATAGAACGTTGTTCAAATTCTGGACCTTCGACTTCCCAATCAGAGAGTGCATCGGTTGATCAAAGTGGTTATGAATCTCCTGCATCATCAAGTGATTCGATCATTCAAACTCCATTATACTTTTCAAATAATACTCCAAGGAGGCTGAAATTGAAGACAAAACTACAATTTGAAAAACGGAAAATTAATGTTTAATTCAACATTCTTGTGAAATATGTGTAAAATATGCTAAAAATAAATAAATTAGATAATTCATTTTTATTATGTTACTTTAAAGCTTATGAAAACCAAGAATTATCATTATTCGGAAATTTACAAATGCCTCATGAAGATTTTTATAAATACTTGTATAAATTAGAAACCATTTTTATAGAAAGTTTTCCTATTTTATCTGTTGAAAAAGGAGTCTGTGATAAACTTAAATTACAAATGCTAAATATTATCTATGACCATCCATGTACTAATTTTGACAATGATTATCTTATAAAACTTTTTATTAGTTTCAAGATTCATTCTACAATAAAATTTCTAAATAGAAACTTAGTATCCGAAAAAAAACTTAAAAATAGAAAATTAGCAATTCTCCAACATTTATAAATTAACTTTTTTTCATCAACACATACATTTTTTTAACTATAAATTTTTATTATTATTAAATTTAAAATTAAATTATTTTTCTAGGTGTACGGAATGGTTTTTTTTTCATTGAGGACTGTTTTGTTGGGAAATTCAGAGATACTTAGTCATAATAATATTGTGAACATAATTTTTTATATTATGTATTGTTGTATTATTTTTACCAATATATATTTTTTATTTTTTTATTTATTATGAATTTATTACTAATATATTTTTTTATTCAATAAAATATTAATTTAAATAAATAACATTTGTTGTTCAAATTATTATACAATACCTTATTTGATCTTTTACAATTTCCTATAGAGAACAAATAAATAATGTGTATTTGACTTGATTGATAAATAAATAACAGTAAGTATATCCTAAAAAGGTAAAATTTAATTTAGATTGTACATCATAATGATACCAAGTGTACTTACCAAAAATTACAGCTTCATATATTATAGATAAGACTAACTAAACGTTGACAAAAAAATTTATGAAATAATAAACTACACAAAATTTTAACTTTCATACAAATTAAACACAATATTCATAATGTCAGACAATATTTAATAAAAAACATTTTTAATAAGACTAAACGTTATTAAAAAAAAATAAGTATACGAACAGTTATAATTAATTATTGTATCAAGTATTTAAAATGCAATAGTGTTACAAATTCCAATATCATTGATAATTTTTGTAACTGATAGAGGAATTATACAATATTATTGTAAAATATTTGCACAATAATATGAAATTGTACAACAGTCTTTACTGCTTTGTCTTCTGCCCAATCAGAGAGATTAATTTTTATTCTATTGTTCTCGGTTAAGTGAAGTATCTGTTTTCATATAGTCTGTGATAATAATTGGTGGCCATTTTTAAGTGGGTAATTTTATCAATTTACTACAGTGATAACAAATAAAAATGTGGAATTATCCCAAGAGTATATTTAAATATACTTATTACTTACTTTTATTTATTATTAAATTTTAAAAAACGTTAACATAGTTTATAAATGTAGCGTTTTGGATAAACTAATTTAACTGCCACAAAACGACGAACTGATTTAATCACCTCCATATATGTCTTGTGTAAATTTTTATCACTGCCCATTCTGTATATTCTATAATATAATCTATAAACCTTACATTTCCCTGTGGATAGAAGATAAGAATACTTCCACTGCCCCTCTGCCGTGTATAACAGTCGACTTATGAGGTTGCCCTAGGTCAACAGTGGGCGTAAAATTTTGTCAAAAGGTATGAGGAGTTCTGAACAGAACCTAAGCGGATTGTTCCATCTAGGATGTACGTGGGGACTAAAACTGAAAGGAAATTTAGTAGTTAGAAACGAAGTAAGCCTAAAGAATAAAGTGTTTGATACTAGCCGGTTTACTTGTACGGTAACTGTTTACTCATATGTACAGGCTTACCCAACGTATATAGTATCGACGGTGTAAAAACATCATCACTTATCTCTAGGCTAGACTCATGTATAATATGTATGTATAAGGAAGAAAGATAGATACAACGTAAGAATAGGTACGTGGAATGTTGGAACATTAATTAGTAGAAGTATTAAAAAGGAGAAAAACAAATAGGTGAGGGTTATACAATCAGGTAAGACCAATACAAATAATGGTGTAGGGATAATAATGAATGAGGAGATGAAAAATAAAGTAGTAGAAGTAATTAAGAAAAGTGATAGTATTATAATCGTAAAATTAATTTTTGAAGAAAAAGTGTTGAATGTAGTAAGTGCCTATGCATCACAAGCAGGATATGATGAAATAGATAAAGAATTGTTTTAGAGATAGATGGATAAGGTAATACAAGGAATACCCGGTAATGAGTATGCGGTGAAGGTGGACATATCGGTAATAAGAGGAGAGAATATGAAAGAGTAAAAGGAGGATATGGTTTTAATCGGAAAAATGAAACCGGAGAAAGAATCCTGGATCTCACAGTATATACATTCGATCTTGCTATGGTTAATACTTAATTTAGAAAAAGGGAAGAACATTATATAACTTATAAGAGTGGGAGTACTAAATCACGGATAGATTATTTTATGTGGAAAAGAGAGAGCGTAAAGTGAGTAAAAGATTGTAAAGTTATCCCAGACGAGAGTGTAGCTACACAACATAGACTGATAGTAATAGAGTTGTGGTGTAGTTGGAAAAGAGTATACAAAAACAGAAAGAACACAGGTAAAGGATCAAGGATCCGGTGATGAAAATTGAAAGAAGCAAAGGCTATACCTTTGCTTACTTTATTTAAAATAAAGAATGCATATAATATAATTTTATTTAACACTCAAAAATAGCATCTAATTTAGAAAATTTTAATTCTGCTTTCAAAGTTCTGACCAAACTATTAGGTAACTATTTTAATTTAAATCAGGTATAAAAAAATATCATGTCAAAATGAAAAATTTTCTAAAATATTATTACATATTTTATTTATATATGTACTTATTTTATAAAAAATCTGGTGTCAATGATAAATGAATGGTATATGTATTATAAATATTCTAAATTCTTTTCGCATGGGAAATGTTATCGCTTCATTTATGTATGACATTACACTCAATGTTTAATAAGTAAAGAAACAGGTCAATTGTTACAAATAATGAGAACAATAGAAACCCATTTCCTTACTTACTGAACACATTATATACAATGTATAATATACAAACTTTTTTTTCCTACCACAGTAGTATTTAAACTATTTGTTGAAACCAAAATATATTATGTAAATTAAACTACACTTACTACACCGATGACAAAATGCAATATTAAAAAACAAGATTTAAAAAACTGCAATTATTTACACAATAATATAAGTAATTATTTTATTAGTTCTAACAATATAATTAAGAATGATAATATCTGCTTGGTGATGTTAATATCATCCCTCTGGGATGTTATTAACACCCCTGAGTACTATATTGCCAATAGGGTGCTAAGTAGCCTTAACATCCCGCTATTTGTGCCTATGGTAAAATACGATCTTGTTAATAATTTGAAGGGATAAAGACGATTTATACTACAAGCAACATTGAAACAAAGTGAATAAATTTTATTTTTTTAAAAAATCGCTATAAATTATTACATTATTATTATTTATTATTTAAACAGGGCATGATTAAGATTTATATGAACCCTTCTAAATTGAAAAAACATTTTTTTGAACTTAAATCATATTGCATACGCTTTAATTCAGTATCTTTTAAAAGGTCATGATTTTCATAATGTAGTCACAAAATAAAAAACTAAAGACATGATCTGTAGCTATATTCAAACTTCAATTTTATTAATGTTCTTAATTGGATTTTCAAATAATATGTTAGAAGAAAGTTAATTGTCTAGACTATAATAAAATTTCATGTATTTTCATGCATTATTTTATATGATCCATGTATTTTAAATTCGTATAATTGAATGGCCAATCCTGATATTTTGATATCAGAATCGATAATTTACGACAGGTGCCATTTTTGGTATATTTTCACTAATAAAAAAAAAACGTAAAAGGATGTTTTCAGATAGGAAATTCCAAATCGTTCGACGTATTTGTTGTCTATATTAGTCCAGTAAAAGTTGAGTATTAATAAGACAGACAGAGTATTAATAAAAAATATCTTGG
Organism: Daktulosphaira vitifoliae; assembly: GCF_025091365.1. NCBI lineage: Eukaryota > Metazoa > Arthropoda > Insecta > Hemiptera > Phylloxeridae > Daktulosphaira > Daktulosphaira vitifoliae. The sequence goes on along the minus strand of NW_026099572.1, from coordinate 26,821,325 downwards.
TAAAATTAATACCTACATAGATTCAATTTGAGGCTAAAATTTGATCGTGGTGAGAAGACATTAACCAGAATTTTATTTGAGGGGTATCAAAAAAAAAATGTTTTTTTCGGCTACTAAATTCTATAAACCTTATAGAATAACTAAAATGTATGTTTAAAATTTTTCGAGGTCTATTAATTCTTCTTGGTTAATTTCGAGTTGTCAGTGGTATACAGAAATAATTCTTAACTCCCTTTGCACTTCTGTAAATTATGAAAAAAGGTGTTCTACCTTATCTTGTAGTTAAAAGGTTTACCAGAGACTCGCAAACCCTAGCGACGGAACTGATCAGGTTTTTTTGAAGTATATTCATATTTGTTCAACTATCTAGTAACTATTCCTCGTATTTTATGAAATATTAATTTTCAGCAGTGTTGAGAAGGAACTGGTTCCAAAAGGAACGGATTCCTGGAACGAGTTCTTTTTGAAGGAACGATGCTAGGAACTGCTTTCTTTTAAAATAAAGGAATATTTAGAATTACCTAATCTATCTAACACATCTTGTATTAAAGGTAAAGGCATTTTATCTCCCACCGTAATATTGTTTAATTTCCGATAATCCACCACCAACCTATACTTTTGCTTCCCAGTGGCATCTAATTTCTTTTTAACTAACAAGATAGGTGAATTCCGAGGCGATTTACTTGGTTCAATTATACCATCTTGTTTCATTTGATTAATTTGCCTACCGATTTCATACCGTTGACTATGAGGTAACCTATAGTGACGCGTATAAAGAGGTAACTGTCCACTAGGCACTTTTATATCGTGACTTATAGAATCAGTACTCGTTAACTTATCCCCTTCTAAATAGAATATATTAGCGTACTCTGCACATATGGATATGATATTATTTTTCTCTTCAACATTTAAATGTTCTAAACGCAATTCAGTCATCAATTTATCACGCCTATCTGACCCCAAGTAATTGTTATCTATTTTATTTTCAACATTTGTACTCATTACTAATTCTTCATTAAATATTTCATACTTGAAATCGCTTAAATTCAGAGGCTTAATCGTTTTTTCTTCCTCAGATAAATTAATTACATTAACCAGTATTTTTCCATCTTTAACAATATTTAATACATTTCCCACAATAACTTTTTCAGCAATCTCTTTACGATTTATTAATACCGCTACTTTACTATCAACTATATTTTTATTTACTGAAACCGATGCTACATATTCTGACCAAGGTGGCAATTTAATCAAATTCTCCCGATAAAACGAAATAGTATTTTTCTTTATATTAATAATTGTGCCTTGTTCTTTCATGAATTCTTGCCCTAAAATACCCGCTTTTAAAAATGGAACCTTTTCATCAACTATATAAAATTTTATCATACCCAAATCAATTTTATTCACTTTGATTGATATCTCAACTATGCCTATGGTCTCTACCAATTCAGCATTGATCCCTCTTAAGTACACGTTTTCCTCAGGTATTAACTTCGTGTTATCAGTTAAGCTTTTTAAACTAATAATGTTAACACTACTTCATGTATCTAACAAAAACTCTGCACTAGGATCTATAAAATTCGGCGACTCACACCTAATATGGTTCCCATCCATTTCTACAGTAATTCATTTTACATCATGCGGTTTTCTTAAATCTCCAACCTCTTTTGGAAAACTTTTCTCCCTTGGTTGACTAGAACTACTTGAACTCGACTCTGGATCAGTAGTATTATTATTTGGACTATTTTTTCTACTATTTTCTGCATTCTTTTTCTTAAAACATCTATCTATTGTATGACCCCCTTTTGAACAATATTTGCACACCACGTAAGTATGCTCTACCACAGTCTGTTTTACATTGTTTCTATTTCTATTTCCATTTCTATCATTCATTCTACAGTCGCGATGATATATATATAGTGATGATGGACATTATCAGTATACTAAATTGCCCATGGGTTTCGGCACCAAAATTTCCTGTGGCGAACCGGTAAGGCTCGCCTGAGGGAATTTAATATTTATTTGTTGTTCGGGTTACCGTCCGGACTCCCAATTGAGCTATCCGCACAGAGTCCTTCAAGATGTATATAGGAGATAGTGATTATTTATAAATAAATAAATTTAACACTTTCGAAATAATGCTGGTTATAAATATTAAAATGTATTATAAGATAAATATTACGTTACAAAAGAAATATAACAATTAATATAAATGTATAAATGTATAAATATATATATATATAAATAAAGTAAACTTTCATAATAACACTGCAAGTATAAGAATATGCTTTACAATTATAGTGTTTATTCTGTAATGGTAGACACTAGACTGACTAACGCTAGAAAATATTGATATAGCCAAAATCAAGGGGACTTCCGCAGGCGGATGTCCCTATCAATCATACATATATTTATATTCACAAGATAAATTATTTTATAAAGTGGTGGTAACAAAACATTAGATATTAAAATATTAAGGTATTTTTAGTTGACTTTTGACAATGGAAGTCCCTTATATACCCAGCCGAGATGGTAGGCTGTTTAAATGAATCAATTGACTATAAATAGAGTTATTATCACATGTAGGTATACAGTAAATATTTAATATACAGAGTGTTCAGTAAGTTAGGAAACAGTTAAATTGTTACAAACAATGAGTACAATAGAAATTCGTTTCCTGACTTACTGAACACCCTGTATGTTAAAGGTTTTGGTTTTCTGATATATTATTTCCAACTTATATGTAGACAATAGACATTGGTCGCGTTGACACAAGTCGTTAGCATTTACTACCTGCTTATAAATATAATTTTCGAATACTTTTAGATAAGGAATACTACAAATTTGTTTGCATTCGACCGCTGATGAAAATCATTGATGACCGTTATCATGATCTCATTGCCACAATTTTTTAAATAACTTGGTTACATAAAAGGAACAAAGAGTGGAACGAGTTCTTATTTTGGAGGAACTGGCTCTGGAACAAGTTCCTTCTAAATATACTAAAAAAGAACTAGGACCTGGAACGAGTTCATATTTTAGAAAATTAACGGGGAACGGAACGAGTTCCATTTAAAAAGGAACTTTCCCAACGCTGATTTTCAGAAAAATGATTTATAATCGTACATATTTTTTTAAATAGCACTCTAAACACAGACTATATAAAAGTATATAATATATTTATTATAGCCTGTGCTGTAAATTAGGTCTAATTAAGTTTTATAATTAAGTCTAATCTTATCAATGTCAATTTCGGTTGAAATACGGTTCGGTCGTTTTATTTTTCGCCTGAAATACGCTCTCCCGCTTCTATCTATACCTATCAACTATTTACAGTAAACCGGTTTCTCCTTCATAAAGCAAGCCTTTCAGCTCACAACACGCAGTCTGTAATCAGAACGTTCTAATAAATTTTTGACTTTGTAAAACAATGTGATATTTGTTACTTTGATATAGGTATTAAAAATTGTATAATGTGACTTGTGAATGACAAATTTGACTATTTTAAATAAAAAAATTATTTGAAAAACTTTTTATTATTTAATAAAAAATTATATTATTTTAATTTTTTTAAATTGTTAATTTTGTTTTTAATCTTCTATTAAATATTTAATTTATATTTTCATTGCTTAATGAGAGTTTATAGTTAACAACCTGTTGTACATACAATTTTCAATTAATATTATTAATGTGACAGAGTATATGTCACTTAATGAGCATTATGTATGCCTTAATTGAAGTTATGAGTCGTAGAACTGTTAATTATTGTAGACTGATATGTAGTAATACATCAAAATTTCAAAAGAATCGGTAATTATACATTTTCATTATACTTTAATATTTAATACATTTTTGCTTTTAATAAATAATCTTTTTAGATACCTAAGTATGGTGCGTCCTCCTAAAGTACCACCAGCTATTGTTGGTACAGCAGTTAGTAAAGATGATGCTAGAGATTTTATGGCAGTTTTTCCAGATGTTGTCAGAGATCTTACAGATACTGGTCGTCATTTAGACATTCCTGATGTAACCAAGTGGATTACAAAAGTTAGTTCAACTTATATAGTCTTCAGGTTGATATTGTACAATTATTGTATAAGTATTGATTTACGTTTTAGTTACTTCAATATAATGTTCCTGGCGGAAAAAAAAATCGTGGGATGGCTTTAATACTTTCATATAAAATGCTAATCAAAGAAAATGAGCTAACTGATGAAAATATTAAACTGTCATTTATTTTAGGTTGGTGTGTTGAAATTGTAAGTAAATATAAAAAACAATTTTTTAAAGTTTTACATAGTTTTTTTCTATGTAAAGCAAAGCTTAATTTTTTTAACTTATGTAGTGATTGATTTATGATTAACCATTTGGTTCATTTAAAAAAATAATAGGTTTAAGAAATAAATTTATTTTGAAAGAATTTCTTTATTATTTTTTTTAGTAACATTTATCTTGCCATTTATGTATTGCTAAGTATTTTGTTTTAAATCAATCACTAAATCAGAAAACAATAAAAGTAGCGTAATCCTTACACAATAAATATTGGTTTTATGTATAGGATTTTTTAATGAAATTTATTGTCAATGAATTTACGCTGATAATTTTATTGATAAAAATTTATAAGTATTTAACTTTTTTAATATTTTTTAGTTTTAAATTAATATTATTTTTAATATAGATTAATATTAAATAACTTAATTAAGCCAGTCACAAGAGTCTTGAAATTATCAATCCCCTTAAATATATTTACAGAAAATTATTGCATAAGCCCATGAGATTAAGAATCAATGAAATTTAAAATAATCTATTGAGGGTTTTAAAAATAAAGTAATTTTTTTGTATTAATCGAAAATTTGTTTATCGTCATAATTCTGTATTAAAAGGTTTTTTTTAATTTCCTTTATATAATCAAAAAAATTTTGAAGATAACAATTCATTAAGATGTTATTAAGAGGTAAAACACAATTTTATAAATTAGGATTTAAATGTATGTCTTAAAGTTTAATAACAAATATAAATTGATTATTTAAAAAAATTGCAACCAAACTCATAATTAAATAAAAATATACATTTTCATTTGAAAAATGAAATTAAACTTTAATAAAGTTTATATATTGGACCTAATACTTATAAATTTATAAATGGAAAAATATACACGGTTAATAAAATTAAAAGTAGACCATGTGGTAACGTGGCAATGTTTAATGTACACTACCTTTGGTTCAAAACTCGGTTATGGGTGGTTTCATTTGCAGAGTGAGAGAAAATTTGGTAATTGGAGTAATTAACTACCCATTCCGGAGTATCAATGGTTAAGAAACCTTAATTAGCTTATAAAGTGTTATGAAATAAGAATAATTCTCAATGTTATTATTTTAAAAGAACTTGAATAGTTTTTGTTTACCATAATTCAATCATACTGTATGTACATATCAATTCTGTTAGCAAAATAAAATGTTTACTGTGTTTCTTTTATTTATTTATTTTAGTGTGGAAACGAGTAGTTATTATTTAAATGTAGTTTGTAAAAAAAAACTGAATTGAAAAGAATTTATTATGAATTGAGTTTTTAAAATTCAATATTTTATTGTATCATAAGTGACAAAGAGAAATAATATCCTGGAACCAGATTTTAACCTTAGTTAGAATTGAATAATAATTCTATTTTTGAGTTGACACTGATAATTGATGTTAATTTTTACATTATTTTTTTTAAAATATTGCAAAGAGTTTAAAATCATTTTTAGTTACAGGCTTTTTTATTAGTTATGGATGATATTATGGATAATGCGATTACAAGACGAGGACGTCCTTGTTGGTATCAAAGCAATGAAAATGGTTTATTAGCTATTAATGATGGAATACTTCTAGAACAAGGATTATACCAAATAATTAAAAAATATTTTCATGATAAACCGTATTATGTGGATATTTTAGAGTTATTCCATGATGTATTGTATAACCTCTTTTTGAAATTCCTTCAAATCTCGCAAATTATTTTTATTTAATGAGTAGGTTACTATGAAAACTTCAATGGGGCAATGCCTTGATATGTTGACTGCTAATAGTTTTAAGGTTAATAGGTTGAAGAAATTTACTATGGAAAATTACTCATCTATTGTAAAATACAAGACTGCATACTATTCATTTTTTTTACCCGTGTGTTTGGCCATGCGTATGGTAAGAAATTTTTAAACATAAGAATTAATGTTTTACTCATTTTCTAATTTGAATAGCTTAATTTACTTTATAAATTATTTAACATTATCACATTTTTTAGGCCAATATAAATGATCCAGAAGTTTACAGACAAGCCAAGACAATACTTCTTGAAATGGGTCATTTTTTCCAAGTTCAAGTATAATATGAAAATATTTTAAATTTTGCTTTCACATGTTATTAAAAACAAAAAATTTGTAATATTTTTCATATAATATTAGGATGATTTTTTGGATTGTTATGGAGACCCTGAAGTCATTGGAAAAATTGGAACAGACATAGAAGATGGAAAGTGTTCATGGCTTGCAGTAGTAGCTTTACAGAAAAGTAATTCTCAACAAAAAAGAATAATGGAGGTATAAATAAACAAAAAAAAATTGTTTTAGAGTTTCTTTTTGTCATATATTAATGGGTTACCATTGGTATAATTATTAAACACTAGGGATAACTACAGAATAATTTATTAGAATTTGCAAAAATGATCGACAACAGTTTAAGTCTTAGAGTAATGATTTCCTCCAAAATTCATGCAAAAACCTAAATTTTACTGAAAATAGAATATTAAAAAAAATTTCAATAAGAAAAAAGTTCATAAATATATATATATATATATATTTATTAGGGTGGATCAAAAAAAGTCTATCATCAAAATTTTAATGAGGACTCTTATAACTTTATTATATACATTCAAATAAACATTTTGTGATAATTTGAGATTAAAAAAAAAAAAATTTACTGGATGCTCAATGTGTTTTTAGTATTTTGACCAAAAACACCCCAAAAAAAGCCTCTGTTATTCAATTTTTAGTCAAATATTATGATTAGTATATCACAAAAGTTTGATTCTTACTGTAGAATACAAATTTTTTAGTTTCAAAATTTTAAGTCAAAAATTGATAGCGTTCATATCATAATTAACATCATTATATGGTATATTTCTAGGAGATTTAAAGTAAGCTTAAATTTTTATTTTATGCAGTTTAGCTGATATTTATGTATATTATAAGTAGAAAAAAAATTGTTCACTAATCTTAAAATCTTAAACGTTATTTTGTAAATAAAGTGCAAGTTGAAATATATGATATTCTTGAAAATATTAATAAATGATGTTTGATCATTAAATACTTTTCAAATATATTTTTTTTATTAAACATTTCATTTATTTTAAATTTAATAAATAACATTAAAATACAATTTTATGTTATGATAAAATCATACATATAAATTTAATTAAAATTATGAATGAAAAATCCTTAATCTATTTAAAGTTACAAATTTACTCGATTTTAATAGCAATCTTTTGAAAGTTTTTATAATTTGATTTAAATAATTTTTCTTAAAAAAAGTATATTTGAAAAATATTTAATGACGACCGTTATTTATTAATATTTTCAAGAATATCATATATGTCAACTTACACTTAATCAAAAATAGTATAAGTTTTTAAGATAAGTAAAAAATATATATACATAAATATCAGCTTCACTGCATAAAAAAATTTTTTTTTAATAATAACCAAAAATTGAATAACAGACCGTTTTTTGTTTTTTTGGGGTATTTTTGGTACTTATTTACTAATATCAAACAAATTATCGAAAGGTATTCAGAATATGTTTTTGAATGTTAATAAAAATATATATTCAAAATATGTTTTTGAATGCTTGAAAAATATTTATTGTTAACTAATTGAATTTTTTTTATAAATTACATTTTTATGTTATTCTGAGTGTCACAACAATTCCGCACCAGAACAATTGAGCATTGGGCCCCCAATAGTTGGGATAAAAGCTAAAAAAATTATTTATTCTTAGTATAGTCATAATTTGATTTTTTTTTGTATTTGGCATTATTACTTAAATGTCATAGATGTGTTTAAATTTTTTTTAGGAAAACTATGGAATTAATGATCCTGATAAAGTTAAAGTTATCAAACAATTATACGACGAATTAAAACTTCCTAGTACATTTCAACTTTATGAAGAAGAAAGTTATAATATGATATGTACACATATTCAACAAGTATCACGAGGCCTATCCCAAGATTTATTTTTTAAATTCTTGGAAAAGATATATAAAAGGACTCTATAGTACCTAAGGATATTTTTATTAAAAATGTCAAGTTTAAAAAAAACATTAATGGTGCCTTTAAAAAATTTATTTTAGTTTAATGTTTTTATATATATAATGTTTAAGTTTACATCACATTAAATTTGTAAAAAACTTATTTATAGAACTAAAATTAGTTAAAATTTAAATAAATTATAATTATTATACAAATTTAACAAGCCAAAGCTTATTTACAATAGGCAAAGAAAAAATTTACAATACATAGAACTTATTATACAATAGCTAAATATTATAAGCTTACAAAAAAAAAAAACAAATCAAAATGAATGATATATTCATAATTATATTATATTAAATATTTGTATTAATTTTTAAAGAAATATATTGTATTTTTAATAAAATGAATATAAATAAATATCAATAATTTTCCACAAAATAAAATAATAATTAGGGGTACAAATGAAACCCTTTTACCTGTACCTGTAATTCTATGGTTCCTAAGAATAAATGATTTCTATCAACTACAGGAACTTGTTTACTAGCAACTGATTTGAGAACACGTAACAAATCTGATGTAAATCTACGCATTTGAGCTTTATGAGCTAAAGTCATAAATCGTTTATTTCCTTCCCCAAATACCTATTATACATCCAAAATGTTTAAGTTAGACTGCATTTTATTATTAGCTAATTCAATATATGAGATAAGTCAAAATAATAATAAAAGATAATTTCATTAATTTAAATTTATAACTAGTTTGTTAAAGAAGGGTAATTTTTAATCAATTTTTTAAAATAAATACTATATACTGTATAAATACAGCTTAGAAATTATAGATTTTATTTTTGTCTTATTATAAAAATTCTTAGCTTTCACTGAACCAATATTACTGATCTATACATCAAAAGAATCCAAATTATATCTAGTTGTAGACTTAAAATATCTAAAAAAAATTATAATCATTAAAAACAGCCATTTTCACAATTCAAAATTACTATACTTTTTTGGATTGAAACAAAATCTTTATCATCATATATATTGGGGACAATAATGTTTTTTTTAATGCTATTTTAGAAAATCTAACAAAAGCCTACATTTATATTTACCTCACTTTGTCCTAATAGTGAAACTATGTAAGTGTAAACAATTTTTTTAGTAATTCTATTAATCATAATAATTTAAAGGAAATGTGTTGATGGTGAAAAGTACATACATAATGATTGATTTATCTTAACCACAACATTTCTCCTTAAATAATAATAATTTAGAAAATTTTTATCTAAAACAAGTAAACATTTTCTTCTTTTTCCTCGCTTTTATCCCCACTACTTGGGATCAGCCACCTTAATCTTAAACTACCACTTGACACGATCTCCCACATCAGCCTATCTCATATCGTATTCAATAACATCCCTCTATCTTTTTTTTAATCTTCTTCAACCTCTTTTTCTCAACATTAATTTCTATAACTGTTCTTATAGTTTCAGATTCCTCTTTCCTCATAACATGACCAAACCATCTTAATCTATTTTCTCGCATCTTATCCACAGTTAATACTACACCTATAGTCCCTCTTATATATTTGTTCCTTATCCTATCTTCTCTAGTTACTCCGCTTATCCATCTAAGAATACTCATTCTTCGCTCTTTTCTCTTGTTAATCTCTGAACCATACATTATAGCTAATTTCATTATAGAACTTACCTTTCAGCTTCATTGGAATTCTCTTATTGCATAACACACCAGACGCTTCTTATCACATCACTCACCCACACTTAATCATGTGTCTTACACCCTTGTCAATCCTTTGTTCTTTTGCACAACTGATTCTAAATGATTAAAACTTTCCACCTCTCCTATCACGTCTTTGCTCATTGTTACTGATTTCCTAATTTCACCTACCCCATATTCTCCTTTGTCAAACTCGTACTATATATACTTTGTCTTATTCCTACTTATTGTAAATCCCTTTCCTTCGAGAGCTGATATCCACACCTTTAGCTTTTGATTAATTTCTTTCCTATTTCCTCCTATTAACACTATATTGTCAGCGAACAACATGAACCACGGTACCTCTCTTTACTTTTCTCTATACATTTCATTCATCACTATACAAAAAAAAGTAAGGGCTTAAAGTAACACTCCTAATCTTACCCTAAAACTTTTTGTTACTCCTCCCACACATTTTACTCTGGTACAAGTGCCATCATACATATCTTCTATTATATTGATGTACCTTTTGGGACTTTTTTTCTCATTAATGCTACATTAAAACCACTTTCGGTACTCCATCATATATTTTATCCAAATCTATAAATATCATACATAACTTTTTATTCTTTCCCCTATACTTTTCTATTAGTTATCCCACATAAATAAATGGCTTCATTGTTAACTTACCAGGCAAAAAACAGACTGGTTCTTTATTACTAATGTTTCTCCTCTTATTATTTCTCTATTACCTTTTCCCAAATCTTCTCGCTATGACTCCACACTCTTTTGCCTTAAATATCGTTATTCCTCCATACTTTTGGTATTTTCCAAGATCCTTTAACCACCTTATGCCAACACCACCTAATATTTTCCATACTTTACTGGCCCTTCAAGGTTCTACTGCTTTATTTTTTTAAATTTTAATAGCTTCCCAAACCTCTTTTTCACTAGTTAAGTCTACCAGTCCCTTGTTCCATGAGAAATTCAGAAATGTCTCTCTTAAATACTCTTTATGCAGTAATTTTCAAAATACTCTTTTCATTTTTTTTTCATATCATCATCATTTGTTAGTATCCTCTTATCATCTTTTTATACATCTTACATAGTGATAATCTTTAAACTATTTTTTTCTTTTGCAAGTCTACTTCTTTTTCACCTTCCTTTGTTCCTAACCTATCGTACAACTCATTATACCTCCTAAAATTTTCCTTACCTACTATACACTTTCTTCTTTACATAAATTGTTTCATGTAACTTGATTTAATCATTAGATATAGAACATAGTTTTAGCTTCAATGAGTAGCTAAAAAACTATTGATTTACTCTATCTATTTTTTCTATTGTGCCTCTACACAGTTACTCCGCTCCTACAATACTATTTTTGCTCAACATGTCAAAAAATTACTAAACATATCTATTTAAAACTACCAGCGCCTAAAAAAATGTCTTCGTTTTCGAAAAAAAGGGAAATGTTTCAAAATATTTACAGCTATTATAACAGTCAATGTTGATATTTTTAGTTTTTACTTCATATTGAAATAACTTTTCAAAAACTAGAGGGATTATTGCGAAGTTTTTATTGATAATACTTCAAACATTTGACAAGAGACTAAATATTTTTTTTGAAAAGACATGCACCTTATTTCCAATGAACTATTTTAAAATACTCCGAAATACTGGTACGGCATAATAAACATCATTTTTTTTAAATGTTCAAAAATCTTGACTTTTTTAATCGAACGAGAAGATTAAATACAATGTACTAAGAAAAACAATATAAAATCTTGATTCCTAGGAATTTATTGTCTATTATAGTTAATAATCATATAATTTTTAGTCAATTTTGTAATTTTTTTGCATTGTAATGGAATACTTACATCATATAAATTAAAGCTTATTTTTTTAATATATGATAAAAAAAAATAAAAGGTTCTAGTGACTCGTTCTCTATGAGTAATCGGCCTCTTGATTATAAAATCATGCAACTATTGGTAAATATGATACATTTTTTAAAAAATTTGTTACACATCAAAGCATTTTTCAACAGTGGTTTTAGTCACTATCAACCAATACTGATCTAAATATATATCTCAACCCCACCATAATTAATCCTAACTGTACTTAAAAAAATTAACACTTTAAATCGACCTGAAGCATGTTATATATTTAGCTTTTATATCAAAGAACTTTATACATTTTATTGAAACTTTTAATAAAATATATTTTTTAAAAACATTATATCACTCAATTTAAATGGTATAACTTATTCATGGAAAGACTAAGGCAAGATTGATTTATGCTTAATTTTTTTTGTAAATGCAAAGTAAAGAACTGATTATTTGGATTATCTAATTTCTGAAGGATGATATGGTCGTGTCAGTAAAATGACAAGGCTTGATGCACAATGACTCAGGTTCAAGGTGTATAAAATTAAAAATTACAAGAAAAATATCTTTATAGCTCTATTATTATAACTTGTCACTACATGTATAAAAAGAAAACCTATTTGTTTTTACAAAGGTTTACTATTTATCATTCAATATTTAAAAACTATATAAAATGTATTGAAAATGAGTACAGGACTATTTTAAATGTGTCATAAAAATTGAAGCCGACATGATAACTATAAAAAATAAATGCCAAGATTAAAATAACAAAGACAACAAGAATATTGTTCTCAACAAAAATATAATAAATTAATTTTTTTAAAAATGAAGTGTATAACAATGTAATCTACAAACTAATATTGAATAAAATACATATTAAACTATCAACTTAAAATCCTAGTTTATTAAAGAGATGGAATAATTGAAAAATTGATACATAATTTTTTTTTTTTTATAAATGAAGTGATAAAAAAATATACATAATTTTTTATTAACTGATATATTATTTCTATATTCATTTAATTTTATTGTAACTGAAGTTTAGTTAACCCAAACCTTTTTAAGGTTCCTACCTACATATGTGAAATGTTTAAATTAAAAAAAATAAATTATAATACAGATTATACATTATAAACTCATTGTATTCCGATTATTCATGTAAAATTGATGTCCAGAGAATACTAGTGTAAATATGTAGAGACAAGCAGCAATCCAGCAGTTATATGCATTCTAAAAAAGTTAAATAAAAATTCATGATATATGAGGTAAATATTACATATAAGAAATTAAATATCAATAAATTATAAGCATTAAGTAATCTTTAAGCATCCACAAACAAAAATACAAAGAAAAAAAAGATAAGTGTTCTTCATCAATTAACTTAAAGTAATTTTTCTGTTAAATATTAATTTTACAATGTAAAAAATAAAAGTTCATGAAATTTAGCACTAACTGTGCCAATTTTGCTGATCAATATATATGCCGAAGATAACAAATTATATATAGTATAAGTCATTATCCTCAAAAAAATTACAAAAACTTCTCTTTCTCCATAAAAAGAAAAAACAACCTAAATAATAACTTTTGCAGAAATTAGCTATTTTCATAATTTTAGAATCTATTTATATTGAGATAAATTTTTAAAAAACTCATGGAACTTGGAACAGTTTTTTTTTTTTTGAAAAAAAAAACTTTTGAAATAAGCCTTTTTAAGGCTTAAATTATTATACTAAAAGAAACTCTCACAATTTTAGTTAAGGAAAATATAATTTAATAAAATATGCAAATATATTTCAATTTTTAATTTAAAAAATGCAAAGTCAAACCAATATTTTTATGAAATATTAAGATTTTAATCTATACTACTTTTTTTTTATCAAGTATCAATTATACTGCTTTTTATAATATAATAAATGTTTACCAGATAATATTTTATTTAATTATTGTCATGCCTATTTTGATTAGTTTAACGGCGGGTAAATATTTTCTGCTAAAAACCAAAATTTTTTACGTAAAAATAATTTTGAAGAATGATATTAGTGAATTATTACTAGGTAATTTTCTATAAAAATCAACATGGAATAAAATTAGTGCACATATATTTTATGACTAGGGTAGATCATTAAGATGTAGATGTGACATTCTTTTAAGTATAATTTAAATTACCCTATTACACATGCTACAGTTTGAATAGATAAATATTGTTTTATTTAAGAAAATTTTAATATATTTATACTTACTAAATAGTACAGTTTATCAGCTGCACTATAAAATTCTGCAGGATTTTTGAATTTGTGTTCTTCACTTATGTTTAAATCATCAATAAGAGCAACACTATGGATGTAGTAAAAAAATCCCATCAAAACCTATAAAAACCCCATTTATGAAAAATAACTTCATAAAACATTAATAAAAATATTTTACTTACCAATTGGATTATTCCCCAAATGCTAATTATAATCCCACAAAGGGATAGTTTTGGTCCACAGATTTTCATAATGGCGTCAAGTAATGCAAATAGGTATATTTTTAAAATAAACTCTCAAAGTAATTTTAAATGAACACAGTTTTTTTTATTATAGGTAGTTCAGAGTATGTTAATGATAATTTAAGTAAGCATTGAACGTCTTAAAAGTATCCGCCCAAAATCATTGATGCTTTATCAGTTTCAAAGGTATAAGCTATAGAACGACTATGAAGTTAGCAATTCCTATATAGCAATTCTTAATCAGATACAAAAAGGATATAAACCGCTAGAGGGCGCAACTTAGATCAAAAAATATTTTTTATTATATAGAACTTTTGACAAAGTTATGCAGGGTGTTCACTAAAAAATTATAATACAAATAAAAGCTTATAAAAATTACTATCGTATGGCATTAGTCAAAAATTGTAATAGAGTTTCCAAGTTACCCGTTTGTGAGAAATTGCTGGGCAATATCCGCAGTAATAACACACTATAGCCGTGATATCGATGTTACTATCTCCCACATTATTTACGCTCACATCAGCTGCCCTCAAATCGCATCAATAGCATCACTCCATCTCTTTTTTGGTCTTCCTCTACCTATTCTTCCTTCAAAATTAATTTCTACAACTGTTCTTACGGCTTCTGATTCTTCTCTTCTCATAACATAACCAAAACATCTAAAGTACAATACATTATCTTTAATTTAAGATATATATAAAAGTATCAGACTTTCCGGAACACTTTCAAAAGTTAAGTGTAAAAGTAAATTTTTTGTGATAAAGTTATCATTTTAAATCCCCTCCTGTGGGCAGGTAAAGGGTCAGATTTATAAAAAAAATATACAAAATGATAGGTAAAGAGATCATGCATCTATAAAAAAAAGAATTAAATTGATCCATACATTTTCCAAAAAGTTATAGCATTATTAAGTTAAAAATATAAAAATGAATTATTTTACCAACATTTTATTTTTTTTATTTACTTTGATGTCTATTTTCACCGTGAAGACAAAATAAAGTCCGAAATTTTTTTTTCCATAATAAAGTATATTACATTACCTTTAATTTAAGATATATGTAAAAGTGTCAGACTTTCCGGAACACTTTCAAAAGTTAAGTTGAAAAAGTTCTACTTTCTATATGCATTTTTCAGATTTGAACCCTCCTCGTATATAAGGAAATTTTGAAAATAAACTATTCAAGCAATTTAAATGGTACACATGAGTATCGAATCGTATTGTGATGGTGTCACGTTACCATTATCGTGAGAATTATTTTAATAAAATACAGACAGCACATCCGCTGCCTGAGACTGATGAATTAACAAATAATATTTATTGCCAATTTGGCAATAGTTCTAATTATTATAAAAACCCAAAAGACCTGACCATCGTGGTCAGTCGACTCCAGTGCCTTGTGTCATTCATCAGTCTCAGTACTCGGTTGTCGCTGTCCGGCTTACTGCTTAAAGTAAAGTCTTTGTTTATTCCTTTTTAAACCTATCTACTCTCTTCCACAACATTTCAGAGTACTTGTGTCTTGCACTTCGTCTGCACCTCATACCTATGTGTTACCCTGATTCCCTTCCTATAACAACAGCCTTTCGACACCCACAGCTAACCCGGAGTGTCAGCCGAGCACGGTGACTGTTGTACGACAACACGCACGTGAATATTTAGAGAGCAGGCACCACATCCTCATATTCATCTTCGCATCACAATTACTTTTACATCTGTTTTCCTTTCTTTTATTGTGTTACGACCGTATGGATGCGAATAACAAGATACTTTATTATTTTGTATTATTATTTATTGTGTATAAGATATTTTGTTTAACAATAAATCAAAGTTTTAGAATGGTTATTTAGGGTAATTTTTGTATTAAGAATACAACATATTAATTACTTTAATTTATTCTTATAATAGTTGTAATTGTATATTTTAAAACGAACTTTATTAGGCTACCCAGTAGTATTTTGAATATTTTAAATATAAAATAATACTATATTTCAAGATAGAAGTGTGATATCCGTAAATTAATTTATGAAGTACAAATTATTTTAATATCGATAAAAAGTTGAGTTGACGAGTGAATGAATTATACTATTACTAAACATATAGTAAATTAATAAAAAAGGAGTGCACTCATTAACCGTGTAAACCGGATTGGACCGGTAGCAATTGACTAGTGGTACTCAGGCAAGTTACCCCAAAATTTGGATAGCTTATTACTCGGTGGCTATTGGTTGTAGAGTCACCGAGTTTGCGGTGGCAATTTTAGTTTTAAGTCCCTTAAGTAGTACGCTATCACTAGAAGAGCGCAAAGGTTATACACAGTACTGTACATAAAACGAAACAAAAAATTAAATTTCGTAGAGGTGATTACGTAAGGGTTAGTTCGAATAAAGCCGTATTTGAAAAAGGATATTTGAGTAATTGGTCTTTTGAAATATTTACTATAGCAAAGGTATGCAACACTATACCAGTACCATATCTTCTCGAAGACTTTTAAAAAAATATGATTAGAGGGTGTTTTTATGAAAAAGAATTACAAAAAACCAAGTATCTGCATAATTATCTGATTGAAAAAATTGTACGACGTAAAGGAGATAAAGTGTTGGTTCGTTGGATGAGTTTTCCTTCAAAACATGATTCATGGATGAATAAAAATGAGCTTGAGAAATAAATAATTTTAATATTATTGTAAGATATTAATGTAAAAATTTATAATAAGCACTATTAATTGTATTTTTTACTCCATATAATAAATTATCAATATATATTTAAATATGTATATTTATTTAATCTTAAGGTGACATATCCTCTCTACCTATCTTTAATTAAACTGTGTGTTATTACTTTTTAAAATATAAAAGTTCATCCGAGCAGAATAAAATCTGCAAAACTAATAAAATATTCTTAGTTCACTCGTAAACGTTAACAGTAATGGATGTTTTTGGTTCATCATTAGAAAGTAAAAGAATAAAAAACATATGTAAACTAGAATCTAAATTAGCTAAATTAGAAACAGATATTATAAAAATTACTGAAACGCTTAGTGATTATCGGAAAATAATTGAACAAATCCACGGAGTAGAAGTTAAAATTGAAAATTTAAATACTAATTTTAACGCGATAGATTCAATTTCTAAATTACGATATAGTCAGCTAGAAGAACAGATTAATAAAACTAAAAGTTTTGTAAAATACAAAGCCTATACTGACTCTAGTGTACGTTTATTTAAATAAATATCGTTTAAAAAAACTAAAAAAACACGCTTTTAAAGCACATCGAACTAAAAAGTTAAAAATAATTTTTAAAATAATTATGAACAAAAAATACTATTATTGTGATAAAAGCGTGGGTGCTTTGTGCCATATTTTCGTATATTGAGCGCCCGACGATTTTATCACAATAATAGTATTTTTTGTTCATAATTATTTTAAAAATTATTTTTAACTTTTTAGTTCGATGTGCTTTAAAAGCGTGTTTTTTTAGTTTAAACTATATTTATTTTTCACTTTTTAGTTTCATGTGATTGTAGTAGTTACTATCAATATCATGGTTGTAACGGGTAACGGGAAATCAGGGTTCGATTCCAGGGAGTCTGAGAAACGGCTACCACATCCAAGGAAAGCAGCAGACGCGTAAATTACTCACTCCCGGAACGTGGAGGTAGTGACGAAAAATGACGATACGGAAATAATCTCTCGTAATCGGAATAAATACTTTATACCTCTTAATTAGAATAAAGCGTGTTAATATATAAATTTTAATAGTAATTAGAATACATATATATACAAGTAAAGCGACTTAAGTACGTAAACGTATCATGCATTAGGTACAGTCGTGTTTTGTGAGCGGGCAGGTCGGACTAACGTTATACCAGAGGTATAAATGGCGGTAGAAATATATACGTAAGCCGCATGCACGCGGATGATAATGGTCAGTCAAAATAAAAATTTGTTTATATATATATATATATATATATAATATTGATGACAAGCACGCGTGTACGGGTACAATAACCAAAAATAAATTTATACAGGAATAGTATTGCCGGCGTGTAATGAGCGAGGCGTAGGGTGGGGTAAATGCGTTATGACAGTCTAGTCTAGACGACGGAATATGCGATAACGCGTGGCGTTTTGAGAGTTACATACATACATACATACATACAGGTGAAACTAATATAAGCGTGTTAAAAACAAAACGCCCTAGAACAAGATCCGTATCCTCAACGTACTAGTTAACAAACTAAATAATGACTACAGCAATAACAGATTTTGAGTGTATATTGGGATCGAATAACGAGTATCTTATAAAAGAACTATTTGTAGTAGTTACTGACATTTATGCTACACAGCACTGGATATTTAAACATGCAACTCCAACAGATGAAAAAAGTCAAAATGTTAACGCGTGGTTGAAAAAGCACAGACATTCAATGCAACTTCATTACGGAGACGTAGAAATTAAAGAACTACCGAGAATTTTAAACTCGTTAAAATTTACAGACATATTTGTAAAAGGGTTACAAAAAAGAGACATTTTACAACAGTATATGCCACACGTAAATGTCATTAACATGGACGATATTGGCTGCCCTCGTATAACACAACTGTCAACAAATACTTCTTATCCATCATGTTTATTTCATATGAATTTAAATCCAACTTATTGTAGTTTTTATAAAATGTTTATGTTAAGAAATTGGAATATTGATAATTCTTAGTACTTAAAATATTGTTATATTTCACTATAATTAAATAATGTAATCAAATTGTATAATATTTTTAAAATAAAACTTATAAGTAACAAAGTAGTTGTTTACTTAGATAAACATCAATGATATAAAATATATATAAATTTATATATAAATAAAAACAGTATACTTTAGTGTATACTATAATTAAATGAATTATTTTACAACAGTCAAATTTTAAAGAACAAAATTACAAGTAATGAACAAATTATTTTAACAGTGGACGGTAATATAAATATTTTGCATAAAGTATGATTAAACATTAAAGTTGGCCAAACTACCTTGTTGTCTCAAACCCCTTAAAAATAAATAAACAAATTTGTAAATTAACATACATATATATATTACAATGAAATGAATAACTATTAAACTCACTCAATTTTATAGTGTCCGTGCGCTAACGTATGAATTTGATTCTTCAAAACAACTCGCTTATCATCATATCTATTCAATGCTAATTTTCTACTAGTAATAGATTTGATTTCATGCCTGTAAGATCTGAATGAGTTCATTTGTCTGTATGGAATGTAATCTCTAGGAATATCTTCTATTCCTTGAAATAGACTGTTCCTGGTTTGAATGGACTGTATAATATACGTTTTTTTTATTAATAATAGTATTTGTTTATTAATTATAATTATATTTT
>NW_026099572.1:26746781-26801460 GCF_025091365.1 Daktulosphaira vitifoliae | reverse complement strand
ATAATTCTCAAATCTAATGTGATTTTTGACGGCATGATACGCCACTCCTTTTGCCTTGATGCACTCTTTAGCATTTTGAATGAAGCCGTAAGCCTTGGATCTTAGAGCTACGTGTGCTGAAATAAACTCCCCCCCAGTCTCGTCAGTGAAAGTACCAGGGATCTTACACCGTTCAGTACGATAACACGGATGGTTAACTGGATAGTTTGAGGTATCTAGTTTTTCTATAAAACTTTGATGTTTTTGCATATCATCATAAAAATTCTTGGTTTTGACTAAATATATCAATGAATCTAAAACACATGAATTAATTACACATAAAAAAAAAAAAAAAATTTTTACAATAAAAGACGAAGAGAACCTGTGCCCATGTATAAAAGTTCAATGTTTTCTGCATATAACGCTTTCATAGTACCATAGTGAAAATCATACATAAGAGTTTTTGTTATGTCCAACACGGCAAATTCTATGTACATGGGCTTATCGAAAATTAAATCTTCTTTGTGTAAATGAATTATTATGTAATGACAAGTTGTCACCATATACAGTTGTACCTTTATGTGAGGGTAAATTAACAAGCTTTCTATATCTTGACTCACTACTAGTAAGCTCTATTTTCATTCTGAGACGTACATTCTCCATCGTTTTGCCTAAAACATAATACTTATTTAATTATAAAGTTNTACATTCTCCATCGTTTTGCCTAAAACATAATACTTATTTAATTATAAAATAATAATAATTATTAAATTGTACAGTTTTATACAAACCAAATACTGAGTTGTTCATAAGCTTATAAAAGTCTTTTTCAAACGTATTTTTAGCTACCGAACGCATCCGTGTATTTAATGATATATAGCTTGCCAGCCATGGAGATTGATTAAACTCTATCATTCTATGCACTTTTTCCAACACCAGTCCTGCCTGTTTCAACGAATTGTAGTGTACTATGTAATATTTTTAATGTTTTAAGGTAGCCAAAAGCTTTGGAAACTTAGAACCTTCGGGGACTTCTTTAAAAGGCAGATACGGTAAATCGTTATGATTATCATGTAAGTGTTCAGGGTATGAAACGTCGACTTCTAATATCATTCCTTTTTTCGAATTATTTGATGTTTTTTCTAAGAGCATTAAAACTTCTGAAACATTTAAATTCATCTCACTCCATTTAAAGCCATCTTTAGGCAGATACTGTGACATGGCTCATCCGTATCTAATAAGTATTGCACAAAAAATTACTAATGTAAAACTATAATTATTATTAAAAAAAAATATTAAATAAAATTTACTTACAAATTTGTAGCATCAAGATATATGATCCAGTTATCCGGCTTACTAACATCATAGCTAGAAAGTCCTATATGATTAGCTTCCGAATATCGGCGTACTGCCGTTGTCAAACCTCCTCTAATTCCCTGCTCCAACATCAAGAGCATGTCATAATCGTGTAATAGCTCGAGCTCAATATTTGTATGTTTCAACATACAATCAAAAGACATGCCGGGTGCGGTGTAATAATAATTAGGGTCCAGTCCATAAGTTTTTAGGCAAAGGTCTCTAAAAGACTCAAACACGTCACATAACAACAACACGCCCAACTTCAAATACCAGTCGCTATATTGTCCTAACGTTGTACACTTAAAATGTTTCCAAACATTCTGAGCATGTTGATAGTCCTCTTCCGTTATATTACTCTCATTTAAAGAACTATAAAACTCATTTATAGATGATAGCGATGTTTCGTTAAGTTTCTCGAATGAGTCTGTATACTCGTAAGGATAAACACCTTTACGGGTAATAAGACTGATATCTGAATTTGGAAAATGTTTTGTAGTATCTTTGAAGTATCCTACATCCCCTTTGGCTAGATTTTCGACTAGTTTTGATAAACTTGACGCCATAAACCTGTTGCTGTCAACAAATCTTATTTTGAAGTCTTTCGCCACATATTTTGAGAAAGAAATAAATTTTTCTTCACTGTTAGGTATAAAAGTTATGGGTTTATCGTCGTATCCAAGCTGTGTTACATTGAAATGACCGTCGTAGTTGGATAAGTTGTGAAAAAAACAGGGGACAAATTTAGGAGACTTTAACTTTAAGTTGCATTTATTACAAATTCTTTCTGTACTCGGATGTTAAATGATCATAATCGCGAACTGGGTAATTATTTATAGAGAACTTAACATTGCATAAAGGACACACACCGCGTTTTACTATATCATTATGTTTCTTCGCATCAGCTTGCTTAAAAGTCATGGGCAAGTTGACTTGTAATATTTGAGATATATTTCGAGCTACTTCCACAATTTCTTAAACGAAATGTTTAGCTACCGCACCCTTTTCTCCATGACCGTCCTCTCTGAACAACACTGGATACGTTGGAATTGAAAACTGTTCGAGTAATGATGTTGGTATATCGTCTCTAACCTAAACATAATAACAATAACTAATAGGCTCATGATCATCAGGGCGCGTCCTCAGGTTGCGGATAGAGGAACGGCCTGCAGATATGCAGGTTAGCCGCGAAATAAGCAGTCCATTAATTTGGACTGACGAATAAGCGGTCGCGGACAGCGAGCCGCCCAAACGCTTGTTAGCCCTATAGATATACAGGGTAGCCGTGAAATAAGCCTTTTATGGTCGAATAAGCGGTAGCGTTTGGGTGAGAATGAAGATATATGGCAACGCAACCAGTGTAGTTAGCTACTCACTGGCCGGAGGGACTGGCTATGAGGGCAGCCCCCTCAGAAAATTATTTTATATGAATAATGGCAAACACGGAGAAAAAGGTTACTGCATCAGTGCCGGCGGTTGGTGGGGGGTGTACCCACCAGGTGTCGTTATCAAACGAATACACAGTAAATGCAGAAGTGTTGAGGCAGGCTCCTGCAGCCAACCACGGGGTTGGTACTGCGACTGCAGGGAGTGGTGGTGACCAAGCCACTCCCACCGGTGAAATAGCCGGGAGGATATTGGCAACGGATTGCACGGATTACACGGACTTGACGACGGCTATCTCCCTGGATGCGTCTCCTAAACCCTCCATATTGGAGAGATTGCGGAGCGCGTCTAGGGCCGGTTCGCCGAGGATAGGAACTTCGGGTTCAACCATTGTGGGAGTCAGTGAAGTGGTGGCGGCTGAGCTGGGGGAGGACGATTTCTTGCGTCCCAAACGCAAGGAGATCTCCCCAACGATCAGCCCACCAACTATCACATTGGAGGATACCCCGCCCGGTGCGATTGTGCCTATGCCGGCGACTCCTCTGCCGGTCTTGGCCAAAAAGCCTAAGTTGGTGCCCCTGACTGCAGTTGATCTCTTCAACGCTGACGGGACACCAAAGAGGGTGATCGGTCGGGCCGACGAGGTGTTGTCGGCTGGGCTAGACCTCGCCAGGGAGCAGGCGGGACAGCTCTCCGACGTGCTAGAGGTCTATAGCCCTCACAGGCGAGTGGTGAAGATGGCCACGGCCCTTATTGAAACCATAAGGGCCTTGGCTGATTTTCACCTCACCAGCTCGCCTGGGAGGAGATCGCCTGAACTAATGTCGGAGAGCCCCAAGTGCGTCCAGGACTGTGCGTCCCAGACAGAGTACTGGTGGGACACTTATGGCCCACCATCTAGGCCCATCGGGGACGCAGCGTCCCCCCTACATGGCGGTGAGGTAGCAACGGGTGCGCTTCCGCTTGCCGTGGTCCGAGAGAACTCCGGCGGCAAAGGGCGATACGCCCGGGTGGATGTGCCGGCAAAGCTGGCTTCGCGCCTCGCAGGTCTCGCCCGTATCCGCGTGGGATGGGTCACCTGTAGGCTGAGGATCCTTGGCGACAAGGGTCCGAGGTGCTACAGGTGCCTTGAACACGGTCATGTGGCTCAGACCTGCAAGGGACCGGACAGGTCCAAGGGGTGCTTCTCCTGTAAAAAGGAGGGGCACCAGGCCAAGGACTGTCCGGGTGCGGGGCCGGCCTCAAAGGCCGCGAAGACAAAGGGGGGGCCTGGAAAGAAGGCTCCCCCTGGCAGGAGGAAAGGGGGAAGGGCCANAGAAAGGGGGAAAGGCCGAGGGGTCTCCCGGAGCGCAGCCCGCTAGTGGATGAGATTCCTCCAAGTGAATCTCAACCACTGTCGGGCCGCTCAGGACTTGGTCCGGCGGGCGGCGTACGAGATGGGCACCAACGTGTGCATCGTCTCGGACCCGCACGCCGGATCGGTCCGGGACTCTGCCGGCTGGTTCTTAGACCGGTCCGGCAGAGCGGCGATCGGCGTGATGGACCGCGGCTTGACGGTCGCGGACATCGAGTCGGGCGACGGTTACGTAGTGGCGAGGATAGACGGCATAGACGTCTTGAGCTGCTACGCGCCGCCCAGCTTGCCGATCGCCGGACTCCTCGAGTCCGTGTCCTCCTGCTTACGGGCGAGGAGGCTCGGGAGGCCGCGCGACGGACGCGGGGAGCTTGTGGCCGGGGATTTCAACGCTCACTCCCCGGTCTGGGGGTCGGCGGACACGAACCAGCGTGGCGAAGAACTGTTGGACCTGATGTCGGCCCTCGGGCCGATGTCGGCCAACAGGGGATCCACCCCGACGTTCGAGGGTCACTCCTCGAGCTCGGTGGTGGACGTCACGCTGGTGTCCCCGTCGCTGCACCCGCACGTGACCGGCTGGTCGGTTCTCCCGTACAGGGAAAACCTCAGCGACCATCGGTACATTCGTGAACGAGTGCGGCCGTCCCCCTCGAGCCGTGCCCCGCGTGCCGTCTCGCGATGGGCGAGTGGGCTGGCGGGTCGGACCGGCCACGGACGTCGACGCTTTTGAGACGGGCTTACTGCTCGCTCAATGGTCGGCGCCCGCGGTACCGGACCGGCGCGTCTCCGCGAGCGAAGCGGCGGAAGAGTTGGACCGGAGGGTGGTCGCAGCTTGCGACTTCGCCCTCCCGGCCAAACGACCGCCGTCGACTCGCGGACCGCCAGTCCACTGGTGGAACGCCGAGGTGGCGGTCAGGCGTGAGGAGTGCGTCAGGGTCAGGAGGACTATGACGCGCTCCAACCGTTGGCCGCGGGACCCGGAATCCCCGGACCCGAGGGAGGCGCTGAGGTCGGCCCGCAAAGAGCTGAAGCTCGCCATCAGGCGGGCCAAAGCGAAGTGCTGGGCCGAACTCGTGAAGTCGGTGGACCACGACCCGTGGGGGAAACCCTACCGGGTCGTTATGCGGAAGCTCCGCGGTTCACCGGCTTCCGGTCAGCTGGAGGCGGAAGTGCTGGAAAGGGCGGTAGACACGCTCTTTCCGACACACCCGCCTCTGCCTCCCCCTGCGTTCGGGGACGACGTGTCGGTGGAGGAATTCACCACCCAGGAGGTGGCCGACGCGGTGGCGCGCGTACGGGGCCGGAACACAGCTCCCGGCCCTGACGCGATTCCAAACCGGGTGTGGGGGTTGGTAAACGACCTCGCCCCGGACTGGATACGCGCCGTCGCGAACCGCTGCCTCTCGGAGGGTGAATTCCCCACGAAGTGGAAGAAGGCCAGGCTGGTGCTTCTGAGAAAGGGTGACAAGCCCGAGGGTCTCCCCTCGTCGTACCGACCGCTTTGCATGTTGGACGACTTGGGGAAGATCCTCGAGCGGCTGCTCGTCACCCGGATCGAAGCCCACCTGGCCGACGTCGGCGGACTGGCCGAGGGCCAGTTCGGCTTCCGGAGGGGGAGGTCGACGGATGACGCGGCCTCCCTCTTCAGGGACTTGGCCCTCAAGGCCAAAACTGAGCAGGGTTTCGGGGTGGCGGTGAGCTTGGACATCCGAAACGCGTTCAACTCCGTGCGATGGTCACACATCCTCGGAGCGCTGGACGCGTTTCGGGTGCCTCCTTACCTCGGCGGATGATCCGGTCGTACTTTAGCGATCGGGTCATCTCTGGCCCGAGAATCCTACCTGTTACGGGAGGCGTCCCGCAAGGGTCGGTTCTCGGGCCTCTGCTGTGGAACATCGCGTACGACGCGGTGTTCCGCGTTCCGCTACCGCCGGGCGTGCGCGTCGTCTGCTACGTGGACGACACGCTGGTGGTGGCGGAAGGCGCCTCGGCCGAGGAGGCTGGATCCCGGGCAAACTGCGTGCTCAGCGCAGTCACCGTCTGGATCCAGCAGGAGGGGATNGCGCTCAGCGCAGTCGCCGCCTGGATCCAGCAGGAGGGGAGTGGACTTAGCCTCGCCCTGGACAAGACCGAAGCGGTCTTGTTCACGGGCAGGTACAAGTTCACTCCTCCACGGTTCGCCGTGCTGGGGGTGGAGATCCCGCTTAAGGACTCCATGACTTATCTGGGCCTTGTCATAGACAAACGTCTAAAGTTCGGGCCGCACATTACTCGTGCGGCCCAGCGGGCCCAGAAAGTCATGAATTGCTTGGCGGGACTCATGCCCAATCTGGGAGGGCCGAGAGAGATGCGGCGTAGACTTTTAGTCAGCGTCGTACATTCGGTTCTCGTGTACGGGTCCCCGGTTTGGGCGGATACTCTTGAGTATTCGTCCAAAAACCGTGAAGCCCTGCTCAGGGTGCAGAGGCGGGCGGCGATCCGGACTGTTTCGGCGTACCGAACGGTGTCCGGAGTGGCGGCGGGTATCCTGTCGTCACTGCCGCCCGCCGACCTGCTCGCTGAGGAACGCGCCGCCGGGCATGAGCTCCGCCGAGAGCGAAACCGGTCCCTCGAACCCGAGGACCGGCTAGCGCTCAGGCGGATGACCATGCTCCGGTGGCGGACTCGCCTCTCGGAGGAAATGACGAGAGGCGAGTGGACCAGGTCCCTCATAGGACCCGATCGGTTGGACAGGTGGGTGGACCGGACTCACGGTGAGATGACTTATCGTCTCACCCAAGTGATGTCCGGCCACGGCTGCTTTAACGAGTACTTACATCGTATTCGTAAAGCAGCCGCGCCGACGTGCGACCACTGTTCGGATCGCCCGGGAGAGGCTAATAGCGCTTTGCACACCCTCTTCCGGTGCGAGGCGTGGGCCCAGGAACGGGACTCTTTGGAGTCTCGACTAGGGTCCACGTTTCGAGTCGGGTCCATGGTGGACCTGATGTTGGGAAGCCGGGAGACGTGGATGCTCGTCCAGGTGTTCGCCGAATCCGTCTTGAAAAAGAAGGAGGAAGCTGAACGCCTGAGACAGAGGCAGCCGCGCCGCCCGGTACAGGAGGACTTAAGGCGCTGGTTTAGGCCGGCGCCTTAGGTATTCGTGTTTATGTTCTTTATGTGTTTGTGAGTTATATTACGCCCCCTTCGCAAAGTCCTGCCCCCACCTCCACGTGGTGCAACCCGGGCAACGGATCCCGACTTTTGGGATCCGGCTAACGGGGGAGGCCACACCACGTTGTGAATCAGCTCTTGATTAATTTCGGGCTGATTCACAACGTGGTGGTGTGAGTTTTAGAGACGGCGTGGGCCGCCCTGAAGTAATACCTCACGGTAGTTCCAGGGCGGTCCACAGTTGCGCCGGTCGGTGTAAAAAAAAAANAAAAAAAAAAAAAAAAAAAAAAAAGGGTTACTTGGACACTCGAATACTCTTTGAGACTTATGCCATTCGATAGGTAATTTTATAAGCTTTTCATTGGTATTATAATTTTGAATTGAACACTACATAACTGTCAAAAGTTCTATATAATAAAAAATATTTTTTTATTTAAGTTGCGCCCTCTAGCGGTTTAAATTCTTTTTGTATCTCATTAGGAATTGTTAACTTCACACACATGCTATAGAAGAGGAATATTTTAACCTAAAAACTACTAGACCCAATAGTAATTTGTCCTATTTTTACTTTATTCCAACAATTAGTTGTCTAAAATTTAATTAATATTTTAAAGTTTATTATAAATAATATATTAAAATAATATTGACTTAATTATTTATAAAAAAATTTCTAGTTCAATAAGTTACATATAATACGTGTTTTGCTGTAATTTCATACTAAAAAATTGGCATGAATTTTGAAAACCCGGAAATATTTAAAGATCGTTAAACGTGCAAAATGCAAAAAATATTCTAAATCTAAACTAAAATTATGTACATTTATTAATATAAAGTTTTTATCTGGGTCTCAATTGTTGCAAAGAATAGGAGTGTGATTGTTGTATATCGTGTAGAGTTGTCAATAATATATCGATTAAATGCTTTCGATATTTATAGGATATTAATGTTAACATTTTGATGAATCGCAAATTACAAATTTACAAATAATTATGATTATTGAGGTACGAATAATTAAATCGTTTAGAAAATTTATAATAAAATAATAAATTGTAAACTTATTATTATAATTGAAACTAAAATTAAAATAAAAAAATTTTATACAAATAATGAATTAATAATACTTTTTCTATAGATTTCTATTGTTAATTTAATGTTTAAAAGTAAGGGGCCTGTTTTTAAGTGTAAAAAAGTTTCAATGTAGTAATTTTCAAATGAAAATTAAGTGAAAAAAAACTAATCATCATATAAAAGTTTCAAATTGGAACTACGATTTTAGTTAGGTAAAATTATTATTATCCTTTTTTTATTTTTTCCTCGCCTTTATGGCAATTACTTGGGGTCGTCCATTTTTATCCTAAATTACCACTTGACAAGAACTACTGTGAACTTCATACACATTGACAAGATCGCCCATAACATTCTCTCTAGGTACTCGATATCATATGCTTTCTCCAAATGTATTCGCTCTATTTTCTTGTCAATCTCTAAAACATATATCTAGCTGGTCTCATTTAAGTATTATAGAACTCACCTTTTAGCCTCATTAGAATTCTTTTATTTCATTTTAAATTATTTATTACTATAATTTAAAATTAGCAGTGTTTAATAAAAAAAATGTATTTGAATTTGTTTAAACATTTATGTAACGATAGTGTTTAGAAATATACAATTAAAATAATCTACAAAAATGTCCAATTTGTATTGTACATATCGATATAATTGACCAGTATATCAATTAAATTATATCAATCTGAGCTCCATATATCGTTATCGATAACCTTTAGCTAAAATATCTGTATTGTTCGTCATCGACATTCCATCGATTTTGCCATTCCTTTTTGGTATTTGAACTGCGATTTTAAGGTTATTTTGTTACCTGATAAAATTTTTAATTATTTCTAAAGTATGATAAGGCTATTTGCTCATATGATATGAAAAGTCCTATTTTTTACATTAAATGTGAATTTAATCGTTTTATTTTTATTGTAATTTTTATTAAATTCGATAATGTCGTCTGACGCGAAGTCACCAAATACTATATTTGGATATGAAAAGAAGATATATACTGGCCGAAATCCTATTGAAAATGTATTTGAAACTGTCAAAGGCATACTAGTCGGTCCAGTCATTTGGTTTAGGGGTATTACACTTTTTATATAGACAATTACAATTTATAATTTTTTATTATAATATAAAATTAATATAAATTATAATATAAAATATTATTGATGGTATTTTTTCAAGATAAAATATTTTGTGAATTATTTTTTTTTTGCTTTTGTTACATATGTATTATTATTTATTTATTATAAAATATTTTTTATGTCCATCCTTAATGACTTATAGAGGTATCAACTTTATATTTTTTAATGGAATCATGCATTATTAACTAGCTTATAAAATAGAAAATGATCTTATTAAGAAAATGGACTGGTCAATAACAACTTTTGAACCAGTATTTTAGAAGTTGTTAATACCTAGGAGGGAGAAGGAGTGAAATATCTAGTGATATAACTAGCATCAACCGCTTCTCAACATCAGTCATTTCTTTAAGTTGTTAATATCTTTTAGAATATGGGTCCTAACATTGTTTTTTGACTAGTCATTGTCTTAATTAGATAATTTTCTATTTTATAAAATTGTTAAATATGTATGTTTCCATTTAAAGACATAAATTTGATACCCCATTAAAGTAGTAAGTTGTTTTTCCATTAAAAAGAAAAAGGCTAATTTAGTTAACCTATGAATATGAGGTGATTAACTATGCCTCATGTAATATCTTCAAAAATACATAGTAAAATAGTTTTTATTTTTTAAATTTTAAATTTTATTCTACTTTACACTACTAATTAATTTTTTTTTTTTCTTACCCTTTCAATAGATATCCACTTAATTAAATGGCAATTTATACATTAATCTAACACGCTTCTTAGAAAATCATTTAATTTAAAAAAAGTTTTCTCAACAATTTTTAAACTGGTACTTTTAGAGATATTAACATCTCTAAATGAAGACTGTAAGTGAGGTATAGGTCTAAATTATTTTTATAATTAGGCCACAATACTCCTCCCACCTAGATATAAAATTAGTAACATCTTATAATAGTTTTAATGTTGAAAATTAATCAGTCATTTTCTTAATTTAATCATATTCCATTATTCAAAATTAATTAAATTAGTATATTGTCATTAAAAAAAACTAAGTAAGTTTATATAGATTTGAAATGTAAGAAGAGGGGATAGAATAAGAATCTTATTTTAATTCATAGCATAATAAAATCTGGAAATTTTTGAAAAATAATAAAATTAGAAATTTTTTATTTTAGAATATATTGCATGAGGCAAAGTTAATCTATCGTCATCTATACCACCAAGCGTTTTAAATTTACTTAAATTTCGACATTGTGATTTTGGTTTTTAGAAAATATTGTTGTACCAAATCAAAAACAATATAATTATTACCACGAACAGTTTAGAAGAGTGCCAACCGTTGATCAGTGTTATGATGATGATAGATTATGTAAATGGGAAGCTAATCAGCAATTAATCAGGGATAAGTAAGAACAAAATAATTCAACAATAACTAAATAAAATCTAACAACTGTACTACTAATCTTTATTTACTAATGAGTTTAGACTGTTGTTTAATTGTTATGATATTAAAAGTTTAAATTAAAGGAATGAAGCTCTATTATTAATTGTTATAGAGTCGGATTTCAGTGACAAACTGGCTTTAAGTATATTGTTTGCTTAATCTGAATCAGTTAAATTTAAGGACTTACTTTAATGAAAACACTCCTTCATATATAGGGTGTTCAGTAACCAAAGAAATGGGTTTTTTTTGTTTTTAATAATTAACCTGTTTTCTGACATTCTGAACACTGTATGAGTAATTTAATATTTTCATTCAATTTCCTTAAATTGACTAGTTAATTACTTAAAATTCATGGTTGCCATAAGTTTAGAGATTTGAAAAAGTTGGTGGATTTTAAAAGAATCAAGAAAATTATGGAAATGTCATTGAATTTTTAATGATATAAAAATATATAAACTGTTAACTGAATTAATTTTCAAAATTTATAGCAACTAAACCCGCTTAATTGTGCCTAAACAAATAAAATTTAAAATAATAGAGAAGAGATCAAAAAAATCACTTGCTCCTTAAACGAGGTTTTAATTTTTTTTTAAATTAACAAAACATTAACAGAATCATGAAAGAGTGAGAATTTTACAATTTTAATTTTGTGACAAACGTTAAATTAAACCTTTTTAATTGGTTATTATAAAGTATTTTTTTTTATCATTTTCCTTGTCCTTAAAAATAGTATTAATAGTTTGTATTAAAAATTTTTGAAATGTTATAATATTGCACGAAACATAATAAAAAAATCATATCGTAAATTCATCTAAGAATTTATAATTTTTACAAATACATTTATTCTCCTAAACGTTTTAGTTAACCTTTATAATTTTGAAATGTTTTGCAGGTTAGTAGATAGCAATATTTTATCTATTTTAAGACAACGCTATGAAGATTGTCGTATATATGAAGGTCCCGATGGAATGAGGAAGTGTCAACCATTATTTGATATGTATGAAAAAGCAGAAGAAAACTATTCTATTAAATGTAAAAAAATGTTAAATGAATGAATAGATTAATAGACATTTGCTGTTATTAATTTATTTGTGATTTTGTAGATGGTGATTTAGGTGCAGCTGTTACTGCTGAAAGATGTTATGCTAAACAGTTAAACAGAATGATATGGGAAAGACGCCATGGCCCTGTTGGTAGTGGAATGAAAAATGAGAGTTTATAATTACTTTACAGTAATATAATTTTTTAGTAAAATTATGTTATGTATTTGTGAATGTAATTTTATATAGAAAAATGTCTTTAACTTTTTGGAAAAATGTTGAATAAATTGTCAAGATAACACATATTAATAAATAGATTAGTAAACAAATTAAAAATTACTTATTATTTTTATATTAAACATTTTTATAATATCATAGTTTTATGTATTTAAAAAATGTTGCAAATACATAAGTTGTGCTTTGTTTTCTAGCTGTGTCAAATGACAAATGGTAGACAATAATTGATCATAATGGTTTTTATATAAAGTTTCATTATTAGATTTTTTTTGGCCATAAACAACTTTTCCATCAAACTCATTTATAGGAATATCTATATCTGGCCCAACTTGTTGAATTGTAATATTCAAATGATCTTCTATATCAGCTAAATACTGGTGTTCTGAATACCAAATACAACAACCTTTGTTACTTGTGAGATTTGTATTTGAACATCGCTGCCCTCTCGAAGGACACCATTCTCCATGATACCATACTTTTTCTGGTACTGATGATACAAATGATATAGCTAGTCCCATACGTTCTGCTCTTCCAACACGACCAATTCTATGAACATAATTAGTTTTTTCATCAGGCAATGTCATGTTAATCATAAATGGTAGATGATTAACATCAATACCACGAGCAGCAACATCAGTACAAATTAAAAATTTTATATCACCACTTTTAAATCTATCTAAGTTAGCTTTACGGTCATTTACATTTTTTGATCCATGAAGAGTACAACATGAATAACACGAACCTAATTGATTAAAATACTTTTCTAAATTATCACAATCAAGTTTAGTGCGACAAAATATTATAGCCTTATCCATTTTGTATTTATTAATGGCTTTAATACAATATGTTCCTTTAAGAATTTTCACTCCATGTGATAAAGCCTCTGACGTGTTTATTGCTTTTATATTATCTCTGTTATGTACACCATCGGTTGGTATATGATTACTACAATTAGTCCATGAAATATCTTTTTGAGGATCAATTGTTACTACTACATGATGTACTGTTTCTGGAACTGTATCTTCACCTTTAAGGTCAACCCATGTAGGAAAATGCATAAGTTTTGAAGCTAATTTTTTAACTTCAAAGTCATGCAAAGTAGCAGAACAAACTATCATCTGAAGTCTTTTACCATCATGAGTAATTTTAGGCATTTGCCTATGCATATTTTCTATTAATGGTGTATATCGTTGTTTTAAAAGACCATCAGCTTCATCCAATATAAAAAATCTACAATATGCTAATGATAAATGACCTCCAGATATTAAATCTTCTAATCGACCAGGTGTACCAACAACGATATCTACTCCTGATGACAATGATGATATTTGTTCTTTAACACTAATACCACCAACTACTAATAGATCTTTAACATTAGGG
Organism: Daktulosphaira vitifoliae; assembly: GCF_025091365.1. Taxonomy (NCBI): domain Eukaryota; kingdom Metazoa; phylum Arthropoda; class Insecta; order Hemiptera; family Phylloxeridae; genus Daktulosphaira; species Daktulosphaira vitifoliae. The sequence goes on along the minus strand of NW_026099572.1, from coordinate 26,787,981 downwards.
TTTATTATAAATTTTTTAATTTTTTTAATTTGATTACATGTTTGTTCTGCAAGCTCTCTAGAAGGTTCAATAATTATAGCAAAAGGAGCGTTGTTTGGTCTTTTTATTTGACTACTATTTTGTTTTGATAATTTATTCTGAGAAATTTCGGTATTATTTTTAGAAGCTTTACTAACAGCAGTAAAATCTTTAGGAAAATCATATTTAAAATTAGAGTCTCCAAAGTTAAATGACATTTCAGCATTTTTTAAAACAACTGCTGGATAAAAGGAAGAATTTTTCAGGCTGGGTGGAATTTGAAATGCATCACCAAGATAAGTGCCATTCTTACTAAAACCAATTATCATCACATCCAAATCTAACCAGCAGCCAATAGTATCGTGCAGTCCAAAAGTTTCACCATACAAATCAAACTGTTTGTTGTTAGATTTTCTTCCAGTTCCTCCAAATCCAAATCCAAATTTGTCCGTGCCTAAATCGAGTGAAGCTTGAAAAGTAGACCAACCAACTCGGCATAAACCTTCATCAGTAACAGTAGCTTCAAAATAAAATTTACCAGAATTTTTTACTCCATTCGTAGCTCGACAACCATGCCATTCTTTTTGTTCTCTAGATTGGCATCTTAAACCATCAGGCGTTATTGCTGTAGAATTTGAACGATCCCATAAATTCAATTTCCAAGTATCTAATATATTGATGGTTTTTACAGAAGTAATGTTTTGGCCTGATGTATACTGTTTTATAGTTTCCCAAACAATTTGAATGATTGGTATACAAAATGCTCCAGTCTTTCCACTTCCTGTTTCTGCAGCCATTAAAACATCACCACCACCTAAAATCAGAGGTATAGCTTCTGCTTGAACGTCTGTTGGTAATAACCAATCAATTTCTTCAACAGCTTTTCCAATTTCTGGTAAAACACCCATTTCTTCAAATGCTGCCATAATTGAAATACTTGAAAAATGAGACCAACAAAAGGTCAATAGAATAAATAACAAGAAATTCTCTTGTTTTAGTTTTAATAAAAAATGACAAAAGTACTATTTAATATTATATGCTTATATTTCTTAATTATTATCTCAAATTTTAGTTACTACTTTTTAAATTGATTAGATAATAACTATTTCGTTTTATTAAGTAATTATAAAAAGTTAAAACATAAAGTAAGGTCTTACTATATTTGTTGAATTTAAAAATGATTTTCTGTAATACTATCCTGATTTTTTGATTGTTTTAACACACTGTAAAATGAGTTTATCTATTCAGTCGTAAAATACATTTCGTTTTTTCATGTTATCACAAATTTACTTTGATAATAAAAGACCACCTGATATTTTATTGGTTCTTAAACTTACATTTATTCTGCACATCATAGACAAGTATACTGCACATTACATTTATTCACCACAAGTATCCTATTCGTGTTTTTGTTTTCATAGGGTTAACAAATTTATTTTTAAAAAGAAAAATTCCGATTCAAATGCTTTGTACAGTGTACTCAATATACATTAAAGAATATCGATTTTTTCTCAATCATTAAGGTAATGTATTTAATAGATTATTTAAAATTAAGAACCAAATTGTTTTCAGTTTTTACTCAAATGTAATAAAATAATATCACTTTTATATTACCATAAATTATATTTATTTCCAAGTTTTTATATTATTTGAGATCAAGATGTCGTCTATGTGTAATTTATCAATTATTACATTTTTAATTCAATACTGTTGCTGTCTAGGGTTATATTACTCTCTAATTTTAAAGAAAATTTCACTAATTATAGAGAAATAGTCATAATAAGCTGCCTATTTTGAAATTAATTCCTGATAAATCTTTGAAATTACATTAATATAGTTTTATAAATTGTACTCAGTGATATATTTCAAAGAAAAATTATAGATGCATTAGTATATTTAAAGTAATTAACTTTTTTTATTATTATTATGCTAAGAATTTATTAATAGAAGTATATTAAACATTTTAGGGTCATACCTAATAAAAAAAATACATTTATTATAATTTTGTTAATTTTTTTATAAATTATGTTGTAAAAACAAATTAATCTTTAGTATTACTACAATATTATTTTAGATGCAAATTTTATGCATATATATTAATTTTATTTAGTAGTTATAAATGAAATAATAGTAAGCTATTTATTTAAAATTCATATTTAGAAAAAATAATTAGATACTTTAGATTTTACCTCTGTAGATTTATAGATAAAACTTTTTAATACGTTAATAAATATTATACATTTTTTTTTTGTAGGTCTAATCAATTGGTACACAAATGATACCAAAATTTATATTTAGATCACAAATATTTTGAAAAAAAAAATTGACCTTAGTTGCACCTTTAATACCTCAACTATTATTTGAGGTATATTCCATAGATTTTATCTGTTATGGTATTGTTCTTATTATGGATCACGTTATAGTTTGTACACGAAAATGTAAGTTCATATTTAGTTGTCTTGCAATTTATTAACTTGTTGTGTAATTTTGATTTTTATGCTTCAGTATCTTTTAATCGTCAAGAAAAAATTGGATGTTTTGGAGACATTGATTCATATTCAAGTGACCGTCAGTTAGATACTAATTTTAAGTTTCCACCTTCTCCACATATAACCAATGGATATTATGTTTCACAAAAAGATTCTTTACCTCAAAATACAACTGCTTCCTCTTCTTATTCACACAGTGATTCTGATTCTGAATCAGATTCAAATTCATTAGATTCAAATTCTGATATTTTTGATCAAGAAAGACAGCCAAACAATAGCCAGCTTATATCGTACAAAAAAAATAAGAAACCTACAAGACTTCGAAACTCTTGTTCTCATGGTTATTCGTCTGATTCTCTTCCTTACAAACATTCATTTGCTCATTATTTACCACCTATTGGTGTCTTTTGGGACATAGAAAATTGTCAAGTAAGAATTAAATTTTTTATTTTCATAAAATATAAGTATAACATAAGTTAGTACTTATTTTCTTTTATTCATGAAATAGTATAACTTTAAATTTTCTACACTGATTTGAAATGTATTCAATTAATCTTATTTTTCTAGAGTTTACTTCATTAAAAAATAAATTATTTTGTCATTAATAAAGAATTCAGTTAAACTTCTTTTAATAACTCTATTGATTATACCCGCAAGATAAAAATGTTACCTTAAGAAAACTTAATGAATTTTCAAAAGTGTTATTGTTTTGTTTTTTGTATTATTAAGAACTGGTTACTGATAATAATAGTAAAATTATATTAAAAGCTCAAATATAATCACTATTTTCTTACATAAAAAATATATACTTAAAAAAATGTAGCTATGCAATTATATAAAATTATTAGTGCTTTGAAAATAGGATAACTTAGCCAAAATCCTATTCATATTATTAAATAACTATTTAAAAGAAAATTAAGAAAATAGTTTTTTGTTATTTTTTTTATGAAATATTCTTATATGTTAAAATTTTTAGGTACATAAACACTATACTTAATAATAATATTAATTTTTCATAAAAAATTATATATTTTAAATAATTTTAGGTTCCTAAAGGTAGATCAGCAGTCGCTGTAGCTCAAGCTATACGAGATAGATTTTTTATTGGATATCGAGAAGCAGAGTTTCTTGTTGTTTGTGATGTAAAAAAAGAAAATGCACAAGTTGTACAAGAACTAAATGATGCTCAAGTAAAATTTTGAAATAAAAATTATGGTACATAACTTAATGTTATAATTTATTTTGTATTAAAGGTTAATTTAGTCCATGTTACTTCAGTGTGTAAAAATGCAGCTGACGAGAAACTTCGCCTTTCGATGAGAAGATTTGCTGATTTACATGGTTCACCAGCAGCTGTAGTTTTAGTATCTGGGGATGTAAATTTTGCATCTGATCTTTGTGATATTAGGCATAGGTAAATAGTAATATAGTGTTAATTTATATTATTCATAAGTAAGAAATGTTTTAGAAAAAAGATGCATGTAATATTGTTACATAATGAGCTGTGTTCCGAAAGTCTTATTTTATGTGCTAATGAGCATTATAATTATACTCATCTTGTAGAAATGCTACCATTAAGAAATGCACTTCGAGTAAGTAATTTATTAATTTATCTAATTGTTAATAACATGCAAGTTTTAAGTGACTTGTTTAGTAATCTAGTGCTAAGCAATAGTGTATCTGATGAATGGTATATTCATATTAGTATAATTATGCACATTTTTAATAGAAAAATTATATTTAAAATAGTACTGAAAAAGCTATAAAAACAATTATGATTTTTTAGAAATGTAATAAGTAACAATATAAATTACTAGTTCTAAGTATGAACACCTTATCTTACATAAACTAAGTAAAAATTCTGTAATTAAAACGAAGTAACAGCATTGTATATTAATAGTTTTTATATTGTATCATCATTATTATTTTGAATGTTTATTTCCTGCAGTTCATACTTATTATTATTATTATTATATTGTATTCCTCGCCAAAAAAGCTATAAAGATGTTGTGTTAATTATTAAATCAAATAGACTAATACAAGTAATTAAAGTAAAAAGAAAATGATAATTGCTATCATATATTTATTTCAAAATTAATATTTTAGTTTTTTTAACGATTTGCTTTGTAGGACAGTATAGTTTGAGTGTCTCAGACTTAACTGACAACATTTATAGTTTTTGATAAAATTATTATTTTATTGAAATTATTTAATAATAAATATTGCCTTCTTAGATTATGTTTAAAGCATATTTTTCATCTTTTACAAAATTACATATTAGCCATTTTTTTTTGTAAAAAAATTTGATGGATCGATAACAATTTTAAGACAAGTATTTATTGAATTACAAATATTTTATTAAGTAGAGTGGGTATGTAGTGAAGGTGGTTCATACCAGTGTATGTGTTCTACGCCCACATTTCATACCTACTCTGTGTATTAAATAGCAAATGAATAGCAATTTTAAAACAATCAGATTCCTAATAATACATTTTATTTGAGACGTAAAAAGTATTTTTCTTTTAATACATAATAAAAGACATGATAAATTTTTTTTTTAAATCTTTCAAATAAGGGTGTTATAGAATGTTCATTTAATAAGTTTTACAAAAAATATAACAGAAAAATAGGTAATTATTATTAAAATATAATAATTATTTGAAAATTTTATTTTAAATTATCATATTTTACAAAAACATCTAGTTTTTAAAAATAAGTATTAAAAACATGTAAATAAGCAATAGTATTCAATATAAAATTAAAATTTGAACAACTTGTGTAATTTGATTATACCACTTATGCATTAGTTGTCTACTATGAAGCACTTTATTATACAAACACAGTATCTATAGTAAAAGCAAATGTTTTAATTTTACAGGCAAATATTTTTCTTAGTATTACTTAAAAAAACACAGAATTTGTATACTAATTAGTTGAGTAATTCTAGGACACCTATTTTTTATCGACATAAATTAATTGATTATTATATTGTTATGATTATTTTTTGTATTAAAATTAAAAGAACTCTGATTGATAAATCTTAATTTATATAAATTGATTTTCTTAAACTTATTTTATTTTATAATCTTGTTATAAATTTATATAGAATATATAATATTTCTAATGTCCAAACCACTTAATTACAATACATACATTAGGTTTATATCCTAATATATGAATGCTGATGTAAGGAAAATAATAGACATTATCATCCGCGTCCGGAGAAAGGCAAAAGGGGTAGTTGCCCCTTCTTTTGACATTTTGTTTGGTTCATTTTCTTAATCGTTGTGTATTATAAAATTTTGTTAAATTAAATTTTTTTTAATTAAAAGAAAAAAATTGTATTTTTATTAAACTATGTTAAAAATGCCAAAATTAACAGTATTGTTTTTGTAGATTAAAAACATTTAGGTTTGATTTTATAAGGACATTTAATTTTACTAACAATATATTAAACTAACAACAAATCTTTTACTTATAATTTAATAAACCCATAGACGCCTATTAGAATAGCATTTTTGAGAATACTAATTGTATTTCTACTCTACCTTAAAAACACTATACATGTATATGACAATAAACATCATTTTTCATTTTTTTGGGGAGCTAAATAGGTTAGTCTAAAGTTACAACATAAATATCATATTGTTTCATGATTTTTTTATTTGATTTATTTATGAAATAAATTATGCCAAAAAAAAAAATGTAACATCTATTTTTATTATGTTCAATTTATTAATCTCTTTATATCTCAAATAGTTTCGTTTAAATAAATTTATTCATAATTTTTGTTAGCAATCTGGAAATACTCCTGTTGAAGTTATTGTTTCCAATTTACCAGTAGGAATTGACCCCGCAAAAATTAGAAATCGTTTGAAAAGATTGTCAGAAAACTGTGGAGGTCGAGTAGGAGTAATTAATAACTGCTCTACAACAATTCGATTTCCAACGAAAGAAATGGCTGCCAGGTAAATAAAAACAGTTATGATAAAATTGACACTAATAATATTTTAGTTATCAGTTTAATCTAGTTAAATGACATGCATAGTTATAGATAAGTTATGTATATATACCTATCATATGTTTGTTGTTCATTTTCATTATTTTTATACAATATTCCCTATGGTATTCCCTATAGATGGCATCTAGTCTTAAAAGCCACTCAATTGTATTTTTGGAGCCTTCCATTACAGTCATGCATTCAATTTCTTCTCTAAGCTTTAAAATTATTGTATAAGTAACTTATTTTGTGTGTCTTTATTTTTTAGTCTTTTAAATTTGTGATTTATTATTAATTAATTTAGTATTGTGTCAGTATTTTTATTACTATAAATTCAAATTAAAGAAAAAAGCATGGTAAATCTTTTAAAGCAAATGATTTCATAAAATCATAGTTTTAATATATTTCCAGGGCCCAAAAGCGAATGAACAAAGAACGAGTTTTTAACAGTCAAATAGTTGTTAGTTTACCATTTGCTGTACAAGAAGAATCTCAATCTACATTTTTTATAAGTAAATCATAGAATATAATAAATATTTTTGCTTTCAATCTAATTTTATTTTAATTAAAATATTATATAGATAAACCATTAGTACAGACAAGAGAAGAAAATATTCAGCATATAGCTACTACTATACAATATTCATCTACTAATAATATGCATTCACGTTTTAATATAAATCCTGTGACTTCCCCAGCTCCTTTTGAAAATCGTAACTATGGGTAATTAAGTATATCATTGGTATTTATATTCACCATAATGAATTATTTTTTTTTAAGATTGTATGGACAACAAATTAAAGGAGGATTTGGAATGTCTCAAATGAATACTAGTTTAGATAATTCTATGAGGCATCATAATCCATGGCTGACATCAAACTCCGTTGGTATACAGACTTGGTTAAATGGACCTCAAATTAATATGGTATGAAAAGATAATAACTTTAAAATGACAATATTTTTATATTTTAAATAAATTAAAAAAATTACAGGATTTTGATATTATTATCAAAGTAATATTAATAAACTTATGTTAATGTCAGTAGTAAATTTTATTTTTCTTTAAAATAAGTTGTAAAATAACTCGGAAATTTTTTTTGTTATTTTTTATTGTGCTTAATTAATTTATAATTAGTTTACTATAATTTGATATCAAAACTTATTATAGTTCAGCTATAACATTTCAATAGATAATTTAATTTTTTGGTCATTTTTATTTTAAATATTTCTGGATTTTATAATTGGGTAGAGTTAATTATTGTAGTAATTGTAGAGTAACAAGATGAAAGTATTATTTCCAAAAATGACAATATTTAGTTAGATATAAATTTTTATAGTAAAAATGGTGTTGAACTCAATACAATTAGAACTGATGTATAAAAACAATTTATCTATAATACAATTTGTCTGAAAAACACAAACAACTAATAGTTTAATATAAAACCCATAGAAAATTTTATATTATATTAAATTAAGTGTAATGTTTTTATGTTGGCTCTCCTGTAAAATTTAAAAAATATCATTAATGTCTATTTGTTTGTTTAAATAGTTTTACTATTTATACCCATTTTTTTAAGTTTAAATAAAAAACTTTATTAGAATAATTTACAAGTATACATGAGGATTAAATTATCAATCGTTTTTAGAATGGAACACGAGGACATATTAATTATAAGGGAAGGCAAATATTAGGTACAAGAGAAAATCAAGAACAACAACAGTCTGTTACTCAAACTCAGAAAACAACATTACCAATTCCATGTAAATATTGAGTTTCTAATATATCATATATGTTTTTATTGCAAACCTTTAAAAATTATTTTTATCAAAAAGTTTTTTTTATCTTATGACTTGGTAAAAAATCATTATTACTATATGTATTTCTTTTGAAGTAGTTAAGTGAAGTATTGAATTTATGAGTTTAATAAATGTTTTCTTAATTATATTTGATTATTAATGATTAGTACTTAATGTATACATTTTAGCTTTGCTACATAGTTGAGAAGCTATTGGTTTTAATTTGTTGTGTTTATTTTTTTTTTATCAGTAATGCAAATTGATCTACTTCTACTGAACTGATTTTGCTCAAAATATCACAAATTGTAACTAGTTGAAGCTATTATTACTATACATATAATTAAAAAATATATAGAGTTATAAAATAGTCAATGTTGTTACTTTAGTTTTTACTTTATATTAAAATAAATTTTTGAAAACTGAACAAATTATTATGAAATTTGTATTAATAACACATTAGACATCTATCTTGTCAATTACATAATTTTTTTGAAATTCCAATCTTTAAGAATTGGGGAGCATTTAAAATTATATCAAAGTTAATTTGTTTTTAATTTTTGATAATATTCCAATAAACATGATTTATTTAAATTTACATAAAATTAAAGCTAATACAATGCACTTTAAAAAAGTTAAGCAATCCTAAAACTTATAATTCCATTTTTATGGAATCAAAACATTTATCAGAATCAATTCAAAAACTTGTTTTTTGTTGGACCCCTTCAAAGGTCAGTGAATACTGTAATTAAAATACTACTTGAGAGATTTGATTAAAATTTATTGAAAACATAAAAAACTAATCCCTGATTGTAGGTTTTTTTTAATTAAAAATTATATTTTTATAAACTAGTGTTTTTTTTTTTTAAATCCTCAAATAAATTATAAGAAACAATTTTATTAATTTAAAAATAAAAAACATTTTTCATTAAGCACTAGAGTAATTATTAAACTAATGTTTTTTTTTGTTTTAATGATTTTATATGAATGAATAAAATTCTATGAGGGTTAGGTCATTACATAGCATAACTTTTAAAAGAAGGTTTAACAAATATAGCTATAACTTGATCTACAATATTTGTATTTTTGTTAAATAAAGTTAAAACATACTCATTTCTTCACACTTTTGACTTCCACTAACCTTATAAATTGTAGTGAAACAGAATGAAAACTGGATGCGACATGGGTATCCAGCTGCAATGAACCATGGTGGTCCTATTACAATTTTGAAAAGAGGTCCTAATGGTGGCTCACAAATAGATACTCAGGTACTTATAATGTTCAATTTAATGTAAAAGAATTATTTTATTAAATATACAAAAAAATAGTCCTAACCTCTTAAATTTTTTTTCCATTTTAGATTGGTTGTACTAGACCAAATTTGATAAACTCAAGTGGTCCCCCTCCTTATATGATGTTTGGTGTCAATACTTCAATTCCTCCACCACCTATAGTTAATGTACCAAGAAGAGTTAGTCCTCCTGCTATTATAGAGAATACAAATCCTGATGTTAGTTTTGTTATATTTTATTATTTATTTAATTAAGCCATGGTATATAATTATTTTTTATTTGTTTAGCGATATTTTCATCCAATATCTCCATCTTTTAGTAACTTACCAACAACTCAACCACCTGTTATTATTACTCAACAAACACATCCTGTTGACTTGCATGTTACTAATTTAGATCAAAATATTGATTCTACTGAAATGAAAAGTATATTATTTAATACGTTTCGTGAACATGTTATGGTATGATACTTATATCTGATTTTAAAACATAACGAATGAAAATTGTCTTTCTTGTCTACATTAGGTGTTACATGTATCTGTATTTTACCAATCTGATGGTAATTTTGCTGCTGCTGTGAGGGTTTCTAGTCAACAGGATGCTCAATATGCAATTTCTAAACTTCATCGACGTAAAATTGGCTTTAAAAGAATAATGATTGCTTACGCTCATTCGGGCTATCCACAGAATCCAACATTACTTCGGTAGTATTTAATCTAATACTTTATTAATGTAAAATAATTCTGAAAATCGATCTTGTGTAGATCTCAAATAGTGTCAATATTAACAGAAGTTCCTGGGCAACGTTTACCCTTATTTAAATTCCGTGAAATGTTTGAAAACAGATTTATGACTTCAGTATCTGTATCTGACTTATATAAAATGAAAGATGTGTGTTTAATCACTGAAGAACCAAATCATAGAATAATAAGTTTAAATCCAGAACATCGGAATACTCCTTCACCTCTTCTTCAACCCTCTATGCCTATGTCTTTATTAGTGAGTATTTATATTTAATAAAATTTATATAGTACATAAATGTATATTTATGTAGGATAAAAGTGATGCAGTTTCATATTGCCCAACTCATGCTAGAATTACAAAACCTACCGATGATAAGGGTTGGGCTGAACTAGAAATGCCTGCATTACCTAATGTAAAAGTATCTTTAGCAGAGTTTTCTACTCGTCTTCATTCTTTGATTTCATCACACAATAACTATTTAATCCTTGCCACGTAAGTATGATAATCTTTATGATTTTACTTTATAATATAAAAATATATTGTTAATTTAAAGAATAGTTAAATGAGGATCATTTTTGCATGAACCTAAATTTATAGGTGTCCATCTTATAATGTTCTAACAAATCTTATAAATTTTTCGTTATTTTATTTTTTAAAAACTTGTTAGAGCCTAAAATAATAATGATATAAAAATTGTATATTTTTTTTATTTTTATTGAATTAAAAATAAAAAAAAAATTCCAAGTAGATATTTTACAGAATAAATTATAAAAAATAATTTAGTAGCAAAATTCATTTATAATATTTTGTGATTCAATTTCTAGAGCATTTAATATTTGTAAAAATTAAAATTTTTTTGTATTTATTTCATGGTATCAAATGTTAATTTATGTTTATCATAGAAAGATAGAAGTAACACAATATTTACACTCTAATTGTAAGCATTAGTTATGTTATGAGATTTTGGTTTCAGGACAGTTGGTCCAACCCAACATTTTCATACTTTATTTTGACCAAAGTAATATGTCTAAAAAACAAAATATGACCATTTACATTCAAGTATTATAATTTATTGCTAATTAAAAACGCTTCATAGTATTTAAATGTAACATAAAATCTACAATATGCAGTGAGTAATTTTGAATCTACTAATATTAATGTTTTGAGAATTGCCTTTAATGAGATTGAAGAATGCTTGTTTCATTTTGTACAATCATTATGGCGACAAATTGTTCATCGAGGACTAAGAAAGCAATATTTAAACTACAGTCAACTAAGTATACAAAATAGCTTATTAAAATTGATGAGATTACCTTTCTTAAATATACATTGATTTAATTGAAAACATTTGATAAGTCAATTGACGATTTTAACAAAGAGGTTATTGAATTTGCCAATTATATCAAAGTTACATACATTGAGGGAAAGTGGACTCGTGGTTGTAGACCAGCTATACCACCTAAATTTCCTCCAGAAATGTGGAACATGTATGATTTGGTGTTTAATAACAGACAAACAAAAAATAATGTTATTATTATAAAATTATGTGTAACTTTCTAAAATATTATGAAAATTATTTCAAGAACTTGCAATCAATTTTAAATTAGAGGTTTATTAAGGTCTTAAAAAGTAATTTACTGAATAATTTTTATTCTAAAATTTGTAAAATACAAATTTTTAAATAAAATTATACTATGTAAATACTTTTTTGTCATAGATTCTTCAATATTTTTTTTATTATTAATATTAAGATAAATATAAATTATTATTACTAACCACTAAATATTTGTTTTTAAATTGACTTAAACCGTTGGAACATTTTATTTATACAAAATAATTATACATATAATATACAAAATTATATGATTATTAATTAAATCATTGTTGTAATGATAAAATAACTACATTTTTAACTTCAATTATAATCCCTCCATTAAGCATGGATAATTTTCATAGAAAAAATATCTTCAACTAATATCAAGTTTGTTAAGATTGTATTACTTTTATCTTTTTCTGATGAGCATATTTAATATCATAAAATAAACACAAAAAAATTCAAATTTTTAAAAATTTGAAAATGCTTTATATATTAAACTACAAAACATTAAGAAGAGATTTTGCTACCAAATTATTTTTTATAATCTACTATATAAATTCGCTATCTCACATTTTTTAAAAATTTCTGGTAATAAAATAAAAAATATAAATTTTATAATATGATTGTAATTCTAAGCTCTAAAAATTTTTAAAATAAGGAAACAACAAACAATTTTTATTTCAAATGTTATAAGATTATTAAAATGTAGTAAGATACTTCATAGTTGTGAAAATTGTTTTTTAATTATGATATTTATTTATATAGACTACACTTACGTGTAATTTTAAATTTCTTAACATTAAAATTTATTATATTTTGAGATTACCAAAAACTTCTCATACATTGTATGTTATATACTATATGTCAACGGTAATATTTATGGTTTATTATCATATTATATTATATTATTATCTGGTGTTAATTATGGCTATTTGTTCAGTCACCATCATTAAACGAGAATTTTAAAATACACTTTATCAAGTGTATACATGAAAAATTACTAAATTTATTTACTAGTTTTCTTTTTATTTTGATTTTATATAAATTGTCTATTTTTAGTATTTGTGATTGCTATGAGGCAGCATTTAATGAACCAATTCAAACGGATGATAATGGAGTTCCCTTAGAGCATATTGTTACAGCAGTTAATGGTGTAGAACTTTTGCAAAGTTGTAGTGTTGGTATTAAATACCTTACTACATCGTCAGCTTCTGATATTGGAAATATGTCCACCAGATCATCTACTCAAGAATCTGATACCAAATCAGAAGGTATTTTCATTATTTTTTACAATTATAGTAGAATTAGTTATTGAATATTCGTTTGATAATTTTATTTATAGCAGTAAAAATAATTAAAAGTATTCTGAGTAGTTAAAAAAATGTATTAAACATAATAGTATTATTAATAAAAAAATAAAAACTCAGCACAGTGGGGTCGCGGCACAGTGGGGATGTGGCATAGTTGGGTCAAGTATAATGATATCTGACAGTGATTAAAATCACTATCATAAAATATGCTTCGATGCAAATCTGTAGATAGTGTTTAATTTTATAAAATTTATGGATTATTCCAAAAGCTATATGATCTCCTATTTCCTTATTTATATCCAGATTACAAGTTTTATGATTATAAGTATAAAATATAAAATCGAGAATTTGAACACAAAAATAGCATACTGATTAATTTAAGATATATATAAAAGGGTCAGAATTTTCCGGAACAATTTTAAATGTTAAATTGAAAAAGTTTTACTTTCTATATGCATTTTTCAGATTTGAACCCTCTCCCCGTATATAGGGAAATGGTCCGATTTAATAAAAAAGTATGTCGATTGAAAGATGTATGTAAATACTACTTCTCATGAAAAAATTGTTCTGATCCATTCACTTTTCAATAAGTTATAGCATTATACAGTTAAAAATGTAAAAAATAAAATCGAGAATTTTCACACAAAAATAGCATTTGGTAGCCATTTTCACCGTGAAGATAAAATAAAGTCCGAAATTTTTTTTTCGCATAATAAAGAACATTACATTAGCTTTAATTTAAGATATATATAAAAGTGTCAGTATTTCCAGAACACTTTCAAAAGTTAAGTTGAAAAAGTAAATTTTTTGTAAAAAAGTTGTCATTTTAAATCCCCCCCTGTGGGCAGGTAAGGGGTCAGATTTATAAAAAAAATATACCAAATGATAGGTGAAGACATCATGTATCTACAAAAAAAATTATATTGATTTATTAATTTTTGAAAAAGTTATGGCAGTTTTAAGTATAAAAAAATGAAAAAATTTGGAAAATTCGCGATTTTTAAATTTGTAATTTTTTTAGAGATTTCCTCTATTTACGGGGAAGAAGGGAAATTTTGGAGGGAAATGTTTTTAACTATATACGATTTGTGATCTTTTGACTTATCATTGAAAGAAATCAGTTCGGTGAGAGCTGAGAAAAAGTGGTAATAGACACAAAAAAAATATATCATAATAAAACCAATACCTTCTCAGCTTCGCATCGAAGCTAAAATTAAATATTATTTAAGTGAAAAATTGTTAATATTTATATGTTTCAATAATATAAAAAAGAAAAAATTTTGGAAGTTTTTTCAAAAATTACAAAAATAAGGGACACCCTAATATGTAATTGCTAAAACCTGAATTTGCGTAATAATGACTATATTTTACTATATTAACGCCTTGCAAATGCTTAAACATTACTTGAGCATAATTTTTTGTATTCTAATTATAATTCGTAATTTTGTTAGAGGAATTATATCAGAAATAACAAAAAACAAATTCATTTTACTAAAATTTTAGTATCTATAAATATAATTATAATTATATCTAAAATAATATAGAAAGATTTGAGGCAAACAGTTTTCTAATATAATATTTGTCTGTCTAATATAATATTTACCTTTTTTTTTTTAATTTTTTTAATTCAGTCATTTTAGCTTTGATGATGCGACACTGAGCAAAAATTAACTTTACTATAATGTATTTATTTATTTACTTTTTTGTGTCTATCATTTATTATTTTTTAATCTCTTTTTATTAAAAGTTCTATAATTTTTTTAAAAATAATTTAATTTCATATTTTGAACTGTAAATTGCTATAACTCTTTTCATTCGTCATATATTTTTTTTTTATTCAGACCATTTCCCTTTAAACA
Organism: Daktulosphaira vitifoliae; assembly: GCF_025091365.1. Classification (NCBI taxonomy): domain Eukaryota; kingdom Metazoa; phylum Arthropoda; class Insecta; order Hemiptera; family Phylloxeridae; genus Daktulosphaira; species Daktulosphaira vitifoliae. Next base: position 26,772,878 of record NW_026099572.1, on the reverse strand, counting down.
GAGGGTGTTCAAATCTTAAAATATTCTAGTAAAAAGTAGAACTATTTCAACTTAAATTTTGAAAAATTTTCGAAATTGCTGCATCTTTTAAACACATTAAATTAAAGCTTGTGTTAGATACTATAAGTTAAAAAAAAAAAATTGTTTCAACAATTTATTTTCTATGTGAAAATGGCTGTTAAAGTTGAACAAATTTATTAAATATTTAATGAAGGAATTTAAAATTATTATATATTTATTTATTTATTACATTTATATACCATAAAACTTGTAATCAGGATAAAAATATAGAAATAGGAGTTCATTTTGCTTTTAGAATAATCCGCCAATTTCTTAAAATTAAACACTTTCTACAAATTTACATCAAATTGTTTCTTATAATACTGATTTTAATCACTGTCAGATATCATTATACTTGACCCAACTATGCCACATCCCCTTTGTGCCGCGACTTTATCTTTTTACTTGACAAATATGATTTACATAAGTTAGTTTGAATTTCATATTTTAAAAATAATGGAGATTTTATATATTTATTAGTGATAGACATTTTCAAATATTTTAAACTATCGAATAACTATTCGTATTGTTTTTATACAACCGAATAGTGTGTTTTTAGCATAAACTATCAAATAGTTTTTAAAACTATTCGAATAGTTCTATCTAAAATTTTTATCAAGTACACTTAATTATAATAAAAAGATAATTAACGAATACTTAAAATAAATTATTATATAATTAATAATAGTAAAAAGTACCATTTTATTTATTTTTAGTTTGTGAGTCGTTGGTAAAAACTGATAAATATGGGTCAATTCATTTTTAATTCGTTTTAGGTTCATTCCCTATACCTTGTAAGTGTATCAACTTTATTTTTTCAAAGGGCAATTCACATAATTAACTAACTTATAGGTTAGATAATAATATTACTAATAAAATGACTAATCGCTAACAACTTTTGGACTAGTATTTCAAAAGTTATAGCATATTAAAAAATAAACTGGGATAAGTCGCAAGTAGGATGGCTCTTATTTTATTATATTTTGTTTTTTATTATATGAAAGTTATTTGTGTAAAATTTGGCTTTGATAACTTACCCCCTTCGGGTCTGAAACGGGGTTGAAAATTTGTTCAAAAAGGTAATTTTTCAGTTTTTGATTATCATTTTTAAAACCAACATACTTAGCGTAACAATGTATAGAATATAAATTATAGATTTTAATATTTTCTTCTAAAATGGTATTTACAAAAATTTTTTTTACTTAGTTTTACTTGCTCAAAAAATTTAAATAAAAAAATAATTTGCTAAAATTAATTTTTTGAATATAAATCATTTTTAATTTTCGAACATTTTACACCAAAATGTTTCGTAAAAAAATATGTAAAGTTAAATTTTGTAAAATATTAGTCTTATGTAAAATTATAGTCAGATTTATAGTTTTATTGTTTTAATTACACTAACAATCTAATTAGGATTGTTTAAAACTGTTTATTCAGGGTACTACGATTATAAATAGGATACAATTAATAATAAATAAAATTAGTGATGGGCATTTTCAAATATTTTAAACTACCAATTACCTATTCAAATTATGTTAATACCACCAAATATTTTATTTTTAACATAAACTATCAAATATTTTAAAAAGTATTTGAATATATTGTGTAACTATCAAATATTTTTACTATTCTAATAGTTTTTGAGTGACTATCGAATAGTAAGTATTCAATATTTCCCATCACCAATATTGTTTTATGTATTATAAATTGATATTAATCAAATGTTAAATATTAATTTTTTTTTAGTCAGTGTTGGTGGGTTAAAAAGTATTAGTCCACCATTAGCAAATAATTTAGCTTTGCTTAGTCGTGAATTAGTTGATTTATTGAAAACTTGTACTCACTGTACAATGTCATTTAACCGATTTATACCTGCTTATCATCACCATTTTGGTCGCCAATGTCGTGTTGCTGACTATGGTTTCACCAAACTTATTGATCTGTTGGAGGCTTTACCAAATATTGTACAAGTAAGTTATTACAACATGGAACCATTTTTTTATTGTTATTCATTTAAAGCTAAATATAATTTATCCCATATATCATTTTAGTTTTTTAATTTTAAGTGTAATTATTAGTGATGAGAAATTATACAATTCTGAAAATTGATATTTTTTTAATTTTAGGGATATTAATATTATTTTTATACAATATTGTAGTTCTAAAAAATACATTTTTAAATGTTTAATTATTCAAAATTGTTTGATACTGAGAACTAAGGGAGTAATTTTTGACCCCACAGGAATATTTTAGTTATTGATGATAAAATAATTAGGTAATTTGCATTTTGTTGACTTTAAATAAATACCATTTATTTTTTAAAGTATTGTAAAAAAATAATTTGGCTTTATATACGAGAATTAATTTCTCAACTAAATAAATTTTTTTTTCCTTATCCTTTATAAGATTACCATATTAATTTTTTTTAATGACAACAGATATATTTTTATAATTTAAACGTTAGAAATTGATTCAACTAATAAAAAGACTAGATAATAATGAATTGTAAACCTAGATTTTAAAAGTTATAAAGACTTTTATACTTGATTATGAAGAGGAGCATGACAGAGTCATTTTTAATGACTCTTAATAAGAATAACATTAAACCTAGCTTCCAGTATATATTTTAGGGTTTTTTGTCTGGTAAATTAACAATGGAGCCATTGTTTTATGTGGGATAACTAATAGAAAAGTATAGGGGAAAGAAGAAAAAGTTATGTATGATAATTATAGATTTGAATAAAATATATGATGGAGTACCGAAAGTGGTTTTAATGTAGCATTAATGAGAAAAAGAGTCCCAAAAAGGTACATCAATATAATAGAAGATATGTATGATGGCACTTGTACCAGAGTAAAATGTGTGGGAGGAGTAACAAAAAGTTTTAGGGTAAGATTAGGAGTGTTACTTTATGCCCTTACTTTTTTTTGTATAGTGATGAATGAAATTTATAGAGAAAAGTAAGGAGAGGTACCGTGGTTCATGTTGTTCGCTGACAATATAGTGTTAATAGGAGGAAATAGGAAAGAAATTAATCAAAAGCTAAAGGTGTGGATATCAGCTCTCGAAGGAAAGGGATTTACAATAAGTAGGAATAAGACAAAGTATATATAGTACGAGTTTGACAAAGGAGAATATGGGGTAGGTGAAATTAGGAAATCAGTAACAATGAGCAAAGACGTGATAGGAGAGGTGGAAAGTTTTAATCATTTAGAATCAGTTGTGCAAAAGAACAAAGGATTGACAAGGGTGTAAGACACATGATTAAGTGTGGGTGAGTGATGTGATAAGAAGCGTCTGGTGTGTTATGCAATAAGAGAATTCCAATGAAGCTGAAAGGTAAGTTCTATAATGAAATTAGCTATAATGTATGGTTCAGAGATTAACAAGAGAAAAGAGCGAAGAATGAGTATTCTTAGATGGATAAGCGGAGTAACTAGAGAAGATAGGATAAGGAACAAATATATAAGAGGGACTATAGGTGTAGTATTAACTGTGGATAAGATGCGAGAAAATAGATTAAGATGGTTTGGTCATGTTATGAGGAAAGAGGAATCTGAAACTATAAGAACAGTTATAGAAATTAATGTTGAGAAAAAGAGGTTGAAGAAGATTAAAAAAAAGATAGAGGGATGTTATTGAATACGATATGAGATAGGCTGATGTGGGAGATCGTGTCAAGTGGTAGTTTAAGATTAAGGTGGCTGATCCCAAGTAGTGGGGATAAAAGCGAGGAAAAAGAAGAAAATGTTTACTTGTTTTAGATAAAAATTTTCTAAATTATTATTATTTAAGGAGAAATGTTGTGGTTAAGATAAATCAATCATTATGTATGTACTTTTCACCATCAACACATTTCCTTTAAATTATTATGATTAATAGAATTACTAAAAAAATTGTTTACACTTACATAGTTTCACTATTAGGACAAAGTGAGGTAAATATAAATGTAGGCTTTTGTTAGATTTTCTAAAATAGCATTAAAAAAAACATTATTGTCCCCAATATATATGATGATAAAGATTTTGTTTCAATCCAAAAAAGTATAGTAATTTTGAATTGTGAAAATGGCTGTTTTTAATGATTATAATTTTTTTTAGATATTTTAAGTCTACAACTAGATATAATTTGGATTCTTTTGATGTATAGATCAGTAATATTGGTTCAGTGAAAGCTAAGAATTTTTATAATAAGACAAAAATAAAATCTATAATTTCTAAGCTGTATTTATACAGTATATAGTATTTATTTTAAAAAATTGATTAAAAATTACCCTTCTTTAACAAACTAGTTATAAATTTAAATTAATGAAATTATCTTTTATTATTATTTTGACTTATCTCATATATTGAATTAGCTAATAATAAAATGCAGTCTAACTTAAACATTTTGGATGTATAATAGGTATTTGGGGAAGGAAATAAACGATTTATGACTTTAGCTCATAAAGCTCAAATGCGTAGATTTACATCAGATTTGTTACGTGTTCTCAAATCAGTTGCTAGTAAACAAGTTCCTGTAGTAGAGTTTGCTTCTCTTTTTGAGAAAACTCTAGGACGTACCTTTGACCCTGTTGATTATGGACTTTGTTCATTAGAAGATTTGTTATCACAAGTATCAGAAAATACTGTTGTTATTGGGCATTTAGATGGACAAAAGTCAGTGGCAATACCTAAACGTGAACAGACACCTGATGAAATTGAACGAACTAAAGCGTTTGCTAAAGAAGTATGTTTAAGCAATATCTGTTTATATTAAATACTAACACTTATTGTTAATTAATTAATTAGTTATAAATATTCCTTGTTATATTATGATAATATGGAATATCTAATGATATTTTCATGTCTAATTCGAATAAAATTATTTATTTAGGTAATTGAATTATTGAGTCATGCTCCACAATGTAGTTTATTGTTTAATAAGTTCATTCCTTCTTATCATCATCATTTTGGACATCAATGTAAAGTAGCAGATTTTGGTTTTACAAAATTGATTGAATTATTTGAAGCAATACCACATATTGTCAAGGTACTATTTGTGTTAACTATTATTTATTGTGTGATTTGTTTTGGTTTTGGTTTACCATCTTAATTTTTAATTTGTTAAAAGTGTTTATTAGTGATGTTATGAACTCTGATCTTCGGAATCAAACCAAACAGAACTAACTTTAATTATTTGAGTCAAATTTTAACAAAACAGAACAACACAAATATTTAATTAACCTTGTACAAACATTAATTTTTATCATTTTAGGCAAACATATTTTTTATATCGCTACTCAACAAATGCAGTGTGATATTTTTCAAATTAATTTATAATTAATATAATCAATTTATAAAAAAAAAATTTTGATTTTTTAAATTTTAAGTTTGATTTTCGAACTGAATCAAACATCTTAAGCTTGGTTTGGTTTAGTTTGAAAATCAAACGGTTCAAACATTACTTGTGTTTATTATAATTCATGTTCTGTACAAAAATTTATATTATTTTAAAATTAAGATTGAAGATGATATGGAAGGTGAACGTCGTGTATCATTAACTACTGAAGTAAAACAAAATGTACTTGGTGAACAATTAGCTGCATTAGTTACATACCCATTACCAATAAGTCAATTACAAAATGCCTTTTTATGGCAATATGGTTATGCTCTAAAGCCTTCAATGTATGAGTGTGATACATTACTGGAATTATTACAAAAACTTAATGATGCTGTTAAAGTTAGTTATTGTATTAGTCTCTAGAAGTTTTATTAAAATTAATGTAATATATTTAGATAATGGATAATCATGGAGAGTTATTGTTAGTTGCTGTGGATCGTAAAGAAGCTCAATTATTGTCTCTTAAAGTGCGTAGGGTATTAATGGAGCATTCATCAAATGATAGAATGTCAGTTTTACAATTTCAATCTGTATTTCAAACAATGTTTGGTGAGTCCATTTGTATTGAAACTATCAAAGAGAAGCTAACTGATACTGTTAATGTAAGTTATTTTTTAATTTTATTGAATTTTTTTAATTTTTTGTATACAAATATTTTAGATTATTAAGACAAAATTTGGTGAAGAATATATTCAGTTAACTACGCTACAACTTTTTGCTCAAGATATTTACCGTTTGTTAATGATGACTGATGGACGTTTATTATTAACATCTCTTGAAGCTGCTTATTTACGTATGTTTGGCACAGCTATTCAGCCTGCAGTGTATGGATACCAGTCTGTGATAGCTTTATTAACAAGCATTAGTAGCACAGTTTTGATTAAAGGAAGACCTCCAAAACGTTATATTGTATTAAATCGAGACCTTGCAAGTGAGTTGAACTGAATTTTTTCTCTAGTATATTAATTTAACATAAGAAAAACATCACATTATTATTGCATCTCATTCTTTTATGTGAAAAAAATTTAGATGAATTATAGGTTATATGATAATTTATTTGTGTCATTTAGCTGCTTAAAGACAAATATCCAAAATATTTAAAATTTGCCTCTTTAACTTGTCAAACATTATTATGAGGGAGTTTTAAATAATTTATTTGTTTTAGTAGCTTTATAAGTAGAGTCTAGAATTATTTAGATTTAGAAATTTTGTTAAGTTATTCCGAAACAGACCATCAGTCAGTACAAATTTGTATTAATTGACTTGAAAATGCACTAATGTGTTGTTTCTGAGATTATAATTTTAGAGTAGGATTAAGAGGTTTATTTTCCTTATAACATAAAATATTTCTACTCTATTATATATTCCTATAAAAAAGTTGATCAACATAAAACCTTTCAATGTAGCTAAAAATATTTTATAAATATATACACATCTGGGCCCCAGATATGCATATCTACCAATATCTGTTTTTTAAATTCAAAAGTAAGGTAACTGTATTATAAAAACATTTTTAGTATAATTGTTGCATTTCAATTAAAAAAAATTAAACTTAAGTACTATATAGTGCAGTATTTAGTTTATATAACTAATAAATAAAGTTTAACTAAAATGAATTATGATAAAAAAATTATTATCAACTTGTTATTTTCAAAATATGTTTCCATTTGAAAAAACAGTTTGATACTATTATAAAGCACAAGCTATGATTTTAAAAACTACAAATAAAAAAAATATACATGACTAACAAATACCATAAGTAAAATACTTCTATTTTTATTGATGGTTTAGCACTCAAAAGAGTGCACTAAAATAATTTTTTAGAAGCACTATTTAGTTAAGGTAAAATTAAAGTTTTGAAATACTATAAAGTGTGAAATTTCAAAATTAAATAGTTATTGTTGATGAACAAGTAAGAACTTTGTATGATTAATTAATTTTTTTGTATATATAAATATATTAAATGTAAATTGATTAATTCAGTCTGTTAGCTGTAAAATTGATATATTTTTCTTATAAATTTAATTAATTTATATATTTGTGAATTAAATTTCATTATGAATTCCAGGTGTTGGAATAAATTTGCCAAGTAGTGTTATTCAATGTTCCTCTCCTGATTCATTAGAAAAAAATCATTGCAATGGAAAACCTATTACAAATGGAATTAACCAACAAGAAATCAATTATAGTGAAAATAATATGCTAGGCGAAGAAAATAAGGTATTTTTTCCTTATTAAAATGTTACAAATATTTATTTACATTTGAAGGCATGTAAATTGTAAATTTAAATATAAAGATACTGTATTGTTAGAGGATTTTTAAGTATTTAAATGTATAGCTATAATGTTTTTGTTAACAGCTATCTTCAGTAAATTATATTTGTGCCTTAGATCTAAAAGGATCATAATAAAAGAAAAATATATATCATTCAAACAAATAAACTGAAAAAAACTATGTATTAGTAACAGTACGTTTTTTATTGAAAACTTAAATTTTGCATTGAGTTGCTTACTGAAAATGATGATAAATGATTAGGCCGAGCTGATACCTGTTTTATTTAAGATCATACAATTTTATGATCAATTGAGATATTTATATCTCTTGGTTATGAGTTATTGATTAATTGAATAATTCAGCTAAATGATCATCTCTCGGAAGCGATTTAATTATCTGATCAGTAATTATCTCCTATTCTTAATATCAAATCATGTGTTGCTGAAGAAATCATAATTAAAGGTGTCACTGTTAATTTAAAATTTATTTAAAATATGTATTTTATTATAAAAATGCTATACTTTAAAAAATGATAATAATAGGTTTTGTAAAATTGACATAATTTTTTTCACTCTTAAATGTTTACTTCAATACCTCTGTGAAATTAAAAATAAATTTTCTCGTTTATCTCTTCATAGAAAAATTATATAAATATAAAATATCATTTCATGCAAAGTATTTAAAATAAATACTTTTATTTTTGTTTCAGACACCATTAGTTAAACTTCCTGACTTGAAACTGCATCCAGATATATTTAGTATGAGTCCTATGTCTCTTGTAAACAATTCTCCTCCACAAGCACCACACCCATCACAAGTTCCCATGCCAACTGAATTATGTCCACCTTTTGGTGACACCAAGGCATATAAAAATCTTACAACAATCAATAACAATAATCATTATGGTGATAAACAATATTGCTGTCCAATGATTGGAAGTGGCGAGTCAGCCAATATTAATGATCAAAGTAATTTTGTCAATATATTATTTTAAAACAATTAAATTCTTCTTAACATGATCAATGTTTTATACTAGGTAACCAATGTTATGGATCACAAAGTATAAACAATCGTTTTCATTCCTAAATGAAATTACTAGGAGTTAGCTAGTTTTTTTTAAATGAAAGACATAAATTAAAAATTATATATAAATGTATTTATAAAGAATGGCTGTATAGCATATTTTTATATAAGGACGGACTCACTCCTAAGTAACTAAAAATTTTTATTAGTTTGATTTTTAAACAAAACATTTTCCTTGAGAAAAACTTCTTTATATTCTTATATTTACAAAGTATTAGATTTAGGAAGAAAAAAGTGATGTATTTATTGATCTCACTTTTTGATTTTTATATGTTTACTAGATGTTTTAATTTATATTACATATATCACATAATTATATCTTAATTTATATCTGTATATCTATATCTATAATGTATAACTAAAAATAATAATATTAATTGTGATAAAACATTATTAAGTATGTTAATAATTTAGATTTATATAGTCTATAACTATTTTTATATGTTTTTGGTACTATAAATTAGATAAAAAAATATTAATTTAATTAGAAGTAAAATTCATTGGTAATTGAAATATGTCACCAAAAATGATTTGCTCAATTTGTTTTGTCCTGTGTTCAAACATAATATTATGTATTGTTTTATATTTATTTGGATATTTATTTAGTAGGATTTAAACAAGATTTTTTAGTTATTAAATTGTGCGTGTCTAAGGTATATGATTTTTATTACCACAAAAAAAAAAACACAAATTGCAAATGTTTTCCATTTGGAATCCTTTCTTAAAATTCATTTATAGAATTTAATGTATAGTATTTCAATAAAATTGTGTTAAATTCTTGAAAGTCATAGTTATATGTTATTCCAATGAATATTTATTGTGTGGTTAGGATTAAATGTTACCGAGGAATTATGTTAATTCATAGTTATTATAGAGGTATTATTGTAAAAAAAATTTATATGTAGCATCTATCTTAGTTAATAATTTCATTACTATTAATAGTCTATTATGTTTGATCAAAGGACACATAATGTACATTAAATTTTATTGTATAATTTAAAAACATAATTTTATTTATATACTAAGTCATAATAAATGTAAGTATTAAATTTAATTATAATAACAAGTATTAATTATGTTACTATTTAAAATATGAGTTGATCATTTTTCTTATATAATTCCATTTAATACTAAGTAAATATAATATTATTATCATTTTATAAACACTGTGTGTGTTAAATAAAAAAATTAAATTAATAAAATGGTTTGTTTAGGTTTACTTATTAACTGTTGTATTACCAATTATTAGATAATAAGCAAATCCTTGTTTTTCTTTCTTTAATTTTTGAAAGTAACCATTGCATTGTATTATTAGATGTTAATAGTAATATAGTTAATTTTAATAATTTATATTGATTGTACCATTAGTACAAAATTACTAGATGATAAATAATAAAATATATGTAATATATGTACATTGATCTAAAATACTTCTATTTTTTTAAAAATGATGTATTAAATATTATTTTAAAATCAAATAAATAATTTATTTAATTAATGAAATTTAAAGTGAAAGTTTTCTTTTTTTCTTTACCTATTATTACTCAAAACAATTGATGAGAGTTAAAGATAAGTTTCTGAACTATGTGTATTTGAGATGAATGAGATAATAGATGCAAATTAATTGAATAATAAAATACTTTAACCAAAGGCTAGAGGTGTGGAGATCAGCTCTTGAAGAAAAGGGTTTAAGAATAAGTAGAAGTAAGACAGAGTATATAGAGTATGAGTTTGACAAATGAGAACACAAGGTAGGTGAAATGAGGAGGTCAGTGACAATAGGCGAGAACGTGATTGGAGAGGTGGAGAGTTTTAAGTATTTTAGGTCAGTTGTGCAAAAGAGTGGTGGTATTGATGAGGATCTAAGATACAGATTTAAATGCGGGTAGTTGAAGTGGAGAGAAGCGTCTGGCGTCTTATGCGATAAAAAATTTCAATGAGGCTGAAAGGTAAATTCTACTAGACTGTAAAAAGGCCAGCTATGATGTTGGGCGGTTGATAAAAAAGTAGAGCAGAGAATGAATGTAGCAGAGATGAGAATGCTTAGATGGATGAGTAGAGTGACTTAAAAAGATAGAATAAGGAACGAGCATATAAGACGGAGTATAGGTGTAGCATCAATCGTGGATAAGATGAGAGAAAATAAACTTAGATGTTTTGGTCATGTTATGAGGAGAGAAGAATCAGAAGCTGTAAGAACAGTTGTAGAAATGAATGTTGAAGGAAGAAGAGGTAGAGGAAGACCAAAAAAGAGTTGGAGGGATACTATTGAATGCGATTTGAGGACAGCTGATGTGAGCGTAAATGATGTGGGAGATTGTGTCAAGTGGAAGTTTAGGATAAGGGTAGCCGACCCCAAGTAGTTGGGATTAAGACAAGGAAGAAGAAGAGAAGATAGGTTTTATATTGTTAGGTATACCGGAAAAATCGTGAATTTTTTTACTTTGACGTCCGATTTCATAGTAGAACAATTGTAGCATGGATTATTTTTTAATGTTGTAGTCAGTGTTGGGAAAATCTAGATAAAAACAATATTTTCTTTTAAATCATAATCTATGCTTTTATTTTTTGTTATCTATATAATAATTATATAGATGTTCAGCAACACTTAGAATTAATTCATTTTTTTCAAAACCTATCATATTTCATAAATAACCAAGTATGATAAAATCATAATTACAAATGCTTTATGTTAAGTGATGTTAAACAAGGAATATTCTCGATAACACGAATATTTCTCGAGAATATTCTTTTGTAGATTATTATGAGAAGATATATTCTTAAAAAAAAAATACAACTAAAAAATGTCTATAAGAATATTTAACCAAGCTTGAACATTTTTTTGAAGTAATGAATATTTATTAAAAATTACAATGAAAAAGATATCATCTTTTACTTATTTGATAGTTGTATGATAATGAAAATATAAAAAATTCTCTGAAAAGTATTCTAGTCAAAAATAATCCTATGTTTTTTTAATGTTTTGTATTTCTGTGGCTTCTTAATGTTTTATTTGTAATACAAAAAAAAGGTAACGAAAAATTCCCAGTTAAAAAAATACTGTACAACTATCATAATTGAGATCAATTTGCCCGTCAAGTAGGTTATTTCTAAATATAACTTAAACCCTTTTATAAACTCAAGAATATAAAATTGGATAATTGGTTAACTATTATTATTCGAATTAGACTTTATCTCTAATTTCGTTTGACTGAATTATCTGAAGCTAAATAAATTATCTTGGAAATGACGATTTTTTTATTTGATTAATTTATAATAATGTTAAGATATTGGCAATAATAACTTCAACTAGATATTTTTGATCTTTGGACGTATCTTTAACCAAGGAAGTATATCGATTTGTATATAATATTTATTCAATTATCCTCTACATATTATGTAAAGGAAAATTGAGGTGTTTTATTATAACAGTGTAATTAATATTGTGGATTTGTAATGCAAATTATATTGGAAAATCTTTACATTTATTTATAAATTTTTTTTTCTTAAGACGAATTTTTAATTTTCAAATTTTTTTTTGAACAATTATTACTTAGGTGGGCCATTATTTCGAATTATACCTACTATATGACATATATATATATATATATATATATAAGTAGATTATTGTAGCAAATTTATGTCTCTTAAATTCTCTCTAAATCTTAGCTAATTACGTTGTTTTTTTTATAATTAAATAAAATTACCCAGTTTAGAAATGTGAAATGAAATGTAAAGTATTAATGACAGTTTTTATCATTGACGGTGTAAGCTTTTATGGGGTCTTCAGTAATATTACGATTTCAGAAAAGCAGAGTCTTAAATATAAATTTGAATCACGAGGGCCGGGGCAACTACCTCTACTGCTCCCATTGAATCATCCCTAAATTTTATATAAAAACAGAAAAATTCTTAAAAATCAAGCAATAAAAAAAGAATTATTGAAAGTGAAGCAAATAATGCGAGTATCCTTTTTTTCAACGGTGTTATCAGAAAAACGAATTGGGCGGCGCTTTGATTAGGCAATCTTACTACATAAATGAATGCGGTCGATAATGTTTATTGAGCGGCATGATCGTTAATTTATCGTTAAATATAAAATAATTACATAGAATTTTAGCTTCGATGCGAAGCTTAGAAGGTATTTTAAAATGATAATAAACATTTTTATTTTATTTTATTGTATACATTAAAAGTAACAAGTCGGAATAGCGTTATCTAGATATTATTAAGGGAAGAAATATATAAAGCCAGGGGCGTAGGTAGAGTGACTTAAAAAACAACTTTTTTGTTAAAATAAATTATTACTTATAATTAATACAATAATAAAATATAAAATAAATTGACTTCTAACTTATTTTACTGGACCTGCCAATATACATAGACTATGCTAAAATATAGTAAAAATACAAGTAATAAAATATTGATTTTCTATCTAAAACAAAGTCATTAAATCACGATTTCAATGACAATTTCACAAAAGAAAAATAATTAAATGTTATACTAGGTTACAAAATACTAAATGGAATCTTTATGATTTACTATAATAATACTCTTCAACTCTTTCAATATTATTTCAATTATTTCAATTTGCGAAATAATATCATAAAAATAATAATTTATCGAAAAACAAATGTATTAACGCGTATGTTTTATATTGTTAAGGGAATTTTGAATACAAAGATAACCCTAGATATTCAATTAGGATTAACTATCAAAATCTTAATATTCGTAAAGAAAAAATTGTTTTACTTAAAAACTTTTACAATAATATGTAGTTAAATAATTTTTTTTTGTCCCTTCAGAGTTAAAAAATCTAAACTTTTTAAATATTTTTAACGAGATTTTTTTTTCTTTTTTTAGTTTGATGATACAAAAAAAAATTTTAAAAAATGTTGTTTCCTTTTTTTTTTTTTATATGATTAACCATTTGCATTTAAAATTTGTTTAAATATTTGGATTTAAAGTTAAAATTCATTATTAATTTTATTTTTATAATACCGGATGGTTTAACAATAATCTGTTTCGATGGACTTTAAATTATTATCGGTGATTATTCTTGCTATCGTAAGTGATAGATATGACTACAAAAATTGTCAATTAAAACATGTTAGTGTACATCATTAAGAAATGACGATTACTGTATGCTAAACAACAAACTTACAATAGAAAATTGGTCAAAAATCAGTAAAGTTTAACAAGCAATAAGAGAAGAACGGATTCATCGAGTTATTATAACATTTTTTCTATTTTATCACGAACTAAAAATTTTTTTAGTAATTTTTTTAGTGGTTTTTTGAGTTAAATATTTTTAATATATTAATATATTTTAGTTATAAACAATTAGCCACTTGTGATCAATTTTTATTATAAACTTAAAGATTTTATAATTGTTATTATTAGGTAAGCATATGACACAAACTTGTAATCATTTCATTGATATATACTTCACTTATAAATCAATGTGTCCTATCCATGTTTATGGTCGAGACACAACCAATATCCTACACTGTGGAAATTACCAGACTGTAATGGTTATCCATTGGTTTGCCGAAAATGCACAACCAAAGTGGTAGAGTGTGGGCGGTCGGCGCAACAGGATGTACGACTACACCTCTCAGTCATACACTCATTTTATACATATACAACGATGGACGAGAATACCGCGGTTCAGTCTGTGTGTGCCGGTCGCCGAGTTCATGACTCGCGTTTCCCGCGCAAACACGTTGGTTTTTTCCGTAACGTCGTTATTATTTCAGTTAATTTATTTATTGTTTTATTTTTTATTCTATGTTTTTTTTTATTATTTTCATTAGTTATGATTAAATTATCATTTTAAATTTTTTATTTCAAATTATTGATTTGCAAAAGTTGGTGTAATAAAATTGTGAATGGATTACATAACGTAACACATACAAGTGAGCCTGTCTAAATAAATAAATAATTGCAAACAATTGACATGGTTTCCTTTAAACCATCCACTGTCAATTGTATTTATTGGACATTTAATAATACTCGTAAATAAATATATAAATATAGAAGTAATGTTTTAATGTGATGTGATAAAATTTTATCACTTTACATTAGGGAAATATTTCATTGAATATTTTATTCTAAATTACAATTAACTGACAAAAATTAAAGAATTGTTAAAAGGTTAGTTTAACTAATTTTTTATTGTATTATTAATATTTGGTATCCTTGGATATTGGTAATATGATTAATTATGCATCATTATCCAGACACCAATCGATCAGAATAATCTCATACGTCTACGCAGGAGTTTAATGGCGACCTCATGCATGGAAACATGTGTTTCCTATTAAAATCGTAATCAAACGTTCATTAAATATTTAATATAGATAAAATTCTAATAACGAAAGGTTAAAACATGATTATTTAATTTTATATTAATTGAAATGTTTTCGGTACTAGAAGAAAGGGTTAAGTAAATTTCTATTTTACAATTAATTATTTTATTTATTTATTTTACTGTACATTTCTACCCCGGTATCTAATTCTGAATAAATGTTCTGTAAGCATCTTAGAAATTAGAATTTTCTATAAATGTATGAAGAGAACCAAGAAAAAACAATGCGAGTTACTTTTTTGTTAATTGAAAAAAATGTATTTTATATTTAAAAACGCCAAAAAATGTTTTTTTAACAAACTAAAAATTTAAAACAAGGAGTAATGTGAAAATTTTATATGTAGGTAGTGAACAAAATTAAATTATCTTTCTAATATTTTTTAAGAATTACACTGATAAATAATAGAAAAACTATCCTTTTATAATTTTATTATTACTTTTTTAGGAAAAAACAGTTAAGTCATTTAAAAATAGAGCAAAAAAATGTCATCTAAACAGGATAATAACCAAATATGTAAAATTCTTAAAATAAAGAAACTATTGTAACAAAATTTTTATTTTGAAAAAAGTGAATTGCGTTGTTTTTTGGTATACCTTTCATATATGTATATAATCCTGATAAGTTCATATAAGCTCATTTTTAGAATCATTTATAAACTTTGAAGTTTAGTCAAAACGTGTATTTCCGAATTCGGACTGGGATAATAGACAAATTAACATAAATATATGTTAATTGGTTATTATGTATACTTTTATATAAATTATTTATTTAGTTTTTAATTGCTCATGATAAATGTAACATAAATATTATTAACTAAAGGTTTTAAATAATGTTTTTCAATAATTGATGACCATTCTTTAGATAAATGTGTATCTATGAATCCTTACCTTTAAATGGAGAACTTTTGATTAAGATTATGTTTTTTTATTATGATATATGATTTTCGCATTTATTTTGAAGCAATATCTACCAAAATAAATTTATTATAACCAAAATTTTACTGAAATGTATTATATATGTGAGTTTTATTACAGCTCTTATTATTCTTAGTTCATTTCAGCATTTATTTTTTCATGAACATGTTTGGACTTTTGTTTATACTGTTATTAAGTTTGAATTTATCAAAAGGGAGAGTTTAATAAGATTACTTTAAGCCAATCTTTAATCCAACTATAATGAGATTTTTTTTTTTTACTTTTATAGGTCTTATTATTCTTCATATTAATATATCTTTGATAATTAATAAGAACTCTAATTAGAGTTCTTGATCGATTGCTTCAAACTTTACAAATATATATTCTAGAATGTACGAATATAAAGTAAATGTAACACCAATCGAGTTCAGTTGGGTGCCCATTATTTTTGAAGTCTTAAAATTTGAGAAATGCCATCCGGAAATATTTTTCTATGGGTCTAAAAATAATATATACAAAATTAGAGCTTTATATAACATGATTAACAGGTACGATATAAGATCAAAATTGAGATAAAATATAAACATTTGTATATTTTGGATATTATTTTGTCATTTTAATTGCCAAAAACATAAAATCGGACAATGTTACTATTATCCATTATTTTAATTAGAAAAAATTATTGACTGTACAAAAAATGTATAAATACACTTTTATTAAAAAAATTACGTATTCTATAAAAAGTCTTTAATGACTTTTAAAAAAAATAAAAATTAGCACAAAAATATTTAAAAAATTTAACATTTCCTCTGAACTTTTAACTTATAGCGTACCCTGTTAGTCATGTTTATGAAGCTTAAATTTTGAAGATATTACTTTTAGACTAATAAGAAAAGTTTCCTGTACATCATTTCTTAAACTAAAAAAAAAACATTCATTTCATATAAATAACGGACAATTATAATTATTAATATTATTTTACTGTAACTATTCAAATAAAACTTTGGATTATTTACTTTTATTTCATGCATGTTTAAAACTAAAGTAGTACAATATGAATCCATTAATTTTTTAAAGCTTGTTAAAAAAAAGTTAATTTAAATAATTTAGTAATTCATATTTAAAATTCGAATGAAGTATAATTTCAGGATGATCAAAATCATATAATAGGATAATCCTAATGAGTATTATTTCCTTTATTGAGGATTACTAAGTGTCTCTTATTAATATAACATATTAAAAAAATGATAAATTATGTGAATTTTTATTGACCCTATACTTTCCATTTTCTTAATTTTTGCATATGAGAACTACCATCTTGTATCATTTAATTTGTTGACTTGTCATTTATTTATTATTTTGTACATTATTGAGTAAAAATATAATTTTCTACTTTAGGCTCACGTAAGAATTGCTCTGCAATGAGACATTCAGCAATTAGTGGATTAGAAGAATGTGGATATCGGCGTTCTAATTGTAATCATGGTATGTTGGCAAGAAGTAGTTCTGAATCAGATATAGTTGCGGTAACTGGATACCCTGGAAATTTAGACATGGGAAAATACGAAGAGGAAGAAGACTCAGAAGATGACAGAGATGACGATGAATATTTGGAAGCTGAACGTAATCAACAAGAACAACTTCCTTATCCGGGTTTCATACCAATATCTATGAAGTACTTGGATCAGAACTCTAGGCCTAGAAATTGGTGCTTAGCAATGATAACAAATCCATATCCTTTTTATAACTTAATATAATTATTATTTCATATTCTTTAGTTATAAAACTTTATGGAAATATAAAGTGAAAAAAAAATTCATTAAGGTTATATTACTTACCTTTTGCAAAATATGTTATATAAAATATGTCAAATGAGTGACAAACTTTATTATTTAATCATTTTTATTATTTCGAGTTTAATTCGTAACGAATAAGACATAAAAAAATTAAAAGTTAATTTAAAAATAACCCAGAGGAGATATTTAAAATGGATGATTTTAGTATTATATAGAAAAGTAAAGAATATCTTCAGAATATTATATTAATGTGATAAAATTGTTTTGTATTTGTTTTAGGTATTGTAAGGTAAGTGTGAAATATATAATAATTATAAATACATGACATTAAATGTAAGCATTATAATTTAAAGCATTATATTTTGTAAACAAAATATTTAAATTGATAGTCTCCGATTTAGAATAATAATCGTATTACTGCCATAATTATAGACATACTAATATAAAACTACTTCCAATAAAACTGAATAAACGAGGGTAGCTATTTTATTTTACCATTTTTAATTAAAAAACAATTTCAATGGGGTTTGGTGAGTGTAGGTAGATATAGCTTGGGCAACTGTTACATGAATTATTACATGTTGTAATTAAATAAACCGAGGTTGGGATGTGTTAAATCCCAAAGGATTTTATATTTATTTTATATAGCATGAATATGTATTCACTTTAAAAGTACGCTGAGATTCCATATTACGCAGATATGTATTCTGCGATCGTATAATAGTTGTATAACTAATAAATTGTTTGAGATTTCAAAAGTATACAGAATTTTTAATATTTGGATGGTTGGCTGAAATAATAGGTTATACGGTATATATAATTTTAATAGTACTGATAAATAATTACTGTTTTATTAATAAATATTGCTATTAGCTGCGAATTTCAGACTGAGTTTAAGGGCGAAGTCTTTTTTGGAAGGCAACATCATAATAAAGGGAAAAAGAGTGATTTGTGGCTACTATATTTACTAAAGTTTATCTTCTATATTAAGTATGACCATTTTTATTATGTCCGTGATAGCTTTTTAATTAAAATAAATATTATAAAATTTTAGCTTTCACAAATTTATAAAAAATTCCACGAGATTGAGGTATTTAATTTTTTTTTGTCTACATTTTTCTTTTTAAATCGAGTTAGGATTTTTGAACGAGAAAAATTGAACACATTGATACTTGAATGTTTTTAATTTATGTACAAGCGTAATAAATATGCTTCTTACATTTAGTTTTTAGTTCTTCTATGTTTATTATAAATTTCTAATAATAAAAATATATCTAATCGAATAAAATTAATTTTGCAATTATCACATTATTGGTTAAAAAAGTCAAGATATAATTACTATAAAGTAAGAAGCTATAAATCAACATATTTTCTAATAATAATGAAGTTAACGGGATACTTAAATTTTTTAAAAGAAGTGTTTATTTAATTTTAAAGGATGATTGAAACATAAACGTCAAATCACTTCTAATTAAAACATTAAGTCGACTTATATACGAGGTCATATAGCTATGCCTCATTTACTCATTTTACACTGAGAGCTGATTCAAAAGATATTATTGACTAGCCATTTTATTAGTTATTTTTAGCTTCGATGCAAAGCTGAGAAAGTATTAATTTTATTATGATGTGTTTTTTTGTATCTTTGGCCACTTTTTCTTAGCTCTCACTGAACTCATTTTTTTTAATGATACGTCAAAAGATCACAAATTTTTCTTGTTATAGTTTTCTACTTCATTTTTTCAATTATTTATACCTATATTTTAGCTGAAACAGTAAAGGCATGTTTGATTTACCAATGGCTTATGAAATGTTACAATGAAGTTGTTAATTAATAAAGATCAGAGAATCATTAAATTTTGTTTCTTCTTTTTCATCTGTTCTTGTGGTGAAATAAGTCAATTGTTGTTCACAAATGGGCTATCTTTAAACAGTCTTTTGTATGTTCAGTGTAATTGGATTGAGTATAAAATTTTATTTAAAAATATAGCTTGAAGTGTGGTTTAAACTATGTTAGTAATTCAAAATATAAAATAAACATTATTGGATGTCCAAAGGTTTGTTATTATTATAATATTGAAATTTTATCAGGGTCGTGATACGAAGGTTTAAAAATAATTTACGACATCAAATTAAAAATTTAACTTTTGAAAAATGTATGGATTAATACAAATTTTTTAAATAGATAAATTAAGTATTAACCTATAATTTGGTTAATTTTTTTTTTGATCTGGGATTCAAAATGACAAATTTTTCACAAAAAATTAACTTTTTCAACTTATCTTTTGAAAGTGTTTCGGAAATACTGACACTATTATATATATTTTAAATTAAAGCTAATGTAATATATTTTATCATGAAAAAAAAAATTGCGGACTTAATTTTGTTTTCACGGTTTTTTATTTTAAGTATTGCATCAAGATCTTTAACTTTTATATAAGTTTGCCATAAATGTAATAACTACTTTATAATTTTTCCGTAAAAATTACAATACTAAATTATTAAATATCAATTTCATATTTAATTGCTATAATAAATATTTATTCATATATTACACTTATTTATCATAAAACTTGTAATCAGGATATAAATAAGGAAATAAGAGATCATGTTGCTTTTAGAATAATCCCCCAATTATTTAAAATTAGACACTCTAGAGATTTGCATGGACGCGTTTTTTATGATAGTGATTTTAATCACTGTCAGATTAAATCTAAAGTGGACAAATTATTCGATTGGTATGTTGAATAGTAAGAATATAATTTTATGTGTGTTAAGAAACCCCAAGTAGCCTGTGCGTTAACACAGCCTTGCTCTAAGGACTTCTTCCTCGAGTGGCTCGGGCAATAGCACGGTCGTCTCGCTCTAAGGATTTATTTGCCTAGAGTAGCTTCGGAAGCAGCACGAGCGTCCCACTCCTAGGACTTTTAAAATATGTGTATATTGTGTATTCTTACAATACGATTATATTATCTACGTGTATATTTATATTAATGATTTCAATTACTCATAAAACCTTATTATTTAAAAACGATCATTACTTTTCTAGTAATTAAAATCTATGGCTGGAGTTAATTAAAATTGACTCACCTTTTCGTTGTCTTTATCTAAGCTTTTAAGGTAAATTGCAGTCAGGATTAAATCATTTGAACAACGAAATAAATATCACAAATGTCATTAGTTATACGGTTTTCAGATTGTTTCGTATTCATTGTGATGTGCTAAATAGTAAACTAACTAGCTAATAACACTATCACGTTCCATACCGTTCTACGCTATTCTTCTCTATCTAATAACTACTGCGCTGTTAGACTAAAATAAGGAGCCTTAGCCTTTTTACTTTATGCAGTTGATAGTTCCATCTCTTATAGTAATCTGCTGTATTGTGTTTTTAGACTGTTTTATTAACGTCTTTTAAATATTTATTACACAGTAATCATGACTTAGATAACTATTACAAGAAAATATATGTATTTATATTACAAAGTATTATTACGATAACAGTATGGTATACAATATAATTTTTGCGGTACTTTTTTTATATTTACATTCAAATATTTTAAGAATTATTTAAAAGTAATATGCGTCAATATTACAAATGTACTTGATAAAGTAGGATTATGTACATACGTAGTCAATAAAGTCATGTGTAGGGTATCATGGAAATAGTTACTCACTTTTTTAATTTATCTTAGTTTTAACTAGTTATACAAAATTATTAACTAGCACAGCCTTGCTTATACTTTTTTGTAGGTTTTTACATTAGAGATAACGAAATATACAACAATAAATTATTGAATATCAATCATACAATTTAATTGCTATAATAAATATTTATTCATATTTTATACTTATAAATCAAAGCAATGCTAATCAGGATAATGAAAGATATAGGAATTTATTTTGTTTTTGGATTAATTCACCTATTTTTAGCTTCGATGCGAAGCTGAGAAGGTATTGGTTTTACTATGATGTGTTTTTTTTTTTTTTATGTCTGTTGCCACTTTTTCTTAGCTCTCACTGGACCGATTTCTTTCAACAATACGTCAAAAGTTCACAAATCGTATCTAGTTGAAGACATTACGCTTCAAAATTGAAAAAAATTCCCTCGTTCCCCGTAAATGGGGGAAACCTCCAAAAAAATTACAAATTTAAAAATCGGTAAATTTTTAATTTTTTTCACTTTTTCTTCTTAAAACTTCCATAACTATTTCAAAAATCAGTATAATCAACATAATTTTTTTTTATATTTAAACCATAGATATTTCCCTTTCATTTGATATCAGTTCTTTGAAAATTTAACACTTAACCTGCTCACTAGGAGGGATTTAAAATAGCAACATTTTTACAAAAACTAACTTTTTCAACTTAATTTTTGAAAATGTTCAGGAAAAACTGCGTCCTTTAAATATATATCAAATTAAAGCCTATTTTATGTACTATAAAATGAAAAAAAAATTTGTCCCGACACCTTATCTTCTATGTGCAAATGGCTGTCGAAATTCAACAACAAATGTAATAAAAATCACCTTCTATCGGGATGTCTTTTGTGCTTAAAACTGCCATAACTTTTTCAAATATTAACAAATCAAAATAATATTTTTTTATATTGAAACCTTAAGTAATTTCCTTTCATTTGATGTCATTTTTTTTGAAAATTAATACTTATTCTGCTCACGGGGGGGATTTAAAATAGCAACTTTTTTACAAAAACTAATTTTTTCAACTTAACTTTTGAAAATGTTCCGAAAATACTGCGTCTTTTCAACAAATATAAAATTAAAGCTTATGTCATGTACTATAAAATTAAAAAAAAAAAAAATTTGTCCCGTCGACCTATCTTCTATACG
Source organism: Daktulosphaira vitifoliae (assembly GCF_025091365.1). Taxonomy (NCBI): domain Eukaryota; kingdom Metazoa; phylum Arthropoda; class Insecta; order Hemiptera; family Phylloxeridae; genus Daktulosphaira; species Daktulosphaira vitifoliae. The sequence continues at coordinate 26,750,146 of NW_026099572.1, read as the reverse complement.
CAAAGGGATACCGTATTCAAAAATATGCTATTTTTCTGTTAAAATCCTGGATTTTATATTTTATTTTATTTTAAAATATCTTATAAGGGCAAAATACTGATTTTCATGAATATTATATAATTGAATTGTCATAGAATAAAGTTCATAAGACATAAGAAATTAATCTTATTTAAATTTTTTTGCTTTTTTAAAGTCGAAAAAGTAACTTTTAAATTTGACTTAGCTTAAATAGCTAATTTTATCATGCGACAAAAGCAACGAACAGTTGCCGAATCGGTAACACGAGTGTCTTTCCTGCTTAGGGTACGAGTTCGAAACCGCTTGTGGCAATTGATATTTTGCATTTTTTTTGAGTTAGAAAACAAATTTGAAATAATTTATTTTTATCTCATTTAGATTCAGTAACTTCAATAAATATCAAAGATCCCATCACTATAGTCTCCCATCGTGAGAAGAAATTTATTATTCATGTTAATATTATTTTACTATGTGGTTTTTTTTGTGGCTACAATTTATTTTGCCAACCCTCACTTGTCTTATTTTTATCAACGATACGTCAAATTATTACAATTCGTCTTTAGTTGAAGATATTACCCTTAAAAATTGTAAAAAAAATCCCTTAATCAAATAATAAGTAGCTTAACCAGCTTTATCCATACAAACAATTAAAATCATTCATTTCTAATATTTTTAAAGTATATTGTCGAATTAGATTTGATATTATATAATTTTACTTTGAAAATTACTAATTTTTTTACTCTAATGTGTTTTTTCGTAAGATGTTGATTTATAAATTAAAAATCTAAAAAAAATGATTTTTAGTTTTACCTGAATTTAACAATAGATGAAATAAAAAATTTATTGTAAATAGTAATTATAAAATTTCCTGGTTGCATATTAATCTTAAGAATACCATTTTTTCTATTAAAGGAGGTATTCTAGTCTAGAAATTTAAAAAAATCGATTTTTTTTTTTTTTATATATTTTCAAAGTTTGACTATTCAGAATATGTCATTTTGGCAGATTGAATAAATGTAAGTCTAAAATATTATTTCATAACTTAGACTACGAAAAACTTTACGTGAAACTTTAAACACGTTTTTCTCGAAACTGTCTTTTTCAAAACTATACCCACGATTTCTCAGGTTCTACTGGACCGATTTACCTGAAATTTTTAAAGAGTCTTTTTTATAGACTTACCTATGTCTGGAACTATCTCCGTCACCAAATTTCAATTTTTACTATTTTTAAAAAATTTGTAACAGTCAAAAAAAGTGGTAAAAAAATTGTTTTTTTTTCAGACAGTCGCCATTTCGTGAAAAAAATTTTTTCCAACTTTTCCGTAGTTCCAGACATTACGACATTATTCTAGATTAATAATGTTTTTTTTTTTTGGTTTCAGATTGCTAGGAGGGTTGAAATCGTGGGTATGGTCACGTGCCAATTTTTTAAGACCCCCATTTCATCAACTGTTAATTCTTTAAATTTTTACCTTTTCTTATTTTTTGATTTTTTTTTCTGTATTCTTGTAATGCTAATTAATAACTAATAAAAAAATGGACACTAAAATATTAATTGCCTTTTTTTTATAACACTTCAAAAATTACCTGAAATTCATGCCTCTAGACTAGAATACCCCATTAATGATATCAATTTCAAACTTGCAAATTGAGCTTAAAAGGTTATGGTAATAAATTCAATTTTTTTTTTATTATAAACTTTCACTTTAAAAGACAAAAAAAAGTAGGTTAAAAATTATTACTTTTAACATATTAAAAATGAATAATAATTTGAAAACAATTAATTATAAAAATTATTTAATATATAAGTAAAAGAATTACTAATCTGGATATAATTAAGGAAATAGAAGTTAATGTTGCTTTTGTAATTATTCTCAAATTTCTTAGAATGAAACACCATCTACAGATTTGCATCGAAGTGTTTCTTATGATAGTGATTTTAGTCACTGTCAGATTAAATCTATACTGGACACAACTATGCCACGTCCCCACTGTGCTGGGTTTTTTTTTTGTTCTTAATTATTTTTTTACATGTAAATACTTATTTTAGCTTCGATGCGAAGCTGAGAAGGTATTGGTTTTACTAAGACGTGTTTTTTTTTTTTTTTTTTTTTTTTTTGTGTCTGTTACCACTTTTTCTCAGCTCTCACCGAACCGATTTCTTTCAATAATACGTCAAAAGATCACAAATCGTATCTAGTCGGGACAATGTAAATAAAACAATAGATGCGATAGCAACTGTATGGAAAGATATAGGATTTGACACAAATTATTTGGCAGATTCTGTTCCTATAAACGCANTTCCCTCGTTCCCCGTAAATGGGGGAAACCTCCAAAAAAATTACAAATTTAAAAATCGCTAATTTTCGAAATATTTTCAATTTTTTTTACTTAAAACTGACAACTTTTTCAAAAATAAACAAATCAATATAATTTTTTTTTTATAGATGCTTGATGTCATTACTTATTATTTCGTATATATTTTTTTTTAATTTAACCCTTTACCAGCCCACAGGGGAGATTTAAAATCACAACTTTTTCACAAAAAATTAACTTAACTTTTGGAAAGTGTTCCGGAAGGTCTGACACTTTTATATATCTTAAATTAAAGTTAATGTAATACACTTTATTATGGAAAAAAAAAATTTGACCTCTGGACTTGTCTTCGTGGTGAAAATTGACATCAAAGTTAATAAAAAATTACGATTTTTGTAAAATAATTTTTTTTTATATTTTTAACTTAATAATGCTCTAACTTTTTCAAAAATGAACATATCAATATAATTTTTTTTTATATAGATGCTTGATGTCTTTACTTATCATTTGGTATATTTTTTTTGTAAATCTGACACTTAACCTGCCCACAGGGGGGGATTTAAAATGACAACTTTTTCACAAAAAATTTACTTTTTCAACATAACTTTTGAAAATGTTCCGGAAGGTCTGACACTTTTATATATATCTTAAATTAAAGCTAATGTAATATACTTTAATTTGAAAAAAAAAAATTTGACCTCTGGACTTGTCTTCGTGGTGAAAATGGCTACCGAATGCTATTTTCGTGTGATAATTCTCGATTTTATTATTCATATTATATTTAACTTTATAATGCTATAACTTATTGAAAAGTTTATGGATCCACACAATTTTTTTATGAGAAATAATTTTTTTTAATAAACCCTTTTTCATTCGACATACTTTATCTTAATCGAGATATTAAGGAACCAGCAAATCAAGTAGCTTTTGGAATAAAACACCAATTTTTTTAAAATTAAACACTATCTAAAGATTTGCATCGAAGCGTTTATTTTTGATAGTGATTTTAATCACTGTCAGATATCATTA
>NW_026099572.1:26745842-26746580 GCF_025091365.1 Daktulosphaira vitifoliae | reverse complement strand
TTTTTTATATAGATGCATAATATCATTACCTTTCATTTGGTATATTTTTTTCATAAATTTAACCCTTAACCTGCCCACAAGGGGGGATTTAAAATGACAACTTTTTCACAAAAAATTAACTTTTTCAACTTAACTTTTGAAAATGTTCCGGAAGGTCTGACACTTTTATATATATCTTAAATTGAAGCTAATGTAATGTTCATTATTATGCGAAAAAAAAATTTCGGACTTTATTTTATCTTCACGGTGAAAATGGCTACCGAATGCTATAATTGTGTGAAAATTCTCGATTTTATGTTTTACATTTTTAACTTTATTATGCTATAACTTTTTGAAAAATGTATGGATCAGTACAACTTTTTTATGAGGAGTAGTATTCATATACATCTTTCATTTGACATACTGTTTTTTAAATCGGACCATTTGACGAGGGGGTTCAAATCTAAAAAATGCATGTAGAAAGTAGAACTTTTTCAACTTAAATTTTGAAAGTGTTCCGGAAGGTCTGACACTTTTATATATATCTTAAATTAAAGCTAATGTAATATACTTTATCATGGAAAAAAAAAATTTCGGACTTTATTTTATCTTCAAGGTGAAAATGGCTACCAAATGCTATTATTGTGTGAAAATTCTCAATTTTTTTTTTTACATTTTTAACATTATAATGCTATAACTTATTGAAAAGTGTATTGATCAATATAATTTTTTTATGGGAAAGACTATTTTCTAATAATC
>NW_026099572.1:26737445-26745375 GCF_025091365.1 Daktulosphaira vitifoliae | reverse complement strand
AAAAAAAAATTTCGGACTTTATTTTATCTTCACGGTGAAAATGGCTACCGAATGCTATTATTGTGTGAAAATTCTCGATTTTATTTTTTACATTTTTAACTTTATAATGCTATGACATATTGAAAAGTGTATGGATCAACATTATTTTTTTATGAGAAATAATATTTTTTAATAATCCCTTTTTCATTCGACATACTTTATCTTAATTAGGATATTAATAATGAAGTAGCAGATCATNTCTTAATCAGGATATTAATAAGGAACTAGCAGTTTATGAAGCTTTTGGAATAATCCACCAATTTTTTAAAATTAAACACTATCTAAAGATTTGCATCGAAGCGTTTTTTTTTGATAGTGATTTTAATCACTGTCAGATATCATTATACTTGATCCATCTATACCACGTCACTACTGTGTCGCGACCCCCCTGTGCTGGGTTTTTTTAATAATAAGTAATAATATTAAAACTTAAAAGGGATAGAAAAAGTCTAATTGCACATTTGAAAACATCGCGATATTTTTAAATTAAACATTACAGATTTGCATCGAAGTGTTTATTATGATAATTTTGTTAATAAAAGTCAGATATTATCTTTACTTGTCCCAATTATGCAACATACCCTCTGTGCTATCGTTTTTTGATTTTTAATTTTTAACAAGTGTATAACATATATTTATTTATATAATTAAAATTTTTTTTTAAAATTATTTTAATAAATATTCTCATTTATTAATCTTTTATTATTAACCTTTTGGCCTACTTCTATTTAAATGTCACTAATAAACTAATAAGTTTCATGTATAATTTCTCTTTATTATAATTTTATTCTTTATGTATATGTTGACCTTTTTTCACATGTAAAAGCTGTAGTTTTATTGACGATTGACATTTGAAATATGTCATTTAGTGACGAAAAATAATTGCACATAGTGAATTTTTTGTGTAATGTAATTTTATTTGTTTTCATAAAAGTGTATTTCTGAAACCACTGTACATGCTGTAATCTCAAAGGTTAAACGTCAGTTGAACTCCAAATTAAAATACTTCACACTAGAGTTTAAATAGAATTGGATATTACTTTTAGAATATGCATGCTAATCTTCTTCTTATTTTCGCTCGCCTGTATCCCAACTACTTGGCCACTCGTATCCTAAATCTCCACCTGACACGATATCCGGCATTATCTTTATAAGTTTTAACCAGTAGTCTTCATTTTACTCTTAATTGCATCCAACCACCTCTTTTTTTAGTCTTCATCTTTTTTTTTCAGGGTTTATTTCCAAAACCATTCTTACAGCTTTCGATTCCTTTCTCATCATAACATGACTGAACCATTTAAGCCTATTAGCTCTCATTTTATCCACAAATGACACTTTTTCTATGCTTCCTCTTGCATAGTAATTCCTTATCCTATCTTCTCTCGTCACTTCAATCACCCATTCAAGCATTTTCATCTCTGATACATTCATTTTCTGCTCCATTTTCTTGTCAACTATCTTACTCTATAAACTTTGTTTATTTCTTCTATTCCTTAATTCCTCTCCTTCAAATAAAATTCATAATTCAATTCTTTGGTGAATTTCCTTCCAATAATCTTCTATCGACACTATATAGTCAGCAAAAATCTCTAAGGAACATCTTCAAATATTTCCATAGTAATTTTATCCATTACTATGGAAAAAATGCATTCTTAAAACAGAATCTTACTGCATACCCCAACCCTTACTTTTAACTGATTTGTTTTTAAACGCACAATTTATACCCTGGTACCATTCAAACATATCCTCTATTAAATTAATATGATTTGGGACTGTTTTTCTCATTAACCACCACTTTAAAACTTCTCTTGACATACCGTTATACGCTTTCTCCAAATATATGAACAATATGCAATTTTTTTTTTTCACTAAACTTTTCTATTAGTTATCTCACACAAAATATGAGCTCCATTGTTGACTTTCGATGCAAAAACTAAACTGGTTTTTAGTTTTCGATTTCTTATTCTATTTTCTATTATCTTTTATCAAATCTTTATATTAAGACTCCAAGCTTTGTATAAATGCTTAAAACTTGTAGAAGCATATGCTTCAATAATTTCAACATTTCTATATGTTTCCTTTGTTTTGCAATAGGGGTACTCTATTCTTTTATCATCACTTTTTATACACCATATATTTTAAAAATCCTTTGATCGTTTTTCTCTAACAAAGTGTATAGAAATCTATAAACTTATACATTTCTACAAGGGAGATTGGACTTGCATTTAATCTACCTCACATTTGAATGTAGAGTAAATTTGATTTAATTATATAAAACTTATTGTAGTGCTAAGTTAAGTTCATGTAAAATTAAGAAAATTAGTCATACTATATCCAACATTTTATGAGAATATTTTTCGCTAATTTATCATTACAATAAAATTATGTAATCGATTGTGTTTTTTTTTATTTTTTTTTTTGTGTCTTACCATTTTTTCTCAGTTTTCACCTAACCAATTTCTTTCAACAATACGTTAAAAAATTACAAAATAGTATCTAGTCGAAGAAATTACACTCAAAAATATAAAAAATTTTCCTCGTTCACCGTAAATGGGGAAATCTCCAAAAAAATTACAAATTTAAAAATCGCTAATTTTCACATTTTATCAATTTTTTTTCTTAAAACTGATATAACTTTTGAAAAATGTATGGATTAATACAAATTTTTTAAATAGATAAATTAAGTATTAACCTATAATTTGGTTAATTTTTTTTTTGATCTGGGATTCAAAATGACAAATTTTTCACAAAAAATTAACTTTTTCAACTTATCTTTTGAAAGTGTTTCGGAAATACTGACACTATTATATATATTTTAAATTAAAGCTAATGTAATATATTTTATCATGAAAAAAAAAATTGCGGACTTAATTTTGTTTTCACGGTTTTTTATTTTAAGTATTGCATCAAGATCTTTAACTTTTATATAAGTTTGCCATAAATGTAATAACTACTTTATAATTTTTCCGTAAAAATTACAATACTAAATTATTAAATATCAATTTCATATTTAATTGCTATAATAAATATTTATTCATATATTACACTTATTTATCATAAAACTTGTAATCAGGATATAAATAAGGAAATAAGAGATCATGTTGCTTTTAGAATAATCCCCCAATTATTTAAAATTAGACACTCTAGAGATTTGCATGGACGCGTTTTTTATGATAGTGATTTTAATCACTGTCAGATTAAATCTAAAGTGGACCCAACTATGGTACTGTGCCTGCCGCGACCCCACTGTGTTGGCTTTTTTTTGTGTTCAAATTGTATTTTTGTTCGTTTATTTTAAAATACCTTACAGGGTATGCTAATAATAATAAGTAATAGTCCAATAATATTTATAAAAGTTACATGAATCTAACTTACATTAAATATAAATTTAAATTTATTTTGATTATTTTGCCTCTTTAAAGTTTAAAAAGCGACTTCGAATTTTTTTACTAGCTTAAAATGTGCGGTGACTGTGTCGAATATAATTCAGATAACAATTTATTCTTTTTCTGTGAAAAAAAAATTAAAGTTCATTTGATTTTTATCTCATTAAGATTGAATAATTTAATGAATAAATTAAATTATTAATTTAATGAACATTATAATAATAGAATTTTAATTTTGTTGAACTAATAAAAATAAAGTATTGGAAAGTATCCTTTAATTTTAGAAATTTAGACAAATATTTCAAAATTACGCTTTTGTAAAATATAGACATTTCAAAAAAATTTTCTTTAATTAAATATCTCCAAATTAATAGAAGTATAAAACTCGTTTTTAAACTGAATTACACAGTAAAATAATATTAGTAAAATAAAATATTTTTTATGATTATAGACCAATAATATATACTTTACTAAAACAAATTTTTACGCTTATTTCAAGTTTGAAATTATATTTTTTCTATCGCCTTTTTTTTTGTGATTATTACTGATTAGAAACACATGAAAAAATTAATAAAAAAAAAATGATTTTATCAAGTTGTGATTGTTTTTTAATATGTTAATATAATCAGTGTAAAATGTCATTAATTTCATTGATCCTTTAAAATCGATTTTAATGAAAGTTTATAATTTAAATATGTTTAACTTTTAAATACTATTTTAGCTCAACTTGCAAGTTTAGAATTGACATTTTTATAAGGATTTTATTAAGTATTTAAGCCTCAACAATTTTTAGTATAAATAAATACTTACGAGGACACGAATTTTGTTATATATATATAAATAATGATAATACTTATTAAGTTCAAATTAATATAAAATTTTTGTTTCTTATTATATTTCTATCAGAAATTTTGTTACAATTCTGGAATTCATATTTCATTTTTAAAATCTTAGATTCATATAATATTAACATTTCTATTTGAATTAATTAGTATTAAGGTCATAGGTATACCTGTTGAAATCTGACATTCATACTTCGAATCGATACATTGTAAAGGAAACACTCGGCGCAAACTCCACCACTACGTGTGGATTCAGACTTGTTTCATTATAACTTATTGATACTTAATTTTATCGAAATAAAATTATATTTACGTAATAAATATCATTTGTTGATTATTTATATTTTTAAAAATTTTGTTTATAAAATATGTCAGTCGTACAATAGATCATAGAACTACACTCACATTAATACTCATATATACAAAGTGTAGTAAAAATGAATGTAATTGATATTGTTGTCATGTCAACAGATATTATATTAAATAAATTAAATTTTACTATAAGATACAATACTTATGAGCTGCAAGCATCCTTTTGATTTTCTTTAAATGCAAATGACGAATTAGTTATGTGTACATAATTCACATGATTACAAAACAATACATTTATATAGTGATTAATTTTCTCATCCAATGCTGATACGTCTTTTGTAGGTTTTATGTTGACTTTCCGAACTATTTCGATTATGATCTGTAAGCCACTATTATAATGTTCTTGTAAATTGCAATAGTAATAATAATTATGAACATTATGTAAGTCAATTGTTAGTTACAGGTTTATACTGACTTTATAACAAGAAAGAAGACATAAAATTTTCTCTTTGTACGCAAATAAAACGTACACCAGCTAATTCTAGCATACACACTAATTATATTGGACGGCTGTGTATCAACTGTCAATACTCGATAAATAGATTGACATATTAATTATTAGTCTGAAAGAAAGGACTTAACCGAAATAGAGGTTAATACATAATTGTATTGATATAGTGTATATACCAGTCTAGCGACTATAACAAAATCAAAAACCAACATTTTTTATCTCTAATAAAAAATACCAGTAAGAATAATAATCTTATAATTAATAATTTATTATAATTAATTACATTTTCGCTTTATTTTTATATTAACAATTAACGTTTATCTTATTTTCAATTTTCTTGTTTTATTTACTCATTTTGTATTGTAGTAGAAAAAAATTAAGAAACAAAATAAAATTAGGCAATACTTCTACTTCAAAATTTATCCCGAAAAGTTCTAACAGGACTTTTTGTTTATAGTAAATATAATTAAAATTAAACACTTTTTGTACTTTTTAGACTAGCAATGTACACTAGTTAAAAAACAGAATATACCTATTAAATTAATTCCTTATTAGAGTAACCTGGAATAAAAGTGCGCTTTTTTTTTATATGGTATTTAACTTTTAATATAGGGTAGTTATTTTCATTTTTTAAAACTAACTAAACTATTAAAAAATCTATATTAAGTATTAATACTGAGATTTAAACTTTTTTAATGAGTTATTCATTGATATAAAATGAAAAATAAAAGCGTACTTTACTATATTGATGGGAAAAGAGTTCAGTTAGTATTAAGTAAGTTATTACAAGTAAATAAATAAAAGTTTAGCCAGAGTTTTTTACTTAATTTAATAAAATAATAACAGAGTTTATTTAATCTAGTAATCTTGTAATTCAAAATAATTATAATGAGTAAAAAAAGAGGAATATTTATTTTTATCTCAAAAATAATATTTTTTAATTAATAAAAAAATTTCGAAAAAAATGTAGTAAAAATTAATAGATTAATTATTGAAATTTAATCAAATGTATAAATATAATTTATTTCAAAGTGAATATAAAATTTATGTTTTCAGAACTTCGTTGGATTTCTTTCTAAATCAAAATATTTTCTTTAGATTTCTTGCAAAATTTGCGTGCGTAATTAATAATATGCCATTACTTAATATTGATTAACAAAAATGTTCTATATTTTAGAATAAATATTTTTATATGACGAAAAAAAATTCATGCCTTATAAAATTGTTTTATAAATTTAAAATAGTTTATTTTTAAAGTGATGTATTACATAAAAGTATGAAATTTTGTATAATCTATAATAACATATTCAAATTTAGTTCAATAATTTTACGAATAAAAAACATGTAAAAATGATCCAAGATTTAATATTTATCAACTATTGCTTCATAACTATAAAATTTAGTTATTTTTATAATAGGACTTTTACCCTAATTTAATCTAAATGTAATTTGTATTTTAGAATTTTTTACGATTAATTTCTTAGAAATAATGAAACAAAAGACAATCAAATCTTTCTCTAGTTTTAGACAAGTAGTAGTATAAATCATCATTTAATTCAACGGCCGTGTCTAGCTTAAGATAAACTTTTTCTTCAAAAGAACACACAACATGTTATTAAAACGTTATGATTATGGTACAACAAAACTATCATATGAAATATGTGCTCTACTATCCTCGACAGGGTATTCGCATTAATAAAAACTGAGAATGTGTTTAAAAAATGTTTACTTTTATTAATTTATGATGACTTAATTATATATATATTGACACGACTTACGTCGCAAAAATGTGGTCGACACTGGTTTTGAGGGTAGAGACCCGTGGGCCGTCTATTAAATGAGCGACAACACATTATTTTAATAAAAATAAACAAACCGAAAAGATAAACACAGTAATAATAATCATCGCATAATATCGCGGCACTTTCGCTGGCGTCGACGACGCGATGTCCGGCGTGATCCTTGAACGGCAAAATGGTTAGCAGCGTTGTAGGCGACGGTGCGCGGGTGCGGTTCGGTTGGTCGGCGTTGTCGCTTTCCCAACGGGAGGAAGGCTCTCGCACCATTTGCGGCGGGTCGTCGTCGGCCGTGCGGCATTTGCTGGACTTTGCACCGTAGCGTATAACACGCGGTGTTGGTCAGTCAAATATTCATAGTAGGGCGACGGCTGATAAAGGTGGCAGAGTCGCGGGGCATCGTGTATAACGAAGCGACGCGGGCCGTGTCAATATATATATATATTATTATTATTATTACTAATATATTAGTTTATTTAAAATTCTTAATCTTTAATTATTTTAATAACGTTTTCTAGCATTAAAAAACTATAAATAATATAAGTCAGAGTTTTTATATGTTTACTTCTACCAAAATAGTATCTAACTAAAAAGTTATATATTTAAAAAATCTGTAATTGTTTACATTTTTACGTTGAATGTAAGACCACATGTGAGAGTTATTTAATTTTATTGAAGGGTCAATTTAAAATTAGAAATTACATTTTTTATAATATAAAATTAATCTTTCAATGCTACTAGTATTAATAAATTTTGCACTATTATTATTACAAACATTTTTATGTCACCCAATATTATCAAATTTATAAAAAGTGTTATGTCCAAAAAATCAATTTTTTTTTTCGTTGAAAAGGTATTAAATAAAATTTTTTACAATTTAGTGAAAAAAAATAATCAAATTTCTCTATAGGATAAACTTTATTTAAAAAAAAAAAGACGATTGTTATAAATCCCCACGCTTTATATAATTTTTTTTTTAATTTTAGCCTCAATGCGAAGCTGAGAAGGTATTAATTTTACTATGTTGTGTTTTTTTTTTTTTTT
>NW_026099572.1:26727194-26737016 GCF_025091365.1 Daktulosphaira vitifoliae | reverse complement strand
GGGGGGATTTAAAATAGCAACTTTTTTACAAAAACTAACTTTTTCAACTTAATTTTTGAAAATGTTCCGGAAATACTGCGTCCTTTAAACATATATCAAATTAAAGCTTATTTTATGTATTATAAAATGAAAAAAAAAAATTTGTCCCGACGACCTATCTTCTATGTGCAAATGGCTACCGTATTCAAAAATATGCTATTCTAACAAATTTTTTTTTTTTAAATTAAACACTATCTACAGATTTGCATCGAAGCGTTTTTTATGATAGTGATTTTAATCACTGTTAGATATCATCTATACTGGACCCAACTATGCCACGATCCCACTGTGTCGCCACCCCACTGTGCTGGGTTGTTTTATTTTGTAATTTATAAGATTCTAATTTTCTAAGAAATAATATGTCATTAAAAGGAGCTTCTATAGCGTTGGGAGTTGAAAACCAAGGTTGAACGTAACATTTTATTAAATTAAGTAATGTGTTTCCATTTAAACCTTTTGACACCTTTACAAAGTATTTATACATATATTCCATTTCTGATATTGATATTACTATTGAATTAATATTGATTTAAAAAGTTATAGAAATGTCTTATATATGAAACATTTTATTTGAATTTTTATATTTGTAAAATTATTAGGATTAAAAATATTAATTTTTGTACATCTAGTCAACTGGTATTTTTGAATTTTACAATATATTATAATTAATAATAAATTTGATAATTTTAAGACTGAACGAGCACAAATTAATATAGTTTACATAATGTCTAATCTTTTTATTTTGTGACTTGGTACCTTTCCTATATCAGCGCCTTAGTTTTTTTACGATATAAATTAGCAAAAAAGTTAATTCTCTCCTATTTTAATACATACACTCATATTACATACATTTACTTATGAGTCTTTTCTTGTTTAGAGTAATTTTTTTAAGTTTAAAATCTTTGGATTAAAAAAACTATTAAAGTATGATTACGATGTCACTCTTTAGATAGTTAAGTTTTGTTTTTGGTGCACTTGACCCATGTCCGATCTCGATATTTTGGCTTCTGTTCAAAACCATTTGAAATTCCTAGTACACCATATAAACTTAATACAAAATTAACGGCATTCTGTACAATTGCATTACATTGTTTGATTGACATTTCCCTAATGGCTTGTGGCGGTTTTTCCTTACGAACTCGTTCCACTATGGTTTTGTTATACTATGATGGTAATGAATTGAATACATAATATCGTAATTAACTATAGACACGTTGAATGGAATGGACATCACTGAAGGGCCATGTGTTACGTTGTTTATTTGATTTGGTATTTATGGATAAGCATTAGTATACATAGCAACACGATTTTGAATTTTTCAAATAACCTTATATCCTCCAAGATTATAAATAATATCGATATATTTTGAACTTGACTTATGGGTGATTTAAATTTATTGATTAAGCTATTAGCGGATGAATTACATAAGTTATATAAAACAAAACTTTAGAGTCATCGATCAACGGTAATATTTGACAAATTAATTAGAATACTTACTATAATAAATTATGAAATCTCATAGGATTTATCTCCTAAACATAAAAAACCTTCGTCAAATTAGATGAGTTTTTTAATTATACTTCAAATATTAATTTTAATGGAACCGTATTTTAAACATTTTTAATAAGTTAATTGTATTTTAGTGTTATTTTAAGTATAACTAGTACATTAATTTTACTCTTTCCAGAATCATATATAAAATGGTTAGGCGGGATAGTTACATAAATTTTGACGCCCCCAATTTTTTTTAAAAACGCTATTTAAATAATATAGATGTCTATATTTTTTTTCCATCGCCATCATAAAGCTTTTATCGAACTTATGATGATAATCTTACAATAAAATTAAAGAACATAAAATAGCATACAAATCGTAACTAACAATATTAGAATAAAGAAAAACGGAGTGTCGCGAATGACTCTCGAAAGATGTGAAAACATATTATATAATATATTATGAGCCTAGTAACATAAAAACGTGTTTTGAAGAATTTTAAAAATTATATTTAGTTAACATGAATTATATTATACAACATAGTTCATAAAATTATACTATATAGAGTGTCCTACAAGGTTTTGACAAATCCATATACTTTATCGATTTATACTCTTTTACTAGTTGCCAATTTATTTAATGTAGTTACTTAAGTGAGCAAAGGTTGATTTACAAAAATTAAAATTAGATAAAGATTCACTTTCTTTATACATTAGTAATTTTTTTTACCGTAAAATAGAAAATAACGTATAAAATAATATATAATACAATATTATAAATGTTTGATAACTATCGTACATTATATGGTGTTGACCACCATAATTATAATTAAGATGGTGGTTATGTTTTTTAATATTTTTGTACAAATATTATATTTTTCTTATCATAATATATTTTTGCGTTTTTACAAAATACCACTATATTTTATTATTATTAAATAATTTACAGTACTGGTCACTTGCGAGTTTTGATTCTGGCCTACATATTACAGGGTTTATTACTATACATAAAAAATTATAAAGGGGACACAAATAAAATTTGTCAATTGACTAATATTTTTTTTAGTTATTTTAAGTTAGTTATAAGCAAAAAAGGTCAACAATTGTTTTTATATCAGCATTGCGTTATTCATATGACGCACGTGCCACTAATTCCAATTTTAATTAATTACGAATTGAAGAAATGTAATAAGAGTAGTAATTTATTTCTAACAAATATTTACATAAAAATAATTGTGTTAAGGTACAAAAATGTTCTTTAACATTATTATATAGGAAGTTCCACCCTATATAGCCAAATTTGTAAATTACTGTGGCAAACTCTGTATATGATATAAAAAGTTAATTATGGAATATTCAGTTAATATTTATTTAGTTCGTAAGGAGATTATAAGTATCTGTGTAATAAAATTTGAAACGATAATTATTAGTAATTTGATAAGCTGATCGTAATTTAAAAGATAAATTTTTAAAATGAACTTTGACATCTTTTTTTAGTTCGTCTGAATGACTAAATATTCCATGGCTTAATTTAGAATTAGTTGTATAAATAATTTCGAGTAATATAATTCTATTAATTGTCTAATAATTTATACTATAAGAGAAATGATCTCTAGCTATTTTCTCAGGAAATTAGTTAATATAATTAAAACTTACAATATATAGTTATACAATATAATAGTTAATATACTCTTATCACTCTTATTATGGTAAGGGTATAAGAGAGAGTTTAGTTCATATTATGACCAAAACATGTTTAGAGATGAAATTCTTTTTTTAAAAAAACTAATATATTTGTAACGCTTACTTTTTCAAACTTCGAAATAAACTGTAGATTAAGTAATTGTCAACTTAAATGTTTATGTCAGTTCTACCACACTGTCATTTAATAAATAGTTCACCCTAAATAACTTAAATATGATAATTTGATGTTTAAATGCCATTACTCGTTTAAACAACAATATTCAATTTCTAACTGTATAACTTCAATGGTCGTTACATGCTAACAGGCTTTGATGGCGTGTGGGTTAATATAAGTATCAACTTATGAATAAAAAGAATAACGATACCGAAATATTACCTTAACTTGAAATAATATACAAAAGAGAGTGAAGGGCTTGTTATTTGTAAAAAGAATAAAATATGACTAACTAGCCTTACTGATCATCGTCCATAACACTTATGTTTACTAAAACGTTTGCGCGCTATTCGCAGGTAGGTGCTATCACGGTTGTTCTCACAGGTGGCCGTTTTGACCCTTTCGCCTCTCTTCTCTTTACTTCATACTCTTCCATTTTCCATTTTCCATTGCAACTAGTATAGTATACGGTACACGCTAAAGCTCAGTTCCTGGTCGATATATATTATTCCTATACGGTGCAAATTCCCCAGGGGTTCGTATGATCCTTAGTGTGAAGAGAGTGCGATTGAGAGAGAAAGGACATCCTGTTTTCTTGGTGTAGCACTATTATCATCATAGAAAGCTTATATCGTTGTGTATTTGTTTTGCAAGTGCAAGAGTTCACTCTTTCGGTGTCCTCACCCTAGTTGTGATCATGTATTATGTATGTATTTGGCTCGTGAGCCTGAAGGAGTAAAGGAGA
Organism: Daktulosphaira vitifoliae; assembly: GCF_025091365.1. NCBI lineage: Eukaryota > Metazoa > Arthropoda > Insecta > Hemiptera > Phylloxeridae > Daktulosphaira > Daktulosphaira vitifoliae. Next base: position 26,732,881 of record NW_026099572.1, on the reverse strand, counting down.
ATAGAGGCGAAATGGTTTAGTGTTAACATATCTTAATGGGTTAGGCGTTAGTGCTGCAATAAAGGAATATTGTCGATAAAATCATAATAGTAACACGGTCGGAATAAACAAACTGATAAAAAGAAATCTAATGGTTTTATCGTGTAGTTTAATATTCTATCTATTTTTTCACATTTAATGAAAAATAGAAATAAAATATCAAAGAGCATTTTTTATTAAATTCTACGAGAGTAAACTGTTCACAGGACTTAAATTTTCTAGTCCAATTATCAAAGTAGTAAAATTTGGGCTGACTAGATCTAAAATAAAATATATTTTATTTAGCTATATTTTAGGTACACAAAGTTATTACTACAATAATGATTTTCTTGTGACTTTTTTAGTTATAGGCGTAATTCCGGTGATGGGCTTAGGGTGCTTTGGTGTCCTAAAATTAGCTGTAGCTTCCCTTCCATTCAAAAAAATCATGATGGTAGAAAAATCGATTTAGCCCAATAATTTTAATTGACGTCTATATTATTAGTTATAATCACAACACATGTATTCTAAGACTTCTTCTTTTTCCTCCCCTTTATCCCAACTATTTAGGGTCGACCACCTCAAGTATTTATGTAGATATATATACCTATACATCAAAAGAATCCGAATTAGTTTTATTAATCTAGTTAAAGACTCAAAATATCTCAACAAATTATCATTAAAAACAGCCATTTAATTATTTTGTTCACAATATAAAATTAAAATACTTTTTAAAAATTCATAGAAACCAAATTTTTATCATATATATTAGGGATAATAATACATTTTAGCTTCAATGCTAAGCTGAGAAGGTATTAATTTTACTATAATGTATTTTTTATTTTTATATCATAATAATTCATTTATTTGTAACTCTTAGTGTTTAATTAATTAGATGCTATATTTGAAATATTCAGAACTATATTCCGTATAGTTATATCCTATATTTTTTTAACTAATTAGTAATAATATCAAATGTTAGTGGTGATAAAAAAAATCTAATTGCAGATTTAACATTAGCACAAAAAAATGCTCAAAAAAAGTAGATTTTTACTCTGATGAGAATTCCTTGTAGTCCATTTATTAATAATTAACAACAAATTATCAGCTAAAAAGTTTTGCATCAAGTCCTACAATTTTTATACATGTTTGCATAAAAGTAAGAACTACCTTATAATTTTTTATAATTTCTCCGAAAAATTTATGTTACTGAATTATTAAATATCAATCTCATACTAATTTAATTGCTGTAATAAATATTTGTTCATATATTATACTTCTAAATCAAAGAACCACTAATCAGGAATAATTAAGAAAATAGGAATTCATTTTGCTTTTGGTATGAACCACCAATTTCTTAAAACTAAACACTATCTACAAATTTTCATTGAAGCGTTTCTTATGTAAGTGATTGTAAACACTCTCAGATATCGTCTATACTTGTCACAACTATGCGACGTTCACACTGTGCTACCATTTTTTAATTTACACTTATTTAAATTTATAACGTCCCTAAGCAGAAAGTTAAAAAAAATAACATAAATAAGCAATAGCTTTTAGATAAAAAGTTAAACATGATTAAAAAATTACAACAATAAAATAAACTAAGTAAATTACAATAAATAATTGATAACTTTTCAACATTATTTTTAAGATATTAGCACTTTTAACTATGACGAAAGAAGTAGTGCGGTCCATAAATGACTAGAGATAAAAATAAACAAATACACATTTCACTCTAGTTATTATTTTTGAAGATAATGCGTTAGACATACTGAGCTAATCATCCTATAAATCAATATATTAAATTTTATAAAAATACTAGACAAATAAAAATATAATTTTAAATGCTTTCAGCGTTTTATTTATTGGGAATTGGAATTTTCTTTTTGGTAATTTTTGGTAATCAAAAACAGTTTTTTAAAAGAAATTATCCAATTATCTAACCATTTTAGCTGATGACGTTTTACAAATTTTCCGTCGAATAAAGTAATTCACTTAAACTTTTTAGAATTAAATAACATAGCGCACAAAAAACCTTTTTGATGTTTATTTAACGCAGTCAAACAAATGTAAATATTTCAAAAAAAGATTTGTGGATTAACCTAAGTTTAGTTTCACATGAATTTTTCCTTTACAGTTTTCAACTTTGTTCAATTAACTTTTTTGTTAAAATAAATCCTCCTCAATCTTGAATATATATATATCGCAAATAAATGAATTAAAATTAAGTAAAAAGTAATATTATAGTGCTATTGATACAATTTCAAAGTTTTAAAGTATATTCAAATAAATAAGTAAATAAAAATAAAATAATGTATTTATAGTTAATGACCAGATCAATGATTAGTCAAATGATAGTCAAGTGGAAGTTTAAGATAAGGATAGCCGATCCCAAGTAGTTGGGATTAAGGCGAATAAAAAGAAGAAGAATTAATAGTTAATGATCGCAATAAAAATGTCAATAAGAAACTTACATTATTTAAACAGAAACAGATTTCATGTGACAAGGGTTAGTTTTAAATATAAAACGAAAACCAAGAATGATACCCGTGTTACATAAACACGGATAGTATACCACCAAGTGTTAACTTTTCTGGTTGTAAATCTGGGAAATAGAATTATAACACGAACATTTTAAATTATCATCAATGAAATAATTTTTTAGCGTTAATATTTTAATAAAAAGAACCTTAAGTAATAAAACCAGAGATATTTTAATATTTCTTAAAATAAATACCTATGTATATCCATGATATTTAGATTAAACAAAAAAATCACAAACTAGTTAGTAAGATTTTACAGTCAATTTAAACCTTACGTAAGTAGATCTAAACAATACAGCTGTTGCGTTATACAGTTACATATAACGAGGGTTTACAAATCATTGTAATATATAACTTTTAAAATTGACACATTAACAATTTAAAAATAACCGCATATACATATTTACTCTCGGCACAAAAGATATCAACCAAACTGTGCGTGTGCTGACCAAAGTAATAAGTTAATCTTTTCACGAATGTATTAATAAATAAATAATTATTAGACAATTAATATTTTATATTAGTATTATATTCTTTATTTTCAGTTTTACACGCATATTTTTGAAAAATGTAGTAACTTTTTTAAATGTATTTATACATATAAATAGAAATAATATCGTAATACAGCATTTTTTATTTATTTTGAATCATATTTATATACTCATAAATATATCTCACATTTTGTCTTTTCTATAGTGTATTTATTTTCTGTTATAATCATAAAAATACACCCCGTAAAGATTATTTTTATGATGGCTGTCGCCCTTTTATATCCCAAATGTATTTTAAATTCACCAACAACGTAGCCAGTGATAAAGTCTCATCCCTTACTCCATGTTACCTTGCTGAAAGATTACACAGTTTTTATGACAAGGACCTGCTGAAACTTTTTTACCGCTTTCATATTTTATTTTTACAAGAATAAAAAACTACAATAAGTGTACCAGCTACAACCTCATATTATATGAATAGTAAACACACAATCCATACATGTTCTTATCATTACAGTAATAATCAGAAAATAAATACTTTAAAAGCTAAAAACAAACTTTACTCACTTGGGATTCTGTTGATAGCTCTGAGCGGTCTCAGCACCCTTATTGTGCGAATAGCAGAGAAATTTATGTTCTCCATGTTTAAACAGTACTCTAAAGCCCTACAAAAAAACATAGATTTATGATTTACAATAGAACAATAATAATAACAATTTTAACTAAAATACGAGGAATTCCGTAACAACCGTTACAACATTAACATCAATATTATATTATATATCATTATGTTAACCCTATTCACAGATGTGCGACCTGGCTTGACGCGAACATACAAAACGCTTTGTATGTTTTACAATATTATACTATTCCATTAATCATTCATGAACAAAGAAATAAAAATGTTATTTTAAGTATAACTTTTTTATACATACCCTGCTATAACGATGAAAAAATCTAACCTATTCCAAGAGTCAGCAAGGTATGTACTCGGACCATAAGCTCCCATGGCTATCATTTTAACAATCATTTCCAGTGAAAAAAATGCAAATATAAAGTCATCAAAAACCTATAAAACAAAAAATGGATATCAATATTAATTAAGTACATTAATACATATAAATTGATCATTTATATCACTTGAGTTATAGTTAATACAATACCTGTAATATTCTGCATCTTCTTGACATGCACTGATCATCTACACATGGTTGATACATTCCTAATGTGATACAATTTAGAAGTATCACCAACATACTGGCTCTTTCAAACCATGTAATTATTTAGTAAGTTAAGGTAAATTATTCACCATTTTAATAAAAAGTGAAACTAATATAAAATAAATATATATAATATAATATAAATTTATACTTTTAAAGAAATAAATAGATACTAACTAAATAAATAGCTATTAAATTGACATACTGCTGGTGTTATAATTTTTTTTTAAAGTATGCAAAAAATTGTTAATTTAAAACTCATTATTATGTCAAATACACATCAGAATACGCCCTCAATAACTCCAGAGTATGTCTCTAAATCTAGTTTATTAACATCTTAATTTTAAGTAAGTGAAATTTGTTCACTCTCGTTAATATTTATTCATAAATTTTAGCTTATATAACTAATGTTAAATTAATAACGTTCCGAAATTGTCAATGTAGATAAATACTCTCTCCATTCAAAAAAACAATGTTATATGGTCAAAAAATAAATTAAGTGTAAATATTTTATACCAAACTAATCTATTATTAAAAAAAACGCAGCACAGGGAGGTCGCAGCACAGTGGTGCNAAACCCAGCACAGGGGGGTCGCGGCACAGTTGTGACGTGGTATAGTTGGATCAAGTATAATGATATCTGACAGTGATTAAAATCACTATCAAAAATAAACGCTTCGATGCAAATCTTTAGATAGTGTTTAATTTTAAAAAAATTGGTGTTTTATTCCAAAAGCTTCATGATCTGCTGGTTCCTTATTAATATCTCGATTAAGACAAAGTATGTCAAATGNTAAGTGTCAGATTTACAAAAAAAATATACCAAATGATAAGTAAAGACATCAATCATCTATATAAAAAAGAATTATATTGATATGTTCATTTTTGAAAAAGTTAGAGCATTATTAAGTTAAAAATATAAAAAAAAATTATTTTACAAAAATCGTAATTTTTTATTAACTTTGATGTCAACTTTCACCACGAAGACAAGTCTAGAGGTAAATTTTTTTTTTTCAAATTAAAGTATATTACATAAGCTTTAATTTAAGATATATAGAAAAGTGTCAGACCTTCTGGAACACTTTCAAAAGTTGAGTTGAAAAAGTTCTACTTTTTATATGCATTTTTTATATTTTAAGCCCCCCCATATATAGGGAAATGGTCTGATTTAAAAAAAAAGTATATCGAATGAAAAAGAGTTTATTAAAAAATATTATTTCTCATAAAAAAATTGTGTGGATCCATACACTTTTCAATAAGTTATAGCATTATAAAGTTAAATATAATATAAAAAATAAAATCCCATTTACGGGGAACGAGGGAATTTTTTTCAATTGTTAAGGGTAATGTCTTCGACTAGATACGATTTGTGATCTTTTGACGTATCATTGAAAGAAATCGGTTCGGTGAGA
>NW_026099572.1:26725530-26727094 GCF_025091365.1 Daktulosphaira vitifoliae | reverse complement strand
TAAATAACATATATTTAATATATTTTTATTTTTTATTGAATTTTGAATATATTTCATTACTTTTAACATGTATAAATTTGTAAAGGGCTTGATGCAATACTTTTCAAAAAAAATATTTTGGAACTAATTTATAATTACTAATTGGAGTAAATTTATCAGAAAAGCTCAATATTTTTTTGCATTTTTACTATAATAGATCACTGAAATAGAAATAATTTTTAAGTAATTTATGGTGTTTAAAAAGATTCTACAATTGAAATATGCAGAACTGAATTATTTTTAATGATTTACTTTAACTAAAAAAATAGCAATCAAAATATTAAAAATATTTACTCAATTGAGCGTTTTATAAAATTTGATCATAATTGTAAAAATCCATTGTTAAATTCATGTGAAACTAAAAATAATGTTACCAAAAAATATGAAATATTAATGACACACAAATAAAGTTAAAAAATTAATAAACTACAAAGTAAAATTATTTAATTTTGTAGTTGAAACCTATTATCATATCAAACATTATTCGATAGTTAATACTTTTAAAATATTAGTGAAAGTTGAGAAAATAAATGACAGTCCCTAAAAAAAAACCACATAGTAAAATAATTTTTTATATTAATAAAAAAATTCTTAAAAATGGAGGAAACTACTGTGTTGAAGTCCTTGATATTCATTGAAGTTATTTAATCTAAATGTGATAAAAATCAAGTGAGTTGAAAATTTTTTCTAACTAAATAAGAAAAAATGAAAGAAACTCCTTGCCATAACGCGAGTTGGAACTTCGTACCCCAAGCGTGAGAGACTCAATTATTACCGATCCGGCTTAATTGTACGTCGCCTTCAACGATTCATAAAAAGGCAATTTAAGATAGTTCAAATTTCAAAGTTATTTTTTTCGTCTTATAAAAAGCAAAAAAATTTAAATAAGTTTAATTTTTTTCTAGGTCAATTAGATTTATATAATATTAATGAAAATCAGTGTATTCCTCTTGTCAGGTATTTTAAAATAAAATAAAATACAAAACCGAGAATTTACCACAAAAATATTACATTTTTGAATGCGGTAGTCATTTTTACCATGATGACAAGTTCAGAAGTCAAATTTTGTTTATTTTCAAAATAAAGTATATTAAATATGCATTAATTTAAGGTATATATGAAAGTGTTAGTGTTTCCAGAACATTTTCAGAAGTTAAGTTGAAAAAGTAAATTTTTTGTAAAAAAATTGCCATTTTGAAACCCTGTCGTTGGGCAAAATGGTAAAGGGCCAAATGACCATAAAAATATATAAACTGATAAGTAAATACCTAAGGTATCTATAAAAAAAAACGGTAGCACAGTGGGGTCGCGGCATAGTGGAGACATTGCATAGTAGGGTCCAGTATAGATTTAATCTGACAGTGATTAAAATCACTATCATAAGAAACGCTTCGATGCAAATCTGTAGATAGTGTTTAATTTTAAAAAATTGATGGATAATTGCAAAAGCAACATCAACTTCTATTAAAATAAAATACAAAACCCATAATTATCATACAAAAATAGTATATTTTTCAATATGGTA
>NW_026099572.1:26631637-26724601 GCF_025091365.1 Daktulosphaira vitifoliae | reverse complement strand
CAAAAAAAAAAAAAAAAAAAAAAAAAAAAAAAAAAAAAAAAAACACATCATAGTAAAATTAATACCTTCTCCGCTTCGCATCGAAGCTAAAATTATACTGATTTGTAAATTTTGAAAAAGTTTATGGTCGTTTTAAGAAAAAAAAAAATTGAAAAAATTACCGATTTTTAAAATTGTATTTTTTTGGGGGATTTTTAAATTTTTGAGTCCTTTAAATTTTTATACACGTTAAAAGTAAAACAATATACAATTACTTCATTATTTTTCTAATTTTTCCGTATAAATTACAATATTAAATTATTGAATATCAATTGCATACTAAATATATTTATTATAATTAATATTTATTCATATATTATATTTTTAAATCAAAGAACCACTGATCAAAATATAATTTAGGAAATATGAGTTGATGTTGCTTTTGTAATTATTTACCAATTTCTTAAAATTAAACACTGTCTACAGATTTGCATCGAAGCGTTTCTTATGATAGTAATTTTAATCACTATCTGATATCATCTATACTTGTCCCATTTATGCCACTTCCACATAGTGCAACCGTTTTTTTATCATGTTTATATTAATATATTTGATGGATTATTTTTTGAATGCCTCTTTAAAGTAATTTATAATACATAAAAAGGATTAAAGAAACATTTAACTTCTAAATGACGTTGATATTAAACTTTATGTGATTGCTAATAAAATAACTCGCTATGAATTACAAATACCACCAAATTTGTTGATGGTCAAATTTTCTCAGTAATTTATTATTAAAGTATCTTTTTTGTTCTCTTATAGTATATTACGTAACATACTTACGTAGCTTGAAAAATATTTCTGTAGAAGTTCAGTTTCATATTCTATTTCATAATTTTGGATAATAGACCTGAATGAAAGATTCTCTAACTTACACCTCCTCAAAAATTATTTGAGAGGGCTATAAAAGTTTCTGTGGTGACTTTAGGCCTCATGAAAACTACGCTAATGTATATATATATATGATGTTCTTGTTCAGCATGTTAATAAATTTTGATCCAGTTAATATTTTGCGTATAAATTTTTATACATTAGGACTATAAATATTTTAATAAAATAATAATTTTTTTAACTTAATGAAAAATTTAAAAAAAATGTAAAACATCAAACGGAGAATTTTATTTTTATTCATGCTTTATTAAAATAATTAGAGTGATTAAAAAAAAAAAACAATTATGCCACTACTTAATTACATGATTTTCGACAATGTATTTTATGATGAAAAAAAGAAACTAAGGAACAAATGCATTTTACCACCCCATCGAGTTTTTTCAAAATTTTTTCTTTTAAAACGTATGTTTTTCAATGCTTTTTTCAAAAGTGTTTGAAAAAATTGTCGGAAAAATTTGGTTCAAAAGTTATAGCTTTTTAATGTTGAAACGTTAAAAACTAAAAATAGCTCAAAAATTGTTTTTTTTTTGGTAATTTTTGGGATTTTTTCTCATGATAATATTGTGAAACTATAATGACGTAACTGTTACATAATATCCTCATTCTAAAAATCCTAAAACGAAAATTAACTTTAAAAATAAGGATTTTCAAAAAAAAATTTTTTTCAAAACTACGCACATCAAAATTACGCAATACGAAATAAAAATGGGTTTTTCATAAAATTTTATATAAGTGATTAGGTAATAATAAGAAACTCAATTAATTTAAGTTGAGCAAAAAAACAAAAAAAAAAAATACTATTACATTAGATATTGAAATTTTAGTATTACTCAATTCTAAATAACTATTAGGTTTATCCCAAATATTTACATTTAAACCACAATGACATTTGTACAAATTTCCATCATACATCCATCGATTCATAGTGAGAAAGAAATAACTTAAATAGATAAAGAATTAAGCTGTTAAGAATTAAGCTGAAAGTAAAACAGTATATCATGATCTTTGTTATCAACTGTCAAATATAAAAATGCATTATCATAATTTAAAAAATGAAAAAAATTGTATAAATAATTAGAATTGAAACTGATACTGTTTGTATAAAATGTATCAGTAATACCATTTCAGCAACAGTTTGAATTGCGCGGCGCGACGTAAATTTTTTTATTTAAGTACCTACACACATATAAATATTTTTTTTAGTATTATTAAATAAATAAAATTCGATTAATACATCATCGAGAATAATTTTTCTAATGAATTAATGCAAAAAAACAAAAAGAACAGCAGTATATAACAAAATTTGTCAATGATGGTTGAAAACTTTGAAAGCTCATAACTTTTAAACTCATAGCTTAAACTGGACTTCGCCGACAAAATTTTTTTATATATTCTTAGTCAGTATAAAAAACTGAATCAATTAAAAAAAAAAAAATTGAAAAAATTCGATGGGGTGGTAAAATGCATTTAAGTCGAAACTAAATAAAATAAAAGTAATGAAAAGTATTGACTAGATCAAAATTTATTAGAACTGCGTGAAACGTTGAATGATTCTGTATATTTGTATGAGTACATATAAATACGTGTAAATTAGTATTGGTGCTACTGTAACTCTTTTTATTTTTTAATATTTTGCTATTTACCGAATGATCTAATTTAAATATTAATTAATTTTTTCTAGGTATGCGAATACTTGTTATGTTATTATTGGACACTCTACCCATGTTGGGAAATGTGTTGTTGTTATGTTTCTTTGTTTTTTTTATATTTGGAATTATCGGTGTACAACTTTGGGAAGGCATATTACGACAACGATGTTTCCTGAAACCATTACCTAATGTCACTTATCCAAAGTAAGTAGACAAAACATGAATTTAAAAATACATAGAATTTATTATTTTTAAAAGGTACCTTATTTATACTTATTCGTAATTTGTAATTTAAACCAAACAAATAACTCTTTTTTATAACATTTATTCTGGATTTCATCTTCGGGATCCTAGTAAAATAGTACAAAAGCAAAAAAAATATCAAAACACTTTTTGTATAGCTAAACAAATTTTTTTTACTTTAAATTATAAAATAAGTATTTTTTAGTATTTACAAAATTATTTGATAAATCTCTGAACACAATATTTAATCCATCGATAAAATAATTATTACTATAGTATTAGAAATTATTCATTTTTAATTTCTAATTTAATTTTTATTACCAACTAGGCTTCGCCTAGCTGCGGCTCCGCCCACAAGACCCTTTGCACTGCGGGCGTCTAGCACCCACGGTGCTGTCCCTACAGATAGGCCACTGATTTCGGTAGGAGTACCTGGCTACGCTGGGCACAATAGTGTAGTGTTGTGCAGGAAAAGTAGTACTCTAGAAGTAGTTTAACAGAAATATAGTAGACATTTAATTAATAAAATGAGTAAAATTCAATTGTAAATAGTGAAATGTATAGGATATAAAGTTTACATTTAATGACTAAAGTAATCAATAATTCATGCAATCTTAACTACGTTAAAATTATATTTTAGCTTCAATGCGTACCTAAGATGCTATTGGTTTACTTTCCCGTGTTTTTTTTTGTGTCCAGCATGCTATTACTTAAAAATTGTTTATTATTTTAAGAAATATTGAGCAGTTATTATAAAAAGAATCATATTGTATGTGTGTATATATAATTTTATATGTATATTTCGTTTTAACATAAAGAAATCATTTGTGAACCTGATATTTTAAGATATTTAAATTCATTTGTTTTTGCTGCATAATTGTATTGTTTTATCAGTAATATAATATTTCAAATGAATTTAAAGTTTAAAATGTTTATTTACAACATTGTGTAGTAAAAGTTTTGTACCTCAATTGACACTACTTTATAAGTTAAGCTGTGCCTAGGAAGTCTAATATTTTATGTAAAACATACATTTCATACATTAAATATTTTCGTTCGAGTTTTAATTGAGATAATAACATTCTTTTATTAAACATTTTTGGAGAATCGTTATGTTGCATAAATGCTAATTTTCAAATGATTTCCTTTTTTAAAAAGTTGCCTTTGTTTTTCCTTTGCCAGGAATTTTTAATGTATATTTATTAAATATAACAATACTTGGTTACCATTAATTTTTTTGCTGCATTATTTAATGTTCTTTTTAAATAGTATTAATTAATTACATTAATTAAGAATTCATAGTCATACATTTCCTAAGGAATAATCTTTTAAAGTTGAAAACAGAGTTTAGACCGAGATTTCATAGTGACTTTCATCAAAAAAGAAAATACTTTTATTAGAAAGTGTATCTACACTTTGATAACCTAACTATCTTTATAATTGTAGTCTATATTTTTGTAACATTTTTACATTTAGAAATTAATTATCTACTTTTTGATTAAAAAAACATTGGTAGTTGTTATTATTTAATATTTTCAACTAGATTTTGTGTACAAAATTGTACTTTAGTTAAACTTTTAAATTTAATTTTAGACTCAAATACCATTTTCTTATCTATCTTAAAATTATGGGCAGTATATTTAATAGTGTTTGAAAATGGCTAAATCGAGTTTTCTATGATTTATTCGACACTTATTATACATCACAATTCTGTGTAGATATATATTTTACATTTATCACTGACATCGATGGAATACATAAATGTTGAATATCAATTTTCAAAGCCTAAGCCAAGTAGTATTTTAAAAAAGAGTTTATATAATAGTTACCATTATTTAAACTATATTTTAGCAATAAAGTGGTACGACGAGCACACAGTCATTATTTTACATTTATTTATATTTTAATTCTTATTAGAGTAGTGATATGAATAGTGCATATTAATCATTAACTTGGCTAATTTTATTTAAAATTAAAAAAAATACTTTTCGAAATATTAATGAGAATTAAAAAAAATTAAGAATACCCAACTATATTAGACAAAAATATTTTTCGTACAAAATCGTGATTACGCACTTTTACAATCAAGTTATCATCAATGCTAAACTTATAATGGCCTTTTATATATTATTAATGGTCTAATATTAGATCATTATTTATTTTGATCATATGATGATTACCTCTTTGTTTTTTACTTTTATTTAAATATAATAGCTCATATAGTTGTTTGTGAATTTAATTGAACATTTTCGTTTGAATCTACATAATTTTAAATGCTTAAATGCTTAAATTTACACTGTAACTACTACACACAATATGTCTATGAATTAAAAAAATTAATAAAAAAAATTAATTAATTATCATAATTAATGAAATTTTGCATATATTTTATATCAACAGTGTATGCGTTTTTCATAAAATACTATTTAAAAAACGCATTATATTATTAAATTTTCCTTATAATATATATATTTTTTTTTTGTTTGGGCCATATAACTCTAATTATTGCAGGTTTGGGTAAATTACACTTTATGGCTTACAAAGGTAATTGTTTGATACTGTGATAAAATATTAGCTTTTAATGCATTCTAAAATATTGTGTAATCAATGAAATACTTTAATTTATTATAAAAAGGGCCCAATTATTTTAGTTAAGTCTTTATTTCACTAAAAAATTGAATCACTTATAAATTGAATAAACCCTAAAAAATAACAAAGTTATTGACATTTTTAATTTTAGTGCATATTTATAAACTTATTGATGTATATTGAACTATATAATTTTACTACATTCATATTTATTTTCTGAAAAAATTTCCATTAAAAAATGTGTAATAAACTATGGTATTGTGGTAAACAGTTAGGTGTAAATATTAGCACATTTCAAATTTTTATAACAAGATTCATACATAAAAAATTATATTTTTTTATCATAATTAATATTTATAATATAAACAAAATTTATATTATTTATAATAAATTTATACAATTATAAACATAATTATTATCACGTTAATATGAAATCATTATCACGATACCACAAAATCCCAGTGATGCAGTTAATTAATTCACCTATTGTCCATTGGTTTGGTGGAGTCAATAGGATATTTGTATAGTACGCAATTTACATTGTACGCTTGAAAACACTAATTGTGCAATTTTGGTGGTTCAACATTATTTCACAAGTATTTTCTTGTAGAATACAAAAATAACTAATTTTAATCACTGATATTTACTAACTTATGATTAAATATTTGTTAGATGAAAATTATTTTTTTTCCTTTATATTATAACATCATTGAAATCACTGAATCAATTATTAGTAAAAAAATGAAAAGGTTAAAACTTTTGTTCGAATTGTATTTTGTACAATCTCATATTTTTTCAAATCAATTTTTAGGGAGATGTAAAAATAATAATTTGTATTATTTGTAAGCATACGAGATAATATAGGACACTGTCAAAACTGGTTAATAGAAAAATATGTCTTCAGTTTTGAGTAACGCACACTAAGTGCATTCAAATTTTTTGTGATGACTAATTAGAAATTACGAATGGCTAATACATAGTTAATAAGTGGATTTATTTATTAGAAAATTTTTTCTTATTGCGTCCAAAATCTGATAAAATTATCTACTAATTATTTAGGTTGAAAATAACATGATTATTTCAACAATAGTTTATTTATACATTGTGGTGCCAGTAAAAGAAGAAACTTTTTTCATAAAAAAATCATAACATAGCTTTATATCTAAAAGTCTTCAAAAGCATGTCGTTTAAATATGATTGGAGCACCTGTGCTACCATAATATTATGAACCATATTGTCAAAGTAAACTATGTTTTGACTTAATAAAGTAAAAAAAATCGTTTTATGTTATTCGGCCATTAGGAGATAAAGTTTTTTATTTTAACAAAAGAAAGACACAATATACTACTAACCAATTTGGTATATGGATTTTTTATCAAACTTGTTAAACAACACTTGACTTGTCACGGTACAAAAAATAACATGTATTTCAATTGTTTCCTCCGTTATATTCTTTAGTGTTTCAACTTTGATCGAAGATAACAACCAAAATCCTATATATATATTTCGAAGTAATCTTCCCTGAGAAAACAGCAAAGAATCTTAACTTTGGCAGATTTTTTAAATTTACTTAACCAGTTTTATGAAAGTAACCGTCTGAGATGTTTTATCAATATTATTCTATTAGCGCAATATTCAAGTTAAAACGGGTTTCACTTTTAATTTACAAATATTTTTTTCAAAAGCAATAGTACTTAAACAGTTATAAAAATATATTGTTAAATATTTTTTTGTTTATTGAATTGAAGTGGACTAATTTCATACAGTTAAAATAATTAAATTGTTTACTTAAAATTTCTTAGTTATATGTATTTGATCAATGATACAACTAGGTGTAGTTAAGTGGTTGTAACCCCTTCCCAGAAATGGTTGGGTTTACTTTAAATTGTTGCGATTCTCAGTTAATTTTTGAGTTAAAGACGTTATTTATTTATTTTTTGCTTATTAGATTTTTTTGAAACAATCCCATAAAATATGAGTAAAATTTTATTTTGAAATTATAATTTTAATTTAAAAAATGTCCTAGTTAGGTTTCTGTATCTGAAATAAGATTTGATCTACTAAAGTTACACATATAGTACTTAACTAAATATATTTCAAGTTATTAAGTGCGAAAATGCACGCAACAAATTTTCTGATTGTAATTGGTTTAATGATTCTTGCATACATACGAAATGGGTAAATCGATAAAAACCTTTTACACTAAATTAAAAACTCCAGTATTGTTGTGTCTTAGTATAAATGAATCAGTACAAATTGAAATCCAACTATGACAAAAAAATATTTAAATGCAATGTATCAAAATTGTATGATGTTTATATAGATAAGTACAGGTAGGTATAAATTTAAATTAACATAGTTAGATTAAAAAAATATATGGGTACAAATGAAATATTCGTAAGAATAAGTCTTGTGAGCCTTTAGAATAGATAGAAATAATCTCTGATTTCCGCTTATGTACGTTTCATATTTACAAGTAATTTTTGTATGAAAAGTAGAAGCATATATATAATTATTAATAATTATTTTTCGGTTGGCCGACCCCAAGTAGTTGGGATTAAGGCGAGGAAGAAAAAGAATAATTATTTTTCGGTATTTAAGTGAAATAAACAAATAGATTGTTTAAGATTTAATTGAAGACGGTTAATGGATTGATTAACTGTTTAAAATTGAATTAATAATTGATCGTTAGATGGTTAGAATTATTATTTCACCATATGGTTCAGAATTACATTTTCTTTAAAATAGTAAATTACATAATATAACAAAAGTTAATTAGTAGTTTTGCATTTGCAGTTGAGCTCAAGCGTAAAAAATACACCTTTAAAAACGTTTTCATATACATAATTACAAAATAAATTTTACGTTATGTACAATACTTTGGAATATATTAGAATGCATTGATATATTACACTTACTTTTTTTTTGCCTTCCAAAAAACAAAAACATTAAATATAATCAATTTTTATTTTATCAAACTTTTATTTTACGCTATATAAATTAATCTTGTGTTACATTTCAATACATCTCATTGGTTTACATTATACTTTCTGATTAGATTAATTAAATTCATTTGAATAGTTTTCTTCACAAGGAAATTGACAATACATCAGATTTTCAATGGTACAGCTTCTTGACATAACGATATCAATTATAACAGAAAATTATCATAATAATTTGATGGATATAATGACCATAGAATAGTGAATAAACCACAATTTTAACTGTGACATTTAAATGATCTTCCACTTGAATGTGTAGAATTTGAATCATACGCAATAAGATCGAGAATACATTTACATTTGAACAAAGTTCTATTCATATTGAAATCAACAGAAATAAACTCTGTTGTTATAATACGATGAGAGGTACTTGCATAATTATTCTGTTAATGATTTTATAAAATTCTTTGATAATATTATAATAGAATTTAAGTCATTTGTCAATCCTCCTTTTACTAATATGAGTGAATTTAAATATAAGTAAATATAAACAAAAAACCTTTAATTTTACAAGAGAACTGGTAGTAATCATATTTCTCTAGCAATATCTTGATAAAACAAGTATACTATTATTTTTATTTTAGATATTTTGTTTGACTTTTAAAATTTTTGATCTTATAATAATTAATATCTTGAGTATAGTTCAATGAAAATCTCAGTAACATAATGCCTTATTGCACTCCATAAATCTAAAATAGCTGAAATAAGTTTATGTTGGTGTTCTCAATTTTACTTAAGTGTAAAATATTTGATGTAATTACACATATAATAATTAAATAACATTAATGAACTGACAATAATTGTTTTTGTGAAATTATACTTAAAAATAATTTAAATAAAAACATGTTTTAAAATTTAAAAGCCGACCATTCCATGATAACATATCGTTATTATGAGTATCTCTCTGGTGGGTTTTTTATGACTGTCTAGAAAATATATCATAACGTGTAACATAAACAACATTAGATGATAAATGGTTTTAATACATTTCAGCCACAAAAACTATTAACCTATTAAAAATGAGACTATTTGAATAAATAAATATTATAATAAGTAATTAATGTTATGTATACAATGTTCTCGAAAATTAAATTATTTTTTTTACAACGATAATATAATAATAGTATTATTATTACACAAAGTAATACAGTATTATATACAATTAAGTAACTACATTTTTAAAGTCCTTTTCGTTTCACAATTTTGTTATTCAGCCGAATGGATTTTACCTGCAAAGTAAAATTTTTAATTTAAATTTCAATCTGTATAATAAGTTTAAATATTGTGAATATTAAAATTTTAGTCTATTCTTTTCCAAAAATAAATGTAAATTTAATTTTTTAATTTTATTGTTAATACAGAATTTAGCAGTTCTTTTAGTATAATAATTAAAATGGTATTTGTTTATTTAAAAAAGCTTTATAATACATTAATTTAATTAAATACAAAAAACATTTGTCACATAAAATAGTTTTTTCCAAATAATTTTTAGTAAGTTGGGATTGATGAATTTAGATGAATACTATAATTTTAAAATCTTAGTAAAATTTTTTTATTTTTTTCACTAGTGTAAAAACATCTATGAGCAATTAAAAATAATGAGGTGCCTTTTTTGTGTTATTGGTCTTTGTTTAAAACGGTTACTAGGGTTGCAAATTAATCAAATTACTTAATACCAAAGCTTAAGTTGTTTGCTAACTTATTTTAAGGACATTAATGCATTATCAGGATTATGATGTTTGAATAATGGACTGCGAAGTTCCACTTATACCTTTCAAATCAAATACGCTTATGTTTCTATCGATTTAAATACATTTACCGAATATTCTATATAATTCAGAGTTGTTAAAAATCCTGTTTATTCTGTTAGTAAATAGTTTTAAATGCCCTATAAGACCAATGTAAATTTTGAAATTTTCGATATTTCAAATAAACAGTGTGCTTTGTACGAGGCAGTTAGACCGCAGGACGGCTAGCTGTGCGGTGCACTAGATTCCCGTCTTGCCTTAAGCCTATAAGCAATCGCTATAAAACGACTGAGAGTAATCATCTGGATGATGCTAACTAATTACACATCTAATAAATGACGCGTTGTCAATAATAGCAATTAACAGCATTTGTGAAATCGAAAAAATCAAGATTAGAATTGCTTAACATTGTTTTTTAAATCTATCATTTTCAAGTATGTAAATCATATACCCTGTACAGATTAAAATTTTATTTCTTTTTGAACCATGGTAAATATCAAGTTATTTGTAAGAAAAATATATTTCTAAGAGTAAATTTCAAGAATATCTTTCAAAAGTTAAAGGAATATATAAAGTTATATGGGAAAATTATTTTTTATTATTAAATGTTAGATGGTTTAAATAAATNTGTCAGATTAAATCTAGACTGAACCCAACTATGCAATGTCTCCACTATGCCGCGACCCCACTGTGCTACCGTTTTTTTTTAATATAATTTTTATTGAGTTAATATAGTTTTTAGTTATAGACGAGAAGGGCGCGTAATTTTATTTATGCGAATCATTTTATGGTAGAAATAAAGCATTGTTTAACACTACCTCGCTCCTCGTCTTTTTCTAATGTTTAAATGATAATATCTGAAAAATATATATTACAGAACTAGTAATCGACTTTTCAACATTTTTTTTTAGACCATTCTCTATTTAATAGTGAAAAAATAATTATAGGTTCTCATTTATCTTTCAAAAGTTACCCCTAAAATCTATTTTTTGAAATAATTATTTCCTATAGTGAATTTAATATTTTCTGTGGTCAATACAAATAAATAAAATTTTGATTTGTACATTTTTATACTATTCTTATGAAATTATACAATAAGTATGTAATGTATTGTTATTAATTACCAATACATTACAAGTGAAATAAAATATAATCTTGAATATTATTTAACTTCACAAAATATGTAATTTTAAACCTCTCTGTAGTACTATTTATAAAAATTACGATAAATATATATATTTAAATTTCATAATTTAATTTCATACATGTAAATAAAGTTATCCGTGTGTCACAACTCACCCAAATACGGGCAAAATAAATGCACCATTCAATAAAAAAAATTTTAAATATATTTCTTGATTTATTAGTTATTAATAACTTTTCAAATTAACCTTTTATTACTTATAGGAATGACGTTATTTCAGTATTTTTTGGGAGGTATGATTATTTTAGTTGACTACCTTACTAAATTTTCGAGAAAATGATGGGTTGATAGCCATTTCTAGAGAAATACTTCGGTAGTTATAACGATTTCTAATTGTAGACTGGATGAAAAGCGCTTGTATAGCTATTTATATCATTAGACATTTCTTGACTGTACTCCTCCTCTCATCAGTTATAAAAGTATAAATAACATCCGAAGTTGTTATCGATCCGTCATTCTCTTAAGTTTTTATTATTTAAATTATTTTAAATATGTATGTTACCATTAATAAAAATAAAATTGACACCTTCAATATGTTGTAAGAGATGATGCTAAAAAGTAAATAATCACTGATAAATCAAGAAATATATATAAAACAAAACTGAATTTTTATTCACTATTGTATTCATTTTGTGAGTAATTGAGTAGTTTATAATAAATCAATCATTTTGTATACTCACTCTTGTGATAGAGTTTATGAAAATAATCATTTACTTCTTGCATGACTAACCAAAGTTATTTCATCAATAGTTCTTATTGAAACTTTAATTTTATGTATTATTTAAAGTTATAAATAATTTTAATTTATTATGCATATGTTAGAATTGCTTATGAACTTCAATCGTACAATAGTCTTTTGTATTACCTACCTTTAAATATTATCCATATTTTTGTAGCATAATTGATGCCCAAATAATTCTTGTATTAAAGTAATTGTTATCTGAAATTCAAGAATAATTTTTTATGTATTTGTAGTATTTCAATTTAAAAGTGTAGTTGAAAGTATGTTAACAGGTTTAAATACTTATGAGAACTGAAACGCGAGATTTTGAAAAAGAATTGCTGCTACACAATTCCTTGTTATATTCCACTTTAAATTTTAAAAACTATATAAATTGGATTATAACTGAAAAAACTTCGCTTTTTATACTTTATAGATCTTTTAATTCAATTTTATACAGAACGTTATTATACTTAGAATTATGTTACAGTTACTGCCGAAATTCAACAAAACTTGAATTTCATATATTACCATATTAGGAGTAACATAAAAAAAAAACCCTTGATAAATAAGTACACTGCCGCCTTTAATTCTTCAGTAGAAGAGTTTTACAGTAATAAATTTTGCAATACGACAAATTGAGGGATATACATTTTTGTTATTTTTTAGAATAACATTGCAGTTTAATAATCAATATACGCATGAGGTCTAATGTAAATTGGTTTATAACTTATAAGTGCTACATAAAGTTAAAAAAAAACTAACTCAACGTTGACAATATGGACTATGTAAATTCATTTATGCAATAAATATACATTGTTTAAGAAAAAAAAATACCTAATCAATAGTTATTGTAAGCTAAATATTAAGTCTTATTTGTTAAAAAATATTCATTTTAATAAAAATAGTATGGAAGATCTGTCTTTTATAGGCTTTCTGCCAGTAATCACCAAAAAATATTTACATTAAGTAAAAATAAATAGTTATACAAATATATGTTATTGTAGAAATTATAATAAACTATATATATATATATATATATATATATAAAAAAATGTTCAAGATGAAGAAAATCGTTATATGTTTAATTTATTTTTCTCTTGTATGTAGGATTCTATGCCTAAAAAATTTGAACGCTTGGAAAATGTTTAATATGCTTTACTATTTATACTGAATACAATTTTATTTAATTTTTGGTGAACAATTAATGTTTTAATTAATTTTCTTTAATAAGTTGATAATAGTCCAATAAAACTTTTCTTCTTAAATATTTGATATATAAATAAAAACTTTGATTATATCTTATAAAAGTGATTAGTATCAATCACTTTAAATCATGTTCCAATATATTCGATTGTTGGTTCAATTCCAACATCTTTCATGTGTCTAAAGCACAATGAAGTGATTAATTTGGTTTACTCAATACTTGTTCAGAAAATTTCTTGGCTGCAGCTTGATCGTAAAATAGTATGACGTGCAATAGGTTATACCCCTTAAACATAAAATGACTTTTTGGCAGAAAAAAAATTCGAAAACGCTCAATGATGGTGTCTATAATTAAAAGCTGTTTACATTTTACTGCATACAGTTGTAAATTGATATTTAAAGTATAAAACGTAATAATAGGTTGTACTTTGTTCACATATTTTGAGTACTACTATTGATTATAAATACTAGTAGTATTTATAATCAATGGAACTACTTACAGTGCACTGTTGTTTTTAAAATTAAAAAAATATAAATTAGACATTTATTGTATATTTTGCTTAATTTATTAAGCTGAATTGATATTTTCAAGATCTTCTAAATGTGTTTGTAAAACAACTTTTATTGAATTGAATAATTAAAATTTCTACATAATCCTTTGCATGGCGAAATTAGTAATTAGTAATAACTGATAAATAAAGTAGATTTATATAATGTTGAAACATCAAAGAATCATAGAAAACACATAGCTATTAATACATAGCGTTGCATGGTTATTGCATTATATTTTGTATGATATAATGTACACAAATAACACGTCATTAAAATTGTTTGTTTATCACTTATATTTAATTCCATAAACATGTTTGCCGCCTTACTCAGAAGAGCAATTTAAATTTTACTTTTTCCAATTATCAACAAGTATTAACATTGGTTTGAATGCTAGTTAACCTAATATGCAATTAACAATTGACCTTTCTTCTTGACAGCATATAGATGCAAGTATAATGCATTACCAATTTTTCTGACTACAGCTCTTACAATACTCGATACTCAATTAGCCAATGATCCCAAAGCTGAAAGTGTAGCAAAACTAAAATGAGTAGTAGTACACCACCAAATTAAAGTATAAAAAGGCGATTCATACCGATATACGTTTAGTCTATATCAATATGTCACATAATGTATTAAAAGAAATCATACGCCCAAACAAAACATAAAAAATAAAATGCAACTCATAAAAATGTCGATAAATCGTTAAATTTTCTGTGTACATTTACGTTACCGCTGTTAAAGTTTTCTCAAGAATAACATGTTGAAATAGAAAAAATGGAAAAGCATAGAAAGTCATTGTTTCATCACTTGAAAAAAGCCCGTCCTACAGTATATGTGATCTAATTACATCTTTAGCATCTCAATCTGAAGAAAATAATAAGATGCAGATCTTGAGACGGAAAGTTTATTAAAAAATGAACTTAATACATCGTCAATTGTCGATGAGCCTAAAAGTTCGTTTTTCCACAGCATGCAGCAAGAATATTTTTCAAAATTGCTGTTAAAAACGTACTCGATTAAAATATGATATAGTTTAAAATATGTGAAATATTATGATTTTATATTGTGATTAAAATAACCGATGATTTTATAAATATTCAAGTCGAGAAGTTAGTACAACGGCCACTAAGTTATGGACTTTTATTTAAAAGTAAACCTGCATTTAGAACATTAAATATAATTGATTTATCAGATAATAAAAATTTACTACTTTACACTGATGCACATTTAGGTCGAAATGGAAAATCGAAAACTAGTGTAGGCTATAAATATGTCATCAGTACCTTATTTTCTCACATAACAGACTGTAGTGTGTTGATCTACAAAATTTTAAATAAAAGATCTGAGCAATACGTGTATTGAAACGACCCCTATGAACTTAGTTTGATTAGAACTTTTATACGTCACAAGAAGCACTGGAAATACAGACATGGGATCGAAATATTGTGAATAGACGAAGAGTTATGAGAACTAGGTGTAGTATCATGCATGAATAAAGTAGTAGACAAAGTAGCAGATGAATATATGCAGGCTAGAAAAATATTTTTTAGAATAAGAGTTGTATCGTACGGCAAAGATGACTTGTGGCAAGCGAAATTTGTAGACATGAAAAATATTCAACAAAAACTAAGAATTTTACATTTTACATTTATTTTAAAGATAATCGATGTTTTTAGAAAATATGAGTGTAGAAAAAATTTACTATCTATAGATTATACAAATGATAAGGGGTTTAATAACAAATTACAATAATACAAAACATAGGAACAATTTCTACCAGGTACAATAGACTTGTCTTTGCCGCATATCAACTTGTGTTGCTCCAACAATTAACTACATCGAATGATGTAGCCATGATTTTGGACTTTTTGTTTACAAACAAGCTTTGAAAAATCGGAAATGTATGAGTAATGTGATTTTTTAGAGTAACTAATATATAATAAATCTAAATGATCTTGATCGGCGACTCTTAGTGTATGTAAAACGTTTCATTTCGATATGACAAATGAACTTTCATCCTAACCTACAGACAATTTTTTATGTAATAATAGTTAATAATTGTTTATAATTAAATATTTTACTATTATTTTTGTTTACTAAACCAATTCAAAATTTCTGGTATTAACACGGGAAAAAAGTATTTTCTTTTGTAATATTGCAAAAAGTAACATAAAACAAAAGAGCAATAATAACTGTTGAAATTTTTTGTTCAATGGCAGTAAAATAAGAAGGGATTAGTAGAAATAGTTTCCCTCATAACATACCCTTTTTGAACATTTTATAAAATTACCATTATACAAGTATATAATATTTTGTAAATTTTATATATGATAATTCAAGTATCATTTTTGAAGAACAGATCCACCCTTAATAAATCGTACTTTCTTCTATTTGGGGCTAGACTCGAAGTCCTTGGAATGGTGATTGGAGAATTTAAGAAAGATTAAGAATCAATGACTGGGGATATTTCCTTTCTCTTTGCCCGGATCGACTTTTTCTCGACAACACCATCTTCACCCTCAGAGACCATTGGCCAGCTTACCACCTTTGCAGGTGGAGTTTTACTCTTAAGTTTTGAGAACTGGATGAATCTTACTATGACGATGGGTGAGGAGACCGGGTCTTCTCCGAATAAAATTCTATTCTTGGTACTCTACCGCTTATTCAACCACTTGAAAGGAGAGGCTTATATTGCGGCTGTCCTGCATATCTGTAGATTGTTCTTCCATCTGCAATCTGACAACGCGCCTGACTCCCCTTAAGAGGGAACTTGCGACGTTTCGTAGACTGTAGAGTCTGATCATGCTGTAATTACAGCGTAGTGGAATACGAGTTCAACCCAACCAAAAATCGGTTTAAGAGTTTTGTTTTTAAATTAAAATAACTGGAAAAATATGCCAATTGTGATTTTGTTTTCTTATGAAATTTTAGTGGTGTTTACAGTCATTAGAATAGACCTAAATGAATTACTTACCTTCTGGTTTCATCATTGAGTTATAATTTGATGATTAAAAAAACCTACTCCAAAATATCTGCTATAATAATAGCAGATTAAATTTAATAGTATTTAAATATCACATATAAGACTATTTTTTAATAGCATGTTTTATAATAAACGTTTTATGTAGTTAAAAAAAGGAGAAAAATTTATCGGTCATAATTTTAATTCATGTAATTATTGTTTATATTTTTAGTGATAATTATGTTTTTTATAATTTAAGTCAATAGTATCTAAGAGGTAAAGATATGTAAAAAAGGAGAGGAGAATATCAGCGACCACCGGAGGTGCTGTTACTTTTTGACGTATTTTTGTATAATTATTTGTTCTTGAGTTAAAAGCTATTTTTTTATAAACCTTTTTTATCTTAAGTTTAATTGTGTATATGACGATTTATTTTGTTTTAATTATTTCGGGAAACATTATCTTCGTTAATTTATTTGATCTATTTTATGAGAATACAATTTATTATTATCTATTAAATTGAGTTTTTCTGAGGAGTTAATTTTAGTGTAAAAGTATACCGAAGTATATGACATTTTATGACAAAATTTTTTTAAGAATAGAGATAAAAATGTCTATTTTGTAAAATTGTTTATATTTTTTATTATTAATGATAAATAATGAAGATATATGCTATGGATGTTAAATTATCTCAACAAAATGATAATTGGTCCAAAACATATAAGCGTTGTCTGTTAGATCTGGAGACACTATATATGGTTGATTGGAGCTACACATATATAACATTTTTAGTAAGTAAGGAAATAGGTAACTTGTTACAAAAAATGAGAATAATAGAAACCAGTTTACTTACTTATATACAAGCATATATATAGACTGTCTCCAGATCTAACAGACAACGCTTATATGTTTTGAACCAATTATCATTTTGTTGAGATTATTTAAAAAAATAATTATTGACTACATACTTTTCAGACTACGTTCATAGAATATATTTTTATTATATATCATTAATAAGAAAAAAGTATAAACAAATTTTTATTTTTAAATTTTTCAAAATAGACATTTTTATCTCTGCTCTTAAAAAAATTATTGATACCGGTAATAATTTGAGAACAAGTACTTATTAAGTTAAAAGTTTTTTAATACATAGAGTAAGTATGGGACGTAGATGGGTGCAGCTCGTACTGGTGTATATGCACTCCTCCCGCGTTCTATACCTAATTTATGTGTTAAATAGCTTATAACATATTGAGTAATTGTTACATCAACATTTTTTAAGAGAAAAGCTAAAAATTGCAATTTTAAAATTTCGAAAAAAATTAAAAATAATATATTTTTCTTATTAGTGATAAATAATAAAAAAATATGCTTTGAATGTAACGCAAAAGATATTAATTATTAAAAAAATGTCAACAAAATGTTAGCAAGCTAAAAGTTATGAATTTTATAAATTAAATCTGAGAAACCTATATAATTTTATTTACACTTTATGTATAATAAATAAACTTAATGTATTTATTTGATATGCATTGATATTATCTGATAGTAATTATATAGCTTATAATTAAATGTAAAATGTTTACTTTCGTGCTATATTTAATATAATACTTATTTGTTATAATTATCTTATGTTCGTCTCAAATCATATAGTTAAAAATTTTGAATTTCGTTGAAAAATTGTTAAGATAGCTATTTATGTTTTTGATTAACTCGTAGTTAAATATTTATAGCGAAGTTAAACGATGTGAAAGAAGGTTACTCACGTACAGCACTTAACCCAAAGAATTAGTAAATTTTCAAGACCTGTGGGGATTTAACATAAAACTAACGATTACGACCACTTGCCGTTTTATAACTTTGTGTCTGAAGTTCAGGAACTAACCGTGTGCTTACGTGTTATCCTTATAACTTGAATAATTTCTAGGCTAACATAATTTTTAGCCGAAAAACAATCAATTTAAATCGATGAATATTCAAATATAACACATAAAACGTAATGTAAATATGAAAAATAGAAATTTTATGAAATGTTAATAGTATTCATTGTTGAGAGTTTATGCTAACTGCATTAAAATAAGTGAAATAAATTTTTAAAATATACGTAAAATGATTAGTCTTAAACATTTAATATGTCATTAAATGGGTTACGAGGTTTGCCACAAACTTATAATGTTTCAACATTAACATACTTCGATATTATAAAATAATATTTTATAACATTGCAGCATAATATACTGCAAATAGTGCAAATAATACGAATACCTTGTTACAATACGCTCTTGTGATACTATAATGTTAAGCAAAAAAAAAGACCATGATGTGTTGGGATTTCAAATGTCGGAATAATATCCGTCTTGGTTGTTGTAATCTCTGGTATGAGATATTCGGAGTACCTAATATTCGTAGCAATAGCCGCTGTGTGCAATGTCAAAGTTTATAAATGTCGGAGCATTTTCAGTTTGAAACAAAGATGTTTTCCCTTATTAAATAATAAATACATTTTGAAACTTTATGCCTAGTTGTATCGATATTCTTGAACAATATAATAGATAAGTAAAGCAAAAGTAATACATAAATTTATATATATATATATATATAAAAATAAAAGAGTATCACAAATTTAGTAACTTTTTAAACTAATACTATAGATACAAGTACGAAATAATATTAATTTTTACCTTATTATGTGTTAAAGTTCACAAATATAATACCATGCAAATCAATCGATAATTTATTTGCACTTATCAATCAGCTTTTGTCAAAAATGAATAAACTCTTATAACAAAAAAAAACAATGTTTTGTCATATCAATAAAAAATAAAATGCTTAAATTTTAAATTAGATTATGTTAAAATTGAATCAATGTCAAATCCTTTAACCGATACACTTTTTCAATAATTTTCTGTATTTATTTGATAAATCTTGTAGCATGACTTTAAGAGGTCTCAAAGTGAGTATCTCAAGTAAGGGGTTTTCAAATAAAGTTCTTCTTTTTTATACATTTTGATAAATTTTTTCAGAACTAATTCTTAATGTTGATACTATTATAATAAAAAAAATTCTTGTGAGGTACGCCAAATTATCATTTAACCAACTTTTTGCTAATTGTGCTACTGAGTATGAAAAAAAATTAACAAACATTTTACGTATGAAAACTAATGTTCTTGCGTCATTTTCGGAATAATTATGCTGTAAAATTACATTATTATTAAATCATATAGTAGTCACAATAAATAAAGGTAATTTGATTTCATAAAAAATAGTAATTTTTGATTTTAGTCTTCCAATAGAATGTTGATAAATAGAGGCAAATTGGATCAAATAACATTCAACTTTTTGCAACACACTTAGATTATACTTTTTTTTAAATTAAAAGAGCACTTAATACAAATGTAAGATATATTCGACTTAAAAAAATACTATTCATTTGTTGAAATACAATTTTTGATTTAAAAAATGTTGAATATCCCAGTTTGTTCTATGTTGGAGGAATACATTTTTACAAATTTATTTTACTATATAGGTTTGGAAAGTAATTAATTTACATTTGGAGTTTTGTTGTTTTGAATTTCAAACATTATGTCTTTTAGTTTATTGGAGACAAATAATAAAAAATATGCTTTTAACGTAGTTTAAAACTGTAAAAATTGTTAAAAATAGGAAGGCACAATATTTGCTGGATATAAAGTTATTAAATATGTCAGAACATGGTGTCCTACCATGTTCTGATCCTTTATAATGTATTTTCTATAAATTTATTCATAATAATGGTATGTATAAGTAGTATTATTGAATTTTTTTCGGGTAAACCTAAATATAAATAAGGGTTTTAAGTTTTTAGCGGTTTTTAAAATATTGATTTTAGTTTTGATAGGTTTTATGGGTATTTATCTGTTTAGATGTGATCTAGTTCGAGGCCTTGGTTTAAATAGTTTTGTATTTTGTACATCAATGTCCTTTTTTAACCTACGGCGTCGCAAGATCCCAGATGTTACAAATCACATCTATTAAAATTTGCAATAAATAGATGTTGGCGTAAATAACCCTTGAAAACTTTTCTTTTAAAGTGAGTTACAAAGAAACGTTAATGCAATTTTAATACTTTTTTAACTTAGTGTCAAATTATAATGAACCTTTTTGCTATAGATCTCTCCTAAATTTTCTGTCCTTATCGATTTATGTATGAATTGTTTTTCAGTTATTATGAATTCTAATGGCTATTTATTTTAAAATCAATAAACAATTATTAATAGAACAATTTTACAAAACCTACATAATAAGCTATTATCATTAAATTATGTAAGAAACTTAAAACGGCTATAAATTTAACATTGCAATGATTCATGTAAAGAACCACTTATATGTAAAAAATTAAATATTTGATATCCATAGATTCAGAAAAAAATACTACATGGCAAGTAACAATTAATTTATTATTAATCAATCGCGTTTAAGTATTAACAATAATATTGATTTACTAGCATGCCTAGTAAACTATATTAGTTGTAAATTAAATTTATTGAAATCTTGTATCGATGTTTTTAAAATTCATTATAAAACATGTTTTTAGGTGAGTACTAAAAATGTTAGTACAAAATAATTAGTATGTATATCATATTGTAAATAAATGTTCTAACTTGACACATAAAAGCTTGGCACACTTACAAGTTGCTGATTCGGTGATAGTATTAAGATATTAGCTGAATTTAGTATAAACAAAATAATTCGTTCCCCATCGAGAGCATTAAATAAAATTTGTAGCAATTTTTAGTCATAGAGTATTTTTAAATACAACTAACATTTCTATAGGAATTTCGCTCTAGATTATCCATTTCGAAATGCTTGATTACAGCAGCTAATCCAGATGTTACTTCCTCGTGAAAAAATTAAGATCCGTTTAGTTCTTTGGGAGCAGTTATATAATTAACCAAAAAAAAAAACTTAATCATTCACTATTTATAATCATTTTTGAAGGAGCTCTAGGTCCGCCATAAAGAATGAATGAAGTAAAAACGAAAGAAACCGTGAAAATAAAAAAATGAGCTGTAGTGCAGAACGGTGTAAATATTGATGTATAAAAGTGCGTTGTTTAAAATATATTCATAATATAAAAAGCGTGGTGAGCCATTTTTGAGTGAACGGCGGAGCAGTTAAGCAAAGGTTCAATGTTTAAACGAGGTAGGAAAATTTTTGGAGGTCAACTAAGAAAAGCACAATAGTTATATAAAAGGTCTTGGTGGAAGCAAACGCTATCCACAAGACTTAAGCAACAGATTCTACGACAACAGATCAATTCAAGTGGACCGCTTGCCGACCCGTCCCAAGTTAGGTGTATTGTTCTGACCTATACATTGTT
Organism: Daktulosphaira vitifoliae; assembly: GCF_025091365.1. Classification (NCBI taxonomy): domain Eukaryota; kingdom Metazoa; phylum Arthropoda; class Insecta; order Hemiptera; family Phylloxeridae; genus Daktulosphaira; species Daktulosphaira vitifoliae. Next base: position 26,702,433 of record NW_026099572.1, on the reverse strand, counting down.
AGAGCTTTTTGTTACTTATTTTGTGAGGGTAATTTTTTTTTTACGTGATAATACTCTATTGTATGCGAATAATGATAATAATAGAACAGAAAAATCCACCAACAAATTGCAAAAAGAGGTCATTTAATAGGACGTTTTTCATTTAACGAAAATTGATTTTTATCTTACTGCCGTTATGGTCGATCTGACCTTTTCATAATAAATAAAATCGAACACCTTTAACACCGGTTGCCGTCACATAGTGTTTATAAATCACTGTTTAATTTAAATTCAAAGACTGTAAGAACCTACCCCTTTCGCCTTTTTTTAATGTCTTTTCCCTCGCTATTCTTTAGGAAATCCATTTCAATCTTTTAAGAACGTTGAAGTGTTTAATTGCCTGTAAATACAAAAAATAAATAAATACCACCCGAGTAAACAATCTTCACTTAAATTTATTCAATTGATTAATCAGGCAACATTTTTAATATTTTATTATTCTTTATAATGTTCAGATTAAAATATCTAATAGTTTAATACTCGTTTTATTTAACACAAACATTTTATTTTTCAACAAATATTTATTAAAAAAATAGTTATTTATTAACAGAAACGATTAAAAAGCATTTAAAATTTTATAATTAATTAAAGATATATTTTAATTGGAATAATAATTATTGTAAGACATAATACTTATCAGCATAAAATCTTTTTGAAATACTCAATTCAAGCTTAGTTTAAAAATGTATTCTCAGTTGTAAAATTAATTTTATCTAACATTATTTATTACTCATGTTATTGTATAAAATATTCTATTGAAATTTAATTTATTTTCAATTATGTTCCACTTTAATTTTAAAAAAACTTTAATACTATGTTTCAGAATGTTGCCAGCCTATTATACGTTAAATGACCAAGAAAAAGATTTTATATGTTCGCAAAATGATGCTAATGGTATGCACTCATGTTTTGATTTGCCTCCCACTCGACACGACTTGCTTATTTGTAATGCCACAGCTAATATGGCACTGACTAATGGATCGTGTGTCAATTGGAATCATTACTATACAGAATGCAAATCACAGGGTGAGAATCCATTCCAGGGAACAATATCATTTGATAACATTGGCCTGGCTTGGGTTGCAATATTTGTCGTGAGTATTCTATAAAAATGATAAACCTTTCCTGATTTGGGAAATATATTAACAAAAGAATAGACACTATAAACAAAGAAAATGACTAAACTTTGACTCAAAATTGTGGTACGAGATTAGTTAACGTGTTAGCGGTGGACGAGGTAGATTATTTTGATATCAGTTCTCTAGTCACAGTGTATATTAGAGTCACCACTACAATCGGTAATCATTCGATTAGATCAAGTTGTGTCATATAATACAATTGATGTCGTACTTTACTCCAATCATAACGCCGTGTTGTTGACGCCGTCGTCTATGGGGCTGCCTTGAATTCTGAATACATCTCCGAGGAGATCCTCCATATCATTTTCCAAATTGTTTGATTCCCTAAATCAACATTACATGACCTGTCGTCAACGTTGAATGTAAAAAGAAAAAAATATAGTGTACACCATTGGAATGTTTAGTAGCGTTTTTTTCAATTACTACAATGATCGTTGTGTAACGTAGTGTGGCTCCTTAGAGGTTAAGTTGACTATTTGAACTCATTCAAACAAATCGCACGAGTATAATAAAATATAAGTAATATACTCTACTTTTTAAAATTCAATCTTAAAGATATTCTGTAAAAGTAGTAGACTATAATAAATAAAATAGAATTGAGTAATACATTAGTAAGTTATACTTTTATTTTTTGTTTTGAATTAGTGTGTAGTAGTTTTGACAACAAAAACGACACATCTTTAATATTTTACTCTGTACTTATAATATAACTCGTCTTGGAACTTTTATATAAATGTAGAATTCTGAAAACTAAAATTATTCGAAGAGACAATGTGTAAATTCTTTAGAAGTTGCACCGACTAAAAAGTATAGTAAAAAAAAAAACGCAAAAAATTACGTTAAAAAGATTTCATATTGTTTATCTATTGTATCTAAACAAAATATATACAGAATGGTTCACGATGTTTTGACAGTTATAATAAATTTTAATTTACTCAATTTTTTTGCTTTACTTTTTTACTAAATTATTATTATACTTTAAGACTATTAAATTGTAAAAAAGAAAATCAATGGTAGCAATTTTTTTTAGAATATTTATAGTTTGTCAAGATTTAAATATTTTTATGATTTTTTCACGTTATCAAAAGCTAGAAAAGTTATCAAAAGTAAGAAAATGATAGAAGTAAAGCATATTTTCACATTAAATATAATTTACGGTTATCGAATTTTGATTTTAATTTATGATATTTATTTAAAATTATTATTGTTTGATTAATCATCTATAATTAAAAGTATAATAATTTTCTTAAAGATGTTACATACCAATACGAAAAGTACGAGTTTTCTTGTCTTTTTCTCAATGCATATCAGGTAAAATAGTTTCATAATACTCTGTGAACTTCAAGTATTTAAAAGCAACTGAAATCTAACTTTATAAATGTATATATTTATGTAAATTAGTTGAAAAACTTTTCTAATACTCTGCTTCAAATTAAATACAAAAGGATTTTAATTAATCCTTTAATTTATGGATATGAGAAATCTTTTCTTGATAAATACTTCTTATTGAAGTATTGGTTATTTTATTATTTCTCATTCAAAATTTTAATCATTGTATTTTCTAAAAAATAATTCATGATGAGTTTAATAATTAAATATTGAAAATTAATTAAAATATTTTGCAAACTGTTCTTAATTTAAATTCTTGTGTTAAACATACAAAATTTATAGAGACTTCCGAATATAGTCTAATTGTATTTTGTTTGGGCAGGTAGCAACGATTATAGTCGATATCGCAACCGTACCACTAACCCATATTAAATATTAAAACTCGAGTGGCTTTATAAGACATCATTTAAAATTAGTTATTAAAAAGCGAAATTTTCTGTAAATGAATACGCTTTAATATTGAAAATTTTGTGACTATGTAAATAGAACGTTTTCATTTTACTCAAAGTTCTATTACGTTATAAGTTTTTTTTTTTGAAAATTTTATGCAAAACATTTAAATAGGTTAATTGTTATTAAATATCGAGTAATACAGCAATATTAAGTGTGATTATAATTATTATTATATTAAAATGTAAATATACCTATCAAATGTAAAATGTATTCAAGTCTAAAAAATATAATAAAAGATACCTACTTTTCGTAAAAATTTAAATAGAACAAATTGTTTTCATAATTCGGTTGAAATTTGATTTACTATGTAAATCTAAAGCCATAACACATGATTACTTTATATAATACAATAAAAACTCTTTTGAAAATCGCAGTAAAACATAACAATGTTTAGATAAAAGATAAATAATAAAAAACCAGCACAGGGGGGTCGCGGCACAGTGGTGACGTAGCATAGTTTTATCAAGTATAATGATATCTGACAGTTATTAAAATCACTATAAAAAAAAAACGTTTCGATGCAAATCTTTAGATAGTGTTTAATTTTAAAAAATTGGTGGATTATTCCAAAAGCTACATGATCTGCTATTTTCTTATTAATATCCTGAATGAAAAAGGGATAATTAAAAAATATTATTTCTCATGAAAAAATTGTGTTAATCCATACACTTTTCAATAAGTTATAGTATTATAAAGTTAAAAATGTAAAAAATAAAATAAAGAATTTTCTCACGAAAATAGCATTTGGTAGCCATTTTCACCACGAAGACAAGTCCAGAGGTCAAATTTTTTTTTGTTCATAATAAAGTATATTACATTATCTTTAATTTAAGATATATATTAAAGTGTCAGATTTTCCGGAACATTTTCAAAAGTCAAGTTGAAAAAGTTCTACTTTCTATATGCATTTTTATGTTTTGAACCTCCCCTGTATTAAGGGAAATGGTCCGATTTTAAAAAAAAGTATGTCGAATGAATGAAAGAAATATATACATTATATATATAATGAAAGAAGTATATACATTTTATTTCTTATAAAAAAATTGTATTGATCCATACATTTTTCAAAAAGTTATAACATTTTAAAGTTAAAAATGTAAAATACAAAATCGAGAATTTTCACACAAAAATAGCATTCCGGGGCCATTTTCACCGTGAAGATAAAATAAAGTCCGAATTTTTTTTTTTCCATAATAAAGTATATTACATTAACTTTAATTTAAGATATATATAAAAGTGTCAGACCTTCCGGAACACTTTCCAAAAGTTAAGTTAATTTTTTGTGAAAAAGTTGTGATTTTAAATCCCCCCTGTGGGCTGGTAAAGGGTTAAATTAAAAAAAAAAATATACGAAATAATAAGTAATGACATCAAGCATCTATAAAAAAAAAATTATATTGATTTGTTCATTTTTGAAAAAGTTGTCAGTTTTAAGTAAAAAAAATTGAAAATATTTCGAAAATTAGCGATTTTTAAATTTGTAATTTTTTTGGAGTTTTCCTCCATTTACGGGGAACGAGGGAATTTTTTTCAATTTTTGAAGGTAATGTCTTCGACTAGATACGATTTGTGATCTTTTGACGTATCATTGAAAGAAATCGGTTCGGTGAGAGCTGAGAAAAAGTGGCAGCAGACATAAAAAAAAAACACATCATAGTAAAATTAATACCTTCTCAACTTCGCATCGAAGTTAAAATACTCGATTAAAAGTATTAAAGTTAAAAAAATATATATCAAACTTTTAATTAACATTATAAAAGTTAATCAATATTTGGTTTCGTGGTAAAAATACACTTAATACACTGAAGAAAGTAACAATAATATAAGGGTTCCTACATAATAGAAGATAATAAATAATTAAAATTGTTAACTTTATAATAATTATTAGTTTAAAAATCAAAATATTTTAATGATAGAAGAAATATAATAAACTTATAAATAACTATAATAATGTTAGCAATAAATCGTATTCATATATCAAAATTATTTACTTTATATTTGTAAATGATTTAAAATAATTCTTTAAATTGATTTGTTCCAACTTTAATTATCGAAACTAAATTAAAAAAAAACTGTAGCACAGTGGGGTCGCGGCATAGTGGAGACATTGCATAGTAGGGTCCAGTATAGATTTAATCTGACAGTGATTAAAATCACTATCATAAGAAACGCTTCGATGCAAATCTGTAGATAGTGTTTAATTTTAAAAAATTGATGGATAATTGCAAAAGCAACATCAACTTCTATTAAAATAAAATACAAAACCCATAATTATCATACAAAAATAGTATATTTTTCAATATGGTAGCCATTTGCGTATAGAAGATAGATCGTCGGGACAAATTTTTTTTTTTCATTTTGTAGTACATAAAATAAGCTTTAATTTTATATATGTTTAAAGGACGCAGTATTTCCGGAACATTTTCAAAAATTAAGTTGAAAAAGTTATTTTTTGTAAAAAAGTTACTATTTTAAATCCTCCCAGTGAGCAGAATAAGTGTTAGATTTTCAAAAAAAATTATATCAAATGAAAGGGAAATATCTAAGGTTTCAATACAAAAAAATATTATTTTTATTTGTTCATTTTTGAAAAAGTTATGGCAGTTTTAAGTACAAAAAACATCCCGATAAAATGTAATTTTTATCGCAAACATTACATTTTTTTTTAAATTTTCGACAGCCATTTGCACATAGAAGATAAGATGTCGGGACAAATTTTTTTTTTTCATTTGATAGTATATAACATAACCTTTGATTTGATATATGTTTAAAGGACGCAGTATTTCCGGAACATTTTCAAAAGTTCAGTTGAAAAAGATCTATGTTTTTTACAATATTTTAAGTTTTGAACGCCCCCTATATAAGGGGAAATTGTCCAATTTTAATAAAAAGTATGTCAAATGAAAGATGTACTTATAATGTATTTAGAAAAAAAAAATTTGTGCTGATATATACATTTTTCAAAAAGTTATAGCATTTTTAAGTTGAAAATTTAAAATCGAAAATCGAAAATTTTAACACAAAAATAGTGTTTTTTTAACTACGGCAGCCGTTTAAATGTAGAAAAAAAAGTGTCGGGACAAATTTTTTTTTTTCATTTTGTAGTACATAAAATAAGCTTTAATTTGATATATGTTTAAAGGACGCAGTCTTTCCGGAACATTTTCAAAAATTAAGTTGAAAAAATTAATTTTTGTAAAAAAGTTGCCATTTTAAATCCCCCCCAATGAGCAGGTTAAGTGATAGATTTTCAAAAAAATGATATCAAATGAAAGGTAAATATCTAAGGTTTTAGTATAAAAAAAAATTATGTTGATTTGTTGATTTTTCAAAAAGTTATGGAAGTTTTAAGAAAAAAAAGTGAAAAAATTTCGAAAATTAGCGATTTTTAAATTTGTAATTTTTTTGGATATTTCCCCCATTTGCGGGGAACGAGGGAATTTTTTTCAATTTTTAAGGGTAATGTCTTCAACTAGATACGATTTGTGATCTTTTGACGTATTTTTGAAAGAAATCGGTCCAGTGAGAGCTGAGAAAAAGTGGCAACAGACATAAAAAAAAAAAAAAACACATCATAGTAAAATTAATACCTTCTCCGCTTCGCATCGAAGCTAAAAGTAAATTAACATTAACATTCAGTATAGCAATAATTTTGTGTTGAAAATAGTTTTTATAGTTATTAATATGCAAACTGTATTGATTTTAAAATTTCTGTTTCGAGAAACCATGACATTTTTGAAAATTTAGCAACATTTTTCTTTTAATAGTTTTATCTAAATCATTTTAAATTCAAAAAGAAAAAAAACTTAATTCGTAATTTTAACTGTTTTCTATAAAAAATTCTACTACATTTGGTTTTATCATTACATAAATGTTTAATCGAAGAATTTAACAGATAATTATTGTCTGGTAATGTTCACATTGAATAATTAATAATAAGCTTATGTCAAACGTCGATCTTTTACATATTATAAATAATTTCAATTACTCTAAAATATATCTTAACAAAAACAAGTACAAATTTATAATTAATAAACGGTAGCACAGTGGGGTCGCGGCATAGTGGAGACATTGCATAGTAGGGTCCAGTATAGATTTAATCTGACAGTGATTAAAATCACTATCATAAGAAACGCTTCGATGCAAATCTGTAGATAGTGTTTAATTTTAAAAAATTGATGGATAATTGCAAAAGCAACATCAACTTCTATTAAAATAAAATACAAAACCCATAATTATCATACAAAAATAGTATATTTTTCAATATGGTAGCCATTTGCGTATAGAAGATAGATCGTCGAAATAATAAGTAATGACATCAAGCATCTATAAAAAAAAAATTATATTGATTTGTTCATTTTTGAAAAAGTTGTCAGTTTTAAGAAAAAAAAGTGAAAAAATTTCGAAAATTAGCGATTTTTAAATTTGTAATTTTTTTGGATATTTCCCCCATTTGCGGGGAACGAGAGAATTTTTTCCAATTTTTAAGGGTAATGTTTTCAACTAGATACGATTTGTGATCTTTTGACGTATTTTTGAAAGAAATCGGTCCAGTGAGAGCTGAGAAAAAGTGGTAACAGAAAAAAAAAAAAAAAAAAAACACATCATAGTAAAACCAATACCTTCTCCGCTTCGCATCGAAGCTAATAAAGAGAATAATACTTTTATTGCTAAAATTTGTTTTAGTTATGAGAGATAGTATTTTTCTAATGTTTTTCAATTGAAACATTATTCCTAATCAACTATATTATAGTTCTAGAAAAAAAATGTTTATAAAATACAAACTTTATGTAAATTGTTTTATTGTGAAATAAGAGTTGATCACTTGTGGCTAATATTATTCAAATTTATTGTTATAAATAATTTAACAAAATTCATGCCAGTGATTGTAACTGGAAGTATCTATGTATTAGTTCATAAAGTGTTTCTTCGAATAAAATCTCACCGACCCTTAAATAAAGTATTTGGCAAATATCCAGAATCCAAAAGGTAATTAATGATCACTTGGGAATTCACTGTAAAAAAATGATGTAGAACATTTTAAAATTGTTAATGCTGAATTATATGCAGAGCGATAAATTTTGGGTAAGACATTTATTTAGTCAGAAACTATTGAAAAATATTAGAGAATAATTATTTAGTTCAAAAAGCTACACAATAAGGGATAAAACCCTTATAATAAAATTTTTTTTTTTAAGGAATTCGTACTTTTGACTTAATAATGTGATAGGCAAAAAAATTACAAACTATTTTGTTCTTATAATCAAAGTCACTATCGCTCATTGTTGGTCATCGGTGTGTTCACTTTTTATTGATAAATATCATAAAAATATGGTCAATTGAAACATTTATTTCTGTCTCCGGTATTACAAAAACTAAATTAATGATGAATTTTTGCTTTAAATACAAATGTTTTAACTAATACGCCAACAATCGATCGAATAAAAAAAATAGTTAAAAAAGTTAAGATATGAGTTCTATTAAAAAATACAACTCAATTTTAGATATTTTATAATGCCTGAAGGGATGAAAAAAAATGATTTGGCTATATATTATTATAGTATTTTTGACTTAAATAATTCTTCTTTTTTTTTTTCAAAAAACGAGAGACTTACCCGAAATTGATCACATTGTAGAGGATTTTTAATACATGTTTATACATTCATCCATCTAGAAATTATGTATTCATTTAAACATTCTACAATTATAATGTTTTGTTTGTATTTCAGGTTATAAGTTTGGAAGGTTGGGTGGATATAATGTATTATGTTCAAGACGCTCATTCGTTTTGGGATTGGATATACTTTGTACTGCTAATCGTGGTAAGTATTCGTATTGACTGTAATGTTATAAGACAAGCCTCGCATAAATCTTTAAACAGTACTATTAATTTAATAATAAAAATAACGCGTCAAATGAACATCTAAACTTTTCAAGATAATTTTGAATGAATGAATACAGAAGTTAAAAGTTTTTTGTTTGCATAATTGTATTTTTTTAAACTAAAAGTATAAAATGTTATTTTCGATCAAAACCACCAACTCAATTAGTTTAATTATTTTCTTTGTTACAATGATAAAAGAGTTTCCAGTGTCTATTTGAATTATAAAAAAAAATATTCTAAAAAATCAAAATGATGTAAAAATGAATTATACTAAGTTTTTTAAAAGAAAAGTTTAGTTCATTGTAACAATACATTTGTCGACCTCTAAAATAAAGAAAAAAATACATGCAGTACGATTTTTTGTTTACTTAATAAAGTTCTTTTATAGTCGTACAATTTGAAAACATTGTTTCTGAAAAAAACATGAGTTCAAAAACTTTATTAAAAAAAAAGTGAAATGCGAATATCCGATTATATTCACATTTCATTCTAGACTTACCAACGTGATCATTTACAAGATATAGTTAAAGATTGTTTGATTATTTATGGAATCTATTACCTCATGTTTAATATCAAAACTTCCATGATACTGAAAAGTTATAAAAGCTAAACAAAATTAACATTTGCATATTATGGAAATTACTAATTGGTTATTAAACATATATTAGTACACTGCTAAGCATTGAAGATTTATTAGATATAAACGAAATAATTGATGATCGTTAGTTAAAACGAAAAATGAAAACAGATAGTTAATTACGGAAGTGTGAGTTAAAATATAAATCTATATTAAGTACAATAGAAGAGTGATTTTAAATTGATCTTTACTTTAAGTTTAATTATTACTATCAATGTGTATTTATCAATAAATATGAATCAATTGTACATCTAATGTAATACCCATTAACGTCTAATAAAATATTAAGTAAAATAATCTTTGAAACTTCCTCCCGCATAGGATTAAAATGTCAATAACTTTTGAAAAACTGGTCTAAAAGTTGTTTTCGACCAGTCATTTTCGTATTTAGTTCATTATCTGTTTAATAAACTATTTAATTATGTATATTGCCAGTTAAAACAATTAAGTTGACATCCTTTAAGGTAAAAGAGATAAACATAAATAATACTTTATTATTGATAAATTAAGAACTTCTTTATCTAAAAGAAACAAAAAAAAACCTTCATGTGTTATTTATATTTTGATTATATAAGTGATTCGTGATAAATGAATTAATCTGTATAGAAATCAAACTTTGAAATTTTTCCAGTCGTAAGAATTTGTAATTTATGTTCTTTTTAGTGATGGGCATTTTCCATTATTTTAAACTATCGAATTGTTCTTATACAATCGATTAGTTTATTTTTAGCATAAACGATCGAATAGTTTAAAAACTATTCGATTAGTTCTACCTAAAATTTTTATTCAGTACACTTAATTATCATAAAAAGATAATTAACGAGTACTTAAAATAAATTATTATACAATTAATAATAGAAAAAATTATGGGCATTTTCAAATATTTTAAACTATTGATTATAAACTATTCAAATTGTGTTTATACAACCGAATAGTTTATTTTTAGCATAAACTATGGAATATTTTAAAAACTATTTTTATAGACTATCGAATAGATTAAGAACTATTCGATATTTCCCATCATTTGTTCTTTTGATAAACATTGTAACTCGCATTGAAGTCTAAAACGGTATTTTAAAGTCCAATCGTAATATTACAGAAAAGTAATTTGTTCAATATAGTTTAGAGTTGTTATTAAGATCAAAACTCGTTGACAGAAACACTAGTATTGCAAAAGTCATCTTTTTTAATAATAAACAAACCTTAAAACCCTACGTAATTATGTAAAGTAGAAGAACTATTTTATTTGCAGTGGGTAAATTTTTATCACGAATACTTTAAAAGAAAAATATATGAATTATGTGTCAGTTTTGTTAATATTAATATGTACATCTACTAATTTTTACAATTCTATTTAAAATCCAATTTTCTAAACTCCTGACCTATTATGGGAAAACTTGTATACATTTAATTAAGTTGCAGGTATATATATCGTATATAAGTTCATTGTGAGAAATAATTTAGTCGGCGTCGACGTTTCAAAACATTGTGCAAGTTTAGTGAAAACATGTTGACTACTCGACTTTTGTCCTTTCTCTCTAAGCTTAGAATTGCAATTCATATGACTGAAGGCTGAAATTTGTTGTACGAATAATACACATATAGATTATGAATTTATACCGTTAAATTGTCCATTAAATTGAGTAAAAATGTCTCATCTATTCCCATTGATTTATATTTTATATTGTAAAAAAAGCACATTATTTTGGTGTACAACAATTTATTTATCATCATTCAGTTATAAGTATATTCTTTATTAATTATTTTCTTAAATGCATATTTAAAAACATGTATTTATTTATTCTTTGTTATTGAAATGTTTTGGTTGTTATTTGTACTAAAAAACTTATAATAGTAAATGTTTTTATCTACATTTATTTTACTGAATGTTTCAACTAATATAATCTTTAATGTTAACTTGTAATTTTTTATGTGGTTATCTGTATTACTTTTTTAATACATACTAGGAAAGCTAAAATTAATTTTACAAATGCTAATGTTATAAAATCATTTGTTTTGGTAAGTACCATATCTTTTATCATTCAATTTATAATGGAAGTAATTAAATATTGTAGTGAGAACCTTTTAAAACTGACCGTTGCCTCGAACATGTAATTAATAATGCTTTCGTAGTAAAGTTGTACTTATTTCAACAAATGAGGAGAAATGTTCTCATGCATAGAACCACATGTAAGAAATAGGGTAATTCATTTGTAATGCTTTGTTGATTTCGTCGACTTAGTGGTAATCTGTCTATGAGTCTTACTGTTTTCTAGATTTAATTTATGTAATATATTACCATACACAAATATTCCATAGTTAATATAATTTATTTTTATTCAAATAAAACAATTGAAAATATTGTAAGTAATAAGTTAAATTTTTTCCAGAGAAAAAATTAAAAAAAAATTAGTGATATATTTGGATTTGTAGTTAATGCAATTTTTTAATTAAAAAAACATGTATCAACTATTGATTTAATTTAAAAAATTTCAATTTTGATACGAAGCTGAGAAGGCATTGATTTTACTATGTGTTTATTATTATTATTTTTTTTTTAGTATTTCACTTTTTCTCGGCTCTCACCAAACCGATTTCTTTGAACAATACTTCAAAAGATCACAAATCGTATCTAGTCGAAGACATTACCCTCAAAAATTGAAAACAATTTCCCTTATTCCTCGTNGATCACAAATTGTATCTAGTCGAAGACATTACCCTTCAAAATTGAAAAAATTTCCCTCGTTCCCCGTAAATGGGGGAAACCTCCAAAAAAATTACAAATTTAAAAATCGCTAATTTTCGAAATTTTTTCAATTTTTTTTACTAAAAACTGCCGTAACTTTTTCAAAAATGAACATATCAATATAATTTTTTTTTATATAGATGCTTGATGTCTTTACTTATCATTTGGTATATTTTTTTTGTAAATTTGACCCTTTATCTGCTCACAGGGGGGGATTTAAAATGACCTCTGGACTTGTGAAAATGGCTACCGAATGCTATTTTTGTGTGAAAATTCTCGATTTTATTTTTTACATTTTTAACTTTATAATGCTATAACTTATTGAAAAGTGTATGGATCAACACAATTTTTTTATGAAAAATAATATTTTTTTATAATCCCTTTTTCATTCGACATACTTTATCTTAATCAGGATATTAATAAAGAACTAGCAGATCATGTAGCTTTTAGAATAATATACCAACTTTTTAAAATTAAACACTATCTAAAGATTTGCATTGAAGCGTTTTATTTTGATAGTGATTTTAATCGCTGTCAGATATCATTATACTTGACCCAACTATGCCACGTCACCACTGTGCCACGACCCCCCTGTGCTGGGTTTTTTTTTCTTAAATCTGCCATAATGTATGGATCAATACATTTTTTTTTTATAGATACTTTAGGTAATTACTTATCATTTTTATATTTTTTTTTATAACTCCGACCCTTTGCTTGACGACAGGATGGATTCAAAATAATAACTTTTTCACAATAAATTAAACTTTATAAGTGTTTTAGGTTTTATATGATAATAGTTATTTATTAGTAGTGACAATAATTTATTAATTTTCTAATTCTATTGTGTTTGTTACTACCAATCTATAATATTCCACATTTTTTAATAACATGTTGCTATATAAATAATTTCTAAAAAAAAATATTTTTAGTTTCACATGAATTTAACAATACATTTTTTAATTATAATCAAATTTTATAATATGCTCAATTGAATATTTATTTTGTAACAATTTTTTTATTGGTTTTGTTAGTTAAAGTAAATAATTAATATTAATTAAGTTCTGAATATTTAAATTGTAGAATCTTTTTAAACAACAAAAATTACTTAGAAATTATTATTATGTATTCTATTTATATGTTCTTTTACAAAAAAAAATATATTGAACTTTTCTGATAAATTTTTCAGTAAATAATAATAATAAACTTTCTGACTGCATATTATACTTCACAATACTATTTTTTAATTCTCATAAAATTTTCTATTTAATAAATATTCATACTCGTTTTTAACTAATTAGTAATAATATCAAAAATTAGCGGTAATGTAAAAATCTAATTGCAAAGTTGAAATCAGTGCTAAAATTGCTCAAAAAAGTAAATTTTTGACTGATGAAAATTCTTTTATTATTAACAACAAATATTTATCTAAAAAGTTTTGTATCAAGTCTTTTAATTTTGATACGCGTTTGTCATAAAAGTAATAACTACCTTATAATTTTTTTATAATTTCTCCGAAAAAATTATAAAAAATTAAATATCAATCGCATACTAATTTAATTAATATAAATAATAAATGTTTATTCAAATTTTATACTTATAAATCAAAGCAATAATAATCAGGAATAACGAAAGATATAGGAATTCATTTTGCTTTTGGTATAATCCACCAACTTCTTAAAATTAAACACTATCTAAAAATTTGCATCGAAGCATTTCTTATGACAGTGATTAAAATCAATGTCAGATATCATCTATACTTGACCCAACTATGCCACGTCAATAATGTGCCACGACCCCACTGTGCTACCGTTTTTTCCCATTAAATCAGCTTTTTTATTAATCAATTTCTATTAATTATTAAATAGTTAATTTTTAAATATTTCAAGCATTTTAAATGAAAAGAACAAAAAAATTTAAATAATGAATGTTGGCTTAATTCTATCTTTTGTTTACATTATACTTATCTACACCTGCTTATATTTACATAAAAGCATAATATTCTACCAAAGGTATTCTCCAAACCAAGTTGACCTGGATTAACGGCAAATAGACCTTTTATGGTTTAACCATAAAATATAAAAACTTAAGTAGTTTAACTATAAAAATATATAAAAGCTTACTAAAATGTTATATTAATAAAATATAAAATTATAATCTTTATAATATAACGATTAAATATTTTTTCTTAAGTTTTATTTAAAAAAATATCCAATCTATTTTATTTTACGTCGTTTAGTATTTTAAATATCCTTTTTATAAAACTAAACAAATTTTTTTATTTTAATTTTAAAACAAACATTATTATACTTGAAGATTGTTACTTCAATAACAGTTAAATCAATGTAAAATAATGTGTACTTGAAATTTTTAACATAAGATTAAAAAGCAAAATACGAGATTGTCTTTTTAAAAATGTCTCTAAAATAAAGTAGAGCTTTTTATTAGAGTATAGATTTAAATAAATGTTCACTGGGGGTGAAAATATGAACTTAGTATTTTTTGCCGATGGGTAATAATAATAAAAAATACTTAAATAATAAAAATATTATAATGTACTTATTTTTGCAAAACTCAGTTGAATTTCAAAAAGTATATAAAGCCTTGTCATCAAAGCTTTTTAAGAAAGCCTGAATTTGTTTACTTCTTAATATTCTTATCCCATTTTATTCTTTATCAAATATTGGCGATTATTATATATATTTTTTTATTTTATCATCTTGTGTTTTCAGATCGGATCATTTTTCATGATAAACCTTTGTCTAGTAGTTATAGCTACCCAGTTCTCTGAAACGAAAAAACGTGAAATGGAAAGGATGAAAATGGAACGTGCTCGTTTTCATTCTACAAGCACGTTGACCTCTTCGACGAATAATTCTGAGCCGTCATCTTGTTACTCTCAAATGGTCAAGTAAGTTAAATATATATATATATGTTGTTGCTTTTTTATACATAATAGGATCGTTACATTACTTTTAATGCAAATTTTAGAAATTTAATAACTGTTGGACACTTGTTGGTCATTAATGTCAATTCATACGTAATTCCTCTTCATTTAAATTACTCTGTATTTGATTTACAAAAATTCTTCAATACAGCTCTGTAATTGACAAATAGACTATTTTTAATACGAGACCAACAAATTAACAATTGATTTAGGTCTGACGGAATATTCATATATAACGTGTGCACATTTATCTGTCAATCTAAAATGATCGTTGGGCATACATACCATTTTATTGATCACTATCGCAGCTGACCGAGGTCAATGTTTCTAAATTTACCATATCATTGATAAATATTATTATAATATATAGAATAATAATACTATTCGAAGGGTAAAGTTATCGAATTTCGAATGCAGGACATAAATTATGTGTTTATCGCTCACCAATCACACCATTTACTACTCGCGTTTCACATTGATGAGCAGTGTTATAAACATTTCCCTAAATTAACATTTAGTTATTGTAAAAAAAAAAAAATACTTAAAAGTTATGTATATTCATAATTGTATATTGGTAGTGTAGGTGATATTCGAATTATGGTGCCAACAATAAAAATAATGACTACAATTTAATTTCAAAATTACACATACATATTTCGTGTAAAGTAAATGTAACTTGAATAATTACACAACTTTTACCATTTATAAATATTAATAGAAGGTTTATAGAAAAATGATTTTAGATTTCGTAGCTATTTAATCTAAACTTATTTTTTATAATTTTTAGATTATAGACACAAATTCAAAATATTAGGTACCTATGTTTATAAAAACTTAAATTTATTGACAACATTAAACAGTTTTGCCTAGTCATTGTTTTCTTTAGACTTATACTAAATATATTAATAACACCTAGAGTTTACCGATGTCAAAAATGTCTAGCAAATATAGGATATTTACCTGTATGATTATGCAATAGGCAACCTCCGACAACTTGTTTCATTCAAAGTTTAATAAAGTTTCCGTTGAGAAACAGCTTTAAGTTTTTGACACACCAAAGAGAAAACGAAGTTTGTATGAATACCTTAACGGCACATCTCTTCCTCATTCCCTTTAGTTCCTTGACTACCCACCGTCAATCATCGTCGTTTACCTTCTTTCGAATTCTCTCTTTATGCTTGTTTACATAAAAAAAAGATAACCGAAAAGTTAAAATCCTTTTTATACACGTTTAAACATAAACAAAAAATACTTTACTTCACCTATTATTACTTATTTTTCTATCTTATGAAAATTATTTTTATTATTAATGGTAAAACTAAGCATTCGAAGAATGATTCGAAAAAAATATTCTACTAACTATTATTTGTTCAAAATGTAGTCAAATTGATTTATTTATTTCTCCATATACTACTAAATTCGATGAAAATCATTAAAGGTATTAATATAACTACGATGTATATATTTTTTGTATTCATTTCAAAATTTACCTTCTTTATGAATCAGCGTTAACCAAAATATAATAAAAAAAATTATTTTTCTTTGTTAAAAAAAAAAATAAAAATTATAATAAGTTTTCTAATAATTAATAATTAATAGTATGAAAAGTTTTACAAATAAATATCAGTAGACGGTATCTTATTCTAATTAATTAAAATAAGGTTGAATTTATTGCAATGGCTTAAAAAAATTACTGCAATTTGTTACGCTCTGCTTTATGCATAAACAAATATTTTTTAGTGATTTTTAGATGTATGCATTGAACTCTTAAAAATAGATCTTAAACAGCAATAGTTGAGCTTGGTAATTAAAATATTCAAGTACTGCAAATACTGGATTTTAATGTAACAGATCCATATTTGTTAAACAATTGTATTTCATTAAAAAATTTAAATTCATTCCTAGTATCATAATGTTCAATCTGTTACCACTTACAATGCTGACTTACATACTAGTCGAAAATTATATTTAAAGGATAATAGCAGATAAATAAAAATTAGTTCTTACTATTATATTATAATACTAAATCTAAAATTTAAAAAATGTTTAATTTAATTTTATAATTCTATTTAAATATTACATTGTAATTATAGATCAAATAACTTTTGCTGAAATATTATTTTTTACTTTTTTGAAATTAGAATTGATTTAAGTGATCCATCATTTTAAATGTAATTGTCAATATTTATTTGTTTTATTTAGCCAGAAAACTGAACGTTCAAAATGAGATATTTGTATGACAATAAATTTATAATTTACATAATGAAAAAGGTTCCATTTTTGTAACGAATATTTAAATAATAATGTAAATTATAAATTATGCATTTTCATCAATAAAAAATACAAACAGTATATTATTATATTAAACATTATAAATATACTATGCAGATATTAAAAAAAATAAAACAATTATTAAGAAATATTATGTATCCCTTACTCTGTATACAGTTTGACTTTTTATCATAACCCGCTCAATTGCTTACAGAATAATATAATTTAAACATTTTTTTTTGGTTACCTTAACTTACATAATATTTTTGAATTACTAGCTATGTAATACCCTTATGCCTTGTAAGGGTGTTAACTTAGTTTTTTCAAATGAGACCACAAATTTTGAATTTAATAAAATAAAAATGATGTCGCTATCGTAGACATGGAGTTTTTATTGTCTAACGTTACTATCAATAGATATGCTTTCTGTATTGCCAGTTGGTGTATTAATAAACTCACAACAATTTGCCTACCATTGATAATAAAAGCTGTGCATCTGCGAATACCGACGTCTTAAAAAAATAATTAACTGTATTTGTAGTCTCTCGTGTATTATACAAGTATATTAACTAAAAATATTGAAACTTCAACGATTTATGTCAAATAAACGAATAATGTTACATTAAAAATTCAAATGCCATTTACTACTAAGATAAAAACTCAAACATTTATTAAATTCAAAATACATATTCCCATTTGAAAAAAATTTAGTTTACACCCTTACAAAGCATAAGGGATGAACTTGAAAAGTATTACATAGCTAATAATTCAAGGATTATATGTATCTCAAGGGAAACAAAAAAATGTTTAAATTACTTTTATTCTGTAAGTAATTGAATTGGTTATGATGACAAAATAACTCTGTATACCCTTAAATTTGTTTGCCATTTAAACAATTTGATTAAAAAAAAGCTTGTCAAACAGGGTGGAATGTAGACTTTCTTTACAATTCATAAAATATAATAATATAAATATCACTTACTTATTTTCTTAGAAATGTAATAGTTCTAAAAAGTAATTATTGGTTGAAAAATCAAAAAATATATGTACTATAAAAACAAAAAATCTGTTGATTTTATAATGAGTTTATGATAAATTGATAACTTGAATCAGAAGCATTGATATAGATTATTCAGGGGAGGTGTGTTCAATAAATTAGCTTTCACTTAATTATTTAATTTAAGTTGATAATATTAAATGAAATACTATAAGAGGTATTTGACCCACCAAAAAAAATAATATCCCATTTTTACTACGTTTTATTTTTATTTACTTGATTTGAAAACTTTTTGAATATACATATTATTATTTTTAATTTGTATATAAAATTTGAAAAAATTCTTTTCGTTTTCTTTTGTGGATTTGATTATTTTAAAACGAAACAAAAACATTTATAATTATTTGTTATAGTATTATATACGATTTAATTTTTACTGTGTTTAGTTCAAATTGTTTTTTGTATTCTTTTCAATGTAAGTAAAGGAGATCGAGATATAAATGTGTGATTTTAATTCATAGTCAATAAGTAAAAGGCATAATCAGGCATATAGTAATCACATGTACAATTATTTATGTGAAGCTTTTTATGTTCCATAAAAACCAGCTACTAGTATTTGAGGTAATTGCTTTGAGTCACGTATCTTAATTGGGTTTTATAATTCAATTGATCATTGGAACTAATTATGGTAAAATGTGATGGATAATAATTTAGTATGTTCTATTTTAACTAATTCTTATTGACTTTATTTATAACGTTCGCGTTAGTATATTTTAATAATTTAATGTTTTGTTATTTATAATCATACCATCATCATATCAAAATATTTTTTTTTTTGTACAATTTTGTATTAATGTTAACCATATCCGTTTGAGATGTTCAATTACCCTTCAGAATAATCAATATTATACGTCTTAACACTCGATATCACACATTTTGGTGTCTAAAGTAATTCTTGTCGTACCCATCAATTCGGTTGTTAAATTTAACTAAAAAATATTTCCAATTCGTTAATATTTGAATATATATTATTCTAAGGTTTTTTGTTTTAATTCGGACTTCATTGCCGGAGAATAAAATGGTCCTAACGATAATTCAAAATGATTTTTCAGTTGACTGTTTTTGAAAATAAAATTATCATACAGTTATATTGAATTTTTAATTTTCTATTTAAATTAAGCAACTATATGAAAACTTTAACTCCTTCATTAGGAATTAAAATATGTGTACTTATTTTTTAATGTATTTATAGAAAAAAAAATATTGAACACAAAAATTGTGTTACAATCTTTTATTCCGAGGCGACGACTTAAAATTTTAGAGTTTTCGTTCTAGTACAGCTAATTACTCTGTTTAGTACTTACAGAGTAAATGTACAATTAGCGCTTGAATAAGCAAATTTTTCAATAAAATAAGTACTTGTTATTACAAAGCGCTATAGGTTCTTTGTTATCAAATACGGTAATTTATCTTCAAGATTGTGTTATTTACCATATTGTTGATTATCAAACTGACCATATTAAATATTTACTTTGTTGAATCATCACTTATAAAAGGTGGATCAAAATTATAGCTATAATGATTCATTTATGTTAGTTTAGTATAAAACTGGATTCGAATTTCGATTTCCTTTTCTGCTGATAATCCTTCCCATTGCGTACCCGATTATTTTAGAGTCAAGTTAAATTGGTCTAAGTAATTAGACCTGTGTACATAATAAGGTATTGTCGTCATAAGACTTGCTTTTTAGTTGTCATGGCGGTTCTCGGATTATTCACAATTATTGTAAAGTCGAGGCGTAAATCACACATGCCTTCGTACCGCAGTTGAGTGTAATATATTAAATTCAATGCAAATTCCGTTCATAATTTGACCTTAGGCTGCTAAGTATCGTAGATCATAGAAAACTTTTTGGGTGCATTCATTAATGTAATTAATCTATTACCACACTCGCATGTGTAATGAAATTACTTGATATTCAAATCAACTGCCATTATATGCTTGTAACTGGTCTACTGAATGATGTCGATGAAAAATTGTCAACAAGTTCTTATATAACTAACACAATGCGTATAATATTTGTTTTTTGTTTTTCAAAAAAAAAAAAAATTAATGAATTTTAAGTGCGAATGATGATTGTTATTTTCACAACTATTGTTGGTGTCATCGTCATCATTTGACAGCCGGGAGTCATTAGGATATCCGCATGTACGACAAAAGAGAAACACAAACTCCACCGTCTTTGTATTACAAATATCTGTTGCCGCCATTGGAACCGTGCAGACGTTAATGGACTTTGCTGGGCCTTAAAATAATGTGTAGCTTTTTGTGACGGCTTTGACAAATGAACCGTCTCTGTCACCGTAACTATTTACATCGGCGACAACGTCAGACGAGGAACACTCGTGCGAGTAGTAAGTATAATGTGCGAGGTTTTCATATGAGTTTTCTAAAAATTATATACGTTGCCATATAGAACGATGGCGCGTCATTGGTCGTGAATATCTCGTTTAATATCATATAAATGATTTTAGAGAGGGACAGAGTACAAACATTTTCGCATAAGGTATAGAATAGTCGCCTGTATGGTGTCGTAAGCAACACTTCATGATCATTCAGGATGGTAACTTTTATGGTTGCTTAACACTACCTGAACATGCGTCATAAAGGAATTAAATTTATTATAGTCTTGTATTTACAATTCATCTCTTGTCCTTACTCTTGGACTGAGAAAATAACAAATGTTGAGTTGCCCGTAGGCAAATGTTTTGTCAGATAAATAAACACAAGTTAAAACTATTTTATCCGCTTGCTTTGAAAACTACAAAATGACAACACAAGAGAAAAGCCAAAATCAGTTGAGTACAATGTATGAAACAAACAACGGCACAAGTAAAACACAATTGTTATCGTTCAATGAAGTATAGAAACGAAGTTTGCACTCGCTAATACATCGGTTCTGTAAAAAAATAGTAAAATAAAAATAAAGTGTCTAAACATGGGTGGGAGTAATGGTTCAACAAATTTTTAATGTGTTTTTATAGTTTATATTTACATGATAAATCATCCGAGTTTATTTCTGGACTAGATGTATTTCAATGAATTAAGTTGTAGCTTATATTGTAAACCGGATTAACTTTTAAGTAATCTTTTAAGAGTAAACATTTTTATGGTCGGTTATTATAACCGTTCGTTTTTCAAAATGTACTTTAAGTAATATTATTTGCAATAAAGAGCAACAAATATGAATCTCAATTGATGAGGTTATGTTGAAAAAACGTATGTCATCATTTCAGTGGTTTGTTACCAACCATCAGCCAATGCATGACTGATGGTTTGTTACCAACCATCAGCCAATGCATGACTGATGACGTTTGACCTTAAAAAGCACTTTTCTGACTATATAAGGATGGGAGTTAAGCCTTTTACGATTTTTGTTTATACGTTGATCCCATGAAAAAGTAATAAAGCTCCACTTTATTTAGCTACTCTGTGGGATATATTGTATTTCCATTTTGAAGCACTGCTCGTTAAAATATAAAGATGACGTTTACAAACTTTTTCTCGCTTTTAAAGAATCAATTAATTGAATTAAAATTTACCAACAAAAATAATATTTGTTAAAAATTTATAAATCTCACATTTAAAAAATGACACGCAAGTCACGAAATGTGGAAAATAAATTAAAATGACCTTTTATTGCCGAGTATAAATTTTAAAAAATAGTTAAAAATCGTATATACTTAATCACATAAATTATTCTATGGCATTCATAAGACATCAAATATAGTTATATATGTACAGTTTAAACGATTGATATTAATCACTAAAACTTTTTTTGAACAATAAACTAGACAGACGGTGACAGCAATCGTATAACATGATTTTTGTGCATATTTGTCCAAATCTATTAGAAAATTTAATAATATAATATTACATTTATATTCATATGAAAGCTGTCGCTATACAAGAACATGTGACATCCAAAAAATACTTTCTATGACGGCTATCTAGTCAAAATATATGTAATAACTTTAAAATCTCAGTTGTTGACATTTTGCAATATATTGTAGCAGGTTCCATTGTTATTTGTCAAGCACGTGCGTTTATTTTTACTACGTACTACTAAAAAAAATATAAAACGGTTTTTTTTCATTTATTTTTATTTTTAACGTGTTTTATACAGGTAAAAAATCCACGCAGCTTCAATGAATCTAATATAATTCTTTATAGCTAGTACCTATGAATAAGTCGTATTTAAGCTATCTAAATAACATGCTTAAGAATTTCTTAAATAAAACCTATTCATAAGTATCAATTATAAATACGACCCTTAGTTTATTGCGTTCATTTATATCGGTCATAGCTTTTATTAATTGTTCATTGCGTTACTCCAATTTATATTTTTGGTTTTACGCTCAGTTTTAAAAGTTAATTGATATCATTAATTTTAAAGTTGTCTGCTGATAGATGCTATACACTGTAAGATACTTCATTAAAAAAAATTATCGATTTGAGTAGAACAATCATATTCTTTAGATGCATTTAAACAGAAACGATATTCTAGATGAGTATCAAAATCTCAATTCTCACATATAAAAACTTTAATGACTTAATAAACGATGTTTCTAAAGCCCATGGGGGTTAAATGTTGAATATAACTCCAAATTTTTGGATGGATTTTCATTTTAAATTTATCAATAATTGATTAAAAAGTTATTTAATATAAAACTATTAATTAAATAACGATATTTACTTCATTATAGTCCTTAAAATATAAATTTAATGTGAATACTATAATTCTTCAATTAATAACTTAGGTAAAATCAATAATGTTAGCAAGAATTTTATATTGTATACTAATAAAAGAACCGCACAAAAATAAAACAATGAAATATTTATATGAATGTATTAATAATTCTTGAATAACCTTTTTTATATTATTAATTATTATGACCTATAAAAGGTACTTAAAATCTACACCATTACGGTCAAGACTTACGACTCACCAGTGGCGTGTATTTACGGAAAATCATCTAAAAGCAATTTTTTTGCTTATGGATATTTTTGATTATCAGATGAATAAAAATAATCATTTGTTAATACTTTTTTTTATCAACCATAAATAACTAATATTAAATTATTTTTATTAGCAACTTTATTATCTGATTTTCGATTACATGTATTTAAACTACTATGGTTAGAGCACTTAATGGTCGATCATACATCCTAACCATGGAATAATATTTTTAATATTTGATAACATTAATCTCGTTAAAACAAAAATTTAATTTAATATATAGAGACCATAATGCTGCTGTGCCACATCACAATAGGCCGGTTATTATTGTGTCTATCATCAAAAAGCGAACGACCTATCAGCTGAGTACTACTGACAAGTGCCAAGATTAACAATTAATTTTTTTTTAATATTTAATTGATTTTTTTATTGTTAACAAATACGTCACAATAGTAACAAGACTTTTTAAATAGAAGAGATTCATTTAAAACAATTACAATCTGATGACTATCACCTTTAAAGTAGAATCCTCAGCTGCTGTTCTATACTACGCTGCCATTCTCGAAAACAGTGCTGACAATCGCTTTTAGTAAGCCTTATGAAAAGTTCAGTCGTTTTCATTTTTACATTATCAACCGTTTAAAAATCGTATCCATTTGATGAACTTTTAATTTTTGGAAATGAGAAGAAGTCACAAGGAGCTAGGTCTGGTAAGTAGAAGGCTGTTCAAGTATAAAAATATATTTTTCAGTCAAATAGCGATGAATTAAAAAGGCATTGTGAGCTTGAGCATTGTCCTGGTGAAAAACCCATTCGTTCTTCTACAGATATAATCTTTTTTTTTACACTTTCTCTCAATTTAATCAATACTTCTTTATAATGGTTCAAATGTGTCCACTAGGAACCCTTTCTCTGTCAACATTAACTATATAGTCCTAATACTTAATCGACAAACTTGACGTAAGATTTTGTCGATTTTTTTAATGTTTTCATTTGCTGAAGACGTAGTAGAACGTCCAGAACGATTGTTCTCTCTTCCATTACAAATTCTTTAATGTCTTTCCAAAACGCGAGTTATCCTGACCATTGCCTTAACTTAAAATGCGAAAAGATTCCGCGACAGTTTTTTTTAATTTCACACGAAATGTAATGTTATCATGTTCGATTTTGAAATCTAACATTTTTTCGCAATATAGTTGAACACACAGTGTCCCAGCATGATTCACTGATTTTACTATATAAACTAATATTAAAAATAATAAATCACGATGAGACACCATGTACACTAATAACGATGTTAATATCATATAATAAAATTGTAATAATACCAATATGAGAGTGTATATGAGTATGTGGGTAAGTGTGTATAATATACAGTGTATATTGATAGAATTTGAATGTTTGGCGATTTTGTCAATTGATGAGCAACGAGGTTCCATCGAGGTTGTAAAGTCCGTGGGTTTAGAACAATAAAAACAATTTGATATAAAAAAAAATAATTAAAGTTGCTCTTATACAGGTATAAATGACCCAACTGGTAAGTGGTAACCTGTAATAATACACCGAGGTCACGAAGAGATAGAGGCCATCTCACAAATACCTAGTCGAATTGTTAAATATATACAGTAGAAATCACATTAGGTTTTTAAACTCTTTTAAGCAACGAAAAGGTTCTTACGAATACCATGTAATGTGATGATTTATAATATACGAACTAGTCAATAATAATAAATAATTAAAGTTTGAAATTTATCGTTCTTTACTCAGATTATTAATTCTAAATAATTGGGTTAATGTATTGTTACTCAAAACTTAATTAAACAAAGAGAACGTGTGTTGGATAAAAGGTGAGAATTACTTAAATTCGTGGCGTAATCCGAAGGTCACAAAATAATATAAGTGTTGACCCTTATTGATTTGAAATCTTACTTGATAATTTTTCTCCGTTCTTATAATTTCAGTGACAGTATTAAGTAATAATTGATACGCAAAATAACACAAATTTGAGTTTATAGTTCACAAATTAACACGTAAAAATTTCGACAATGATGATCACAAATTCTACGTGATGTTAACAGAGCGATTAAACAGACTGGACTGTGAGAGATTACTCTAACTTTTATAGTATTTTGTATACCCGAACAATGATCATTTATTCATTCTTGTAATGTTATTGTTTATTGATTAGTAAGCATAAAATATATAAATTTATACATAAAAGAAATAAAATATATAAATTAATATATGTGAATAATATATAAATCATTTTGATATTTTATATAACGTTAATATAGTTTGTTTTTACATTTAAAATTAGGGTGGACACATTGTGTTTTGTTATTAAGATAAGAATAAAAAAAGCTGACAAGTATAATTTATAGATTTCTTTTCGGAAAAAAGTGGTTTTGAAAGGTGACTAATAATTGACTTATGACTGTATCGTGTGTAATATAATACAATTAAATAACAGTATGCGTTTGTTTAATATTTCTCTAAGTTATTTATTTATATTATTTGTTTGTTAATAATCATATTATTCTAAAAATATGGATATAATTTATAAATTGAAGTATTGATTATCTTAAATGAACGACCATTATTGTGGACGTAAACAGAGTAGTCCATTGTTATTTCACATTGTGATAGTCAATTGTATATTACAATAATATAAACCTTTTTTTATCATTAGTCATAGCAGTCTCAATTAAGTGTTCCTAATCATATTTCAATAATCGCTTTATAGATAACGTTAATAGTTTAGCTTACATTTAGAAAGTCTCGTTACTTTTGTACGTAACTCTAACTTTATTTTAAGTGTTAAAGTAAAAAAAAATTTATCATAACTAGAAATATTTTTATGTATAGAGTGATTTCTTTAATACAAGCCACTCAATTCCTCTTAAAATATTAAGTTTTTTGAAAAATTATTTTTCGGTCTTTATTAATTACATATGTATTTCCATTTGCCTGTTGTTTTTAAGTCTATCCCATATATATTATAGGGATGAAAACTTTATTTTTTTAAATAGTAAAATACATATTAAACTAGCTTATAAAATATAAAATGGTCTAATCAAGAAAATGACTGGGCGATAACAACTTTGGACCAGTATTTTAGAAGTTATTTACAATTTAAAATAATAACTGGAGGTGAAAAGTTGATGCTACTATTTTTATCAGTAGTCATTTCCCTGCCGTACTCTTCCTCCTACCTTGGTATGGAAATCAAAATAATTTCCTAACAACTGGTCCAAAAATATGAAAGAAGAACCTAAAAATTATTTTACAACGAATAAATGTAAATATATGTAACCCTTAATAACCGAAAATTTTCAAAAAACTTAATATTTTAAGAGTAATTGAGTTGCTAGAGTTAAAAAGAATCATACTATATAACTATAATTGAATGTTGCCCTGCCAACCTTAAATACTGCTTTTGTCACTATGACTCATCATATTGCTCGTAAATTTACTTTACATTTATACATTTTAATGAAAAACTTATCTTGAATTCGAAACCCGATTAACTCTTTCTGGGTTATATCTTCAGTTTGTAACTAAATGTACTTGTGAAACTTTTACACTTTCAAATGAGTTTTTCCATTCATGTAAGATTTTAAATAGGATTTAACTGTAATTTAAAGCACTTAGTGGCAAAAAACATTACTTGGTATATCTGCTTATTTGATAAATACTTATGTTTGTCTATTGTGTGTGAATAGTGAATGCAAAAAAAAATAAAACGACTCATTTCCGTCGTACTTATGTAGAGACTAGAAAATATGTGCTTTAAATTTACCGTAACCCTTTGTTGCTTCATTCTTGGTTTTATTACTTTAATAAATTGCTCTCATTGTATAAATGTGTCATACTTAGTGATTATATGATTTTTATTACATTGCATTATTGTAATGATATCAAAATAAAAATTTGCCTAAACAGTCTTGGTGCCACAACCATGATATATGCCTTAATTTTTACAAATCATTTTATAAACCCTTATCATCTGTTTACAAAATGTATTTTGCATATCTTTGAATATTTTTGTTTATAATTAAGGTTCAATACTTAGTATTATTGTTTTCGGATTCGGATATGAATTTGAATTTTTTCATTCCTATTACTTGTATAAGAACTTAGGAACAATACTACTATTCAATAGCTAACAAACAATAGGCAACTACCTATAAAAGTATATAGGTTAGGTTATTATATAGGTATGTTTTAATTCACTGACGCTAACTTACGCGAATAGTCAAGATCATGTTCTACATAAATTAAATAAGTATGATGTTTACTTACTTTAATTTCTCATGAAATATGTGACTAGCTATTATTAGAAGACTTATTGTTGATAATATCTCTTCGTTTCGTTATTAGTAATACAAATAATCAATAAGTATGATATGAAACTTTTAAGAAGTTAAATGAAATATTTCTCGTTTTGTTTTATATTGTGCGTTTTACTTTCGATTGCAAACGATGTTGTAAAAGTTATCTTATCGGTATTTTGCAATACAAACGCGCTGTATAATTATTTGAAAATTCTATCACAAACAATTTTGAATCTCTAAAATCGCCAATCCTTTAAACTAATAACATTTTTGTCTTTCGAGGGCTTTAAATTATATTATTACACTTCAAAGTAAATTATTGCAAAAACTTTGTTTTAAGCATTCATAGCGTTCTAGAATTAGTGGTACTAAACAATAGAATTTGATTGTTCAATATTTCACGCTGCCATAACAGTGAAATATTAAATTTATGAGTTACGTACATCTAATTTATATTTATTAATAAATTATTTTCACGTTATAATCAATCGAACCTAATGACATACACTGTAGTGTATGCCATTAGGAAGTAACAATACATTTTTACAACCTACATTTTATTTAGAAAAACATTTTTTTGGAATTAATATCTAACAGTTTAAATATATTAATATATTGAATAAAAATACTTACAATGGGTACACGCATGCATAGAAAATTTCAATATTTTAAAAGAGATAGAGCTACCTTGATGCTGCCTGAATGTATGTTTACTTAAAAGAAAAAACTCTTTTGGATTATCAACATCTATTTTAATAAAATAACAATATATATCTAGTATCATTCAAGGCGCCACAGCCAGAACTTATCGATCTTAAGTATAACGCGTACATAAATATTTCGAAAGGTTAAAGGAAAAATAGTCTTTCTTCTATCTTATTTAGAAAATTGATGCCTTTTTTTATAACTTGATTAGTTGAAAACCGTATTGATCAAAGATACATTTAGTTAAACAACATTGAAATTGAAATAATCAATAATAAACATTGAAATAACCAATTTAAAAAGTATAAAATTGAATAATCTGTTAAAAATTTTTTTATTTGCTTATGGTAGTGAAATATTATTTTCAGTAATATAAATTGGTAATTTTATTTAAAAATATATCTGTTAATACTGCTGGGTAAAATTTATACTTTTAAGAATAAATTATTTGTTATCGTATATTCATTTATTATCATTTTATTTTAAATTAACAATGAATCGTTTTTTTTTTTATAAAAATTAACTTAATTATTAAATTTTGTCATGGAGAGTAAAAATTAAAAAATGTACTATATATTTGGAGAATTATTATTCTTTTGAACTATTTCAGGATATGAACAAAAAAAAAGAAACTTTCCAAATTTAATTTACCAAAGTACCTTATGTATAGTTTTATAAAGAAACTTCTTTAAAGTATTCTAATAGGAGTTTTACAGATTAAAATGGATAGCGTACGTTTAAAGGAAATGAGCTGATTTTGAGCAGTCAGCAGTTTAAACATAATGAAACATATTATTGTTGGTACCTCTATTATTAGTTTCATGTGTAATCTAACTTTATAAGAAACTCATCGCACTTCGTAAGAACTATTGTGTTATTGTATTGATAAGAATCAAAAATACAAAATCATTTAGAAATACTCGAAAATTTCATGTTTTCATGTTACAAGTTGCAAACTTCAGAAACATTTTTACAATAAGTTGTGTGCATTGTAAAGCCTGTAAGGCTGTCTTAGATTTAACTGACAAAATTTGAAACTTTTGATACAATCAACAATTTGTTATTCATCGTCTTCTTAGACTACATTTAAAGCATATTTTTAATTAGGGTTCCTCAAAGATATATTTTTTGATATCGTTATCGTAACTAATTTCAGTGATATTATATTGCAATTACAATTTTAAAAAAAATTTAAATGAAAGTTGTATATTCTATTAGTGATAAATAATAAAAAATATGATTTTAATAATATGTAGAGTATAATAATTATTAAAAAAACATGGCAACAAAATGATATTTATATCAAAAGTTATAAGGGTTCTCATTTAAATACGAAACACTGTGTATAATAAGTTGTTTGTATACAATTTTTGTTTGTTGGAAACTTATTCAATACTTTTCATTTAGATTTTATTAAATAATGAAGTTTAAGTTAAAACAAAGTTCTTTATTTTTTTTATTTAATAATTTTATTAACAGTTAAAACTTTAAATTTGTCAGAACAGCAATGTTAAAGTTTCTTATTAACATTTTAAAGTGTACTATTAAACTAAACTGTTACAAAGACTTCATAACGATGCAAACATTCTGAGTGTATAATTCTTATAATCAATGAGGACGAGTGTATATATTTTTATTAAATTTTTTACTTCGACTTAAACGTAAGATCATTTTTTTCTAATTTATATTATTCAAACTGTAATTTTTTGATCATTTAAATGTTATATTTTATTATTTTTGCACATTTATTAGTGAACAAATTTATAGAAATACTAAATGTTTGTAAACTTTAGTTACTGACATTATAACGCAAACAAAATTTGTTTTTAAACGTGAAAGTGTAATAAAATATTTTAATATAAAATATTTTTTTTTTTCCTAGTCATAGTTAGACATAATATTTAATTCTTATAACTTTTATGAGTTAATAGAATAACTAGAAACTACCAATAAAAAATTTATTTATTATTGTAAAATTTCCTATACTATTTGTGACTAGTGTAGTTAAACATTATTATAATTATGAGATTTTTAATTAATATGTAAGTAAATATTTCATATACGTCCTTTACAAAATCAATAACATAATAATAAAATAAAAAATTCAATTAATTAAAAATAAATTTTTTTTGTAAAATATTTTCTATTCAAGATTTGTATTTATATATCGGTTCACTGATAACAAAAATGTAAAATACAGTTGGGTACCATTGTTTAATTCCAAACAAAAAAGGGTTTAAAGGACGTTTGTATTAATTTGAAAGTTTTTGTCCATATTTTATAATTGAAATTACAAAATGTATCTCTAAAACGAAACTCAATAACTTTGCTAAGAATTTATGGCAACAGTTTTGGTGGTTATTGGCTGAATGATACTCATATTTTACATTTAATGCCTCCTCAAAAACGTTAGTGTTTCAGAACATGTAATAGACTGGAGTTCTAACCTAATATTCAATCTCTTGAAAGCATCCTATTTTTATTGATTTTTATCTATACAAAATAATTATAAAACACTGATGGTAATTTCATTAATGATACTGTTGAAATATTGCAATAAATTACGATCAGATTGTCTGTTATAAACATTACATAGTTTTTAAATCTGTAATTGACACCCTCAACTTAATAAAAAAAATATAGGTTACGTGATGTTTAATTAAATCATTACATAAATACAACACGCCATATTTCACATTAAAATTTAATTGTCGACTTTCTGAAATTCTAACTAATAAAGATGAACACTAGTCTAGTATATATTCTGTAAATCGATATGCGCAACGAATAAGGCGGTAACTCAAAAAATCCATTTCGAGATTGTGAGGTATTTGAATTTAGGTTTTACTCTTCTTATAATAACTTTCATCAAAATATCGACAATTTGGATTGATTCGGAATTAAACCATTAAGATAATTGAAAAACATGTAGCGTGTAATCGGAGAGTAATTTTTATTTTCGATATCCTGAAAAGTGAGAAAAAGTGAGTTACTGCTGCTTTATTCGTTGCGCATATCAATATATTCTTTTTAGTCTAATATATGTATAAAATTAGGTTTAAGATGGAGTACCTAGGACTTTTTTTTTTTAAATTATAATTTTTCTTCAAATCATTGTTAACACTACTAATTTTTCCTAGATTAATATTATAATATCAATCATTAATATATTGAAATTCAATTATTTTATTTTATTAAATGTTTTATTCAACTTATACGTCCTAAAAACAAAATAATTTCTAATATAATATTTTATAGACATTTTTCATGTTACTTAGAGTATATAATTATTGTTTTTTGGAAATTTCTTAAAATATGATTTTTTTTTTATATTAAACAATTATGATTGACTAGTTTTTTCAACTTGTTTACATAGTATTATCTATATCACTACTCATAACTCATTAATTTACAATTCCTTTGACGCCCTCGCACACTTCTCTTCTGTCGACAGGTTTCATCCCCTTTTTTCATACACGCAACAAACGGTATCCACCCATCTTATACCAATTATTAATGATGTAAAAAAATGTAAAAATGTCTCTTTGCATTTGACAGGTACGTGGCTCATCTATGGAGGAGGGGTAAGCGGAAACTGATAAAAAAGTATCGCGTGTGGATGCTGCGACGACAGACCGAAAAAGAGGAAAAAATGCAGCGAAAAAGTACCGCCGTTGCACTTTTAACGCTCAATAAGAATAATAACGATAAATGTGGTAATTTAACAGTTTAATTATTTGTCATAAAAATATCACACCAATTTTAAAATAATTTATTGGTAATTTTATTGATTACATTACAATCCATTAGAAAGTATTACATAACGATATTCATTAAACTGCATTCGCCATTTATTTTATGTTAAATTGCAAAGTGATATTTTTAATAATTTATAGTGACAAAATTAACTATATAATACATCAGTGATGCTCCTGTGTCGTAAGAATAGTTTTAAAATATCAAAGCTGTTCGAATTCATGAATAATTATTTATAACAAAAGTATTTACATTATAGTAGTGTATACTGTAGACTCTTCAAATTAATTTTTTGTGAAATTTGTTTTTAATTCAAAACTTTTTCAATAAAAATAGTATGATTTCCGTTTAAAAGTTTTTATACCCAGTCGAAATAAAATAATAACTTATGCAGTTATTACTAAAATATTACAATAATAAATAAATGTTTGACAGTAGGGTTAAATAAAATATTTGCGGTAAACAAAGTATAAAAATGTTTTCGAACTTCCAGGTGTGTAAATACGAACACAGCGTAATGTAAATTTATAAAAATCCATTTTGAATCAAACTACGTATGTTCGAAAATACTTTTATTCTAATCATTTCACAAAAATCATTGATTTTGCTATTTCCTTTTTAAAACATCTTTGTTCGAGTAAACTAATCGAAACTTTATTAAAATGGTATCGTCAAATAAATATATAATTCTAAAATGTGAATAGTTTGCATTGTCATAACATAAAAAATTAAAAGTCAACCCAACCAGATATATTCAAAGGAATAGCTTTTATCGTGAAATAACTATTATCATTATTTTTAAGTTACTTAATTACTTCATAAAACTTTAATAATATATTTTACCGTGAACTAGTATAAAAATGAATTTGTTACATCACACCTTAAAACACACGGTCGTGTGCACGTCTGCAACTTTTGACCATAAAAAATTAAACAAACAACAAGTAATAACAACACGGTATAAAGTGAAATGTTAGAGACGCCAACTTAAATTAAAAGTTGTTTATATGATTAATATGCAAAAGTTGGATTATTTTTCTCGTGAACTTTAAGACATAGTAAAACCGGGTGATTATTATTTAAGACGAGAAGTGTTAGCAAGTCGTTTGTTACGACAAACACCATTTTATATTAATTATCAAAATAAAATATAGTTATTTTTCTAGAAACAAATGAAAACAAACACGGTGGCAAACACAATGAAGACGAATCGTCGCAACCAATGCTCCGTTTTGTGGACAACGCTCAAATCGACTCGGTAAGAATTATCGAATACTGAGTATTATTAAAAAAATTATAAAACAAAATGTGACTGTTACCGTCTATAAAAACGATTGCAAAAGCAAATCCGTTTGTGTTCATGCAATGCAAAATAAAGCAATGGTCTACGCATACTTGACCCGATTAAGTTATGGTTTTTTTTTTCTCTGTGTTTTCTACCCTGTTCCGTCTCTCCACAGAGCCTTTTGAGTCCTGTGTCGACGTCCAGCAACGGCGGAATCGTGTCAAGGAGGCGAAGCGTTGTAGTGGCTTTCAGCGACGAGTTAATTACCAGAAGTACCCCTGGCGCGGTTGCCACCGGAGCACATAACATTTGTTCGAGTGAGAAAATGACACAGACTGGCGACGGAAATGTGTGGAGTAACAACACTGCAGCAGTTGCTTCGGTAAATAGTTATCGCAATCTGTGCAAATCGGTATAATGTTGAAAAAAAAATGTTTACATTTCCTCTTGTTGTAATTTTCACTTTTATTGTGCGCTCGAAATTTTGGAGTGCATTACTTATCACGGCGCGATGAGTAATTCAGAAGGGAAATCTTAGTTTTTAGTATTTCTATAAACGTTTTTTACTCTATGATTTATCGGTTATTTTATTTTTCATGGTTTACATGCGGCCCTTTTACAATTATCAACTCAAGTTCTTCTATAATTTGTTTCGTAGCTAAAATAATATGTATAATACATTTTTGCCTGTTTAAAAATGTCATATTTTATAAAGTTTTTGTAGCAATTTGAATATTTGAAAGAAAAAATCTCTGTATAAAATCGATATCACTAATAGATACTAACCTCTTTAAACATCTCTCTGATGTATATAAAAAGCTATGAAATATATTCGTTTTGAGAATGTGCGCTAAGATAGAACTAATATAAAACTAAGCTGCTCCGCCAGTCATTAATTTTAAACGTATAACTTTTAACATAACATTTTAAAAGGATTATTATATTTTTTGACGTATTTGTTTATGAATTTGACTTTTTTTTCAATATTAGTCAACTAATTTAAGTACTAATGATTTCAAAACATAAAACGTGTAATCGCGATGTAATTTTTATCAATAAAAATGTTTTATTTTGAATTACTTTAAGAGTGTTAGGTATTTATTGATTATTTAATTTAGAGTATTACTATAAATGTTTTATAAAAAAATTATTTATTATCACGAACACAAAATTAGAGCTTCATATTTATTGTAAAAACTCGTAAAAAAGTTTTGTTGCAAATAAAAATGTGATATAACATTTTTATAATACTTACAACATAAATTACGCATACTTTTATCTTATGGTAAAATAATAAAAATATAATAGACAGTTTTAATGCTATTTTTCTTTTATCATTACAACAATATTAATTTTGGTAGAGATACTTTATATTTTACTGGAATCATGATGCGATGAAACTTTTCTTTACCTTGGCCTTATAATTGTAATTTTTTATGACACAGCAAAAAAAAATTATTATTTTATAATAATAACTTACAAAATAACTATAGACCTATTGGCAACATGATTCTAGAGTTACATACACTTAATTATTTGAAAACACCTCGTTGAACAAATTCCACTACACAATTTGAGAAAGTTAAGGTTTACTAAAAAGTTTTTTCTCATTCAGAGCAATAATGCTGCGACGGTTCCAGCCGATCAGAACATGACGTGCCAGGAACTTTTGGCATTAAGCGGCGCCCTATCGGCGGCACTGCCTACTGGTCAATCTGCGCTAACATCACTACTAAAAACACTGAACAAAACCGGTGGCGTCCCAGTGGCGTCCATTATGCAAACTGTTAACCATAACAGTCGCGCAAGAACTCAATCACTTGTGAGTACACTAAAAGTTAATGCATAATTGTTTTACTTTACTTTTTATGGAACATTGTTATTTTTATACTTATTTCTTTATTTATTTCCGTTCGTCAGATGGACAGGCAATCAGAAGGAGAATTAATGGTAGAAGATGACCATTTGCAAAGTAAAAACAAAGCTTGTCTGACGGAAGCAGTGGGTTGTCTACAGATTTATTGTCTTGTGGGTTGCTCGCTGTTAAGAGAATGTATAAAGCTTCTTGTCAACCACAGACGATTTCAGCAGTGTATTTTACTCGCCATACTCATTAATACACTCAGTATGGGCATAGAATACCATAACCAGGTAATTTTATTTTATTAAAATTATACTGTAATTTATTATAATTATGTTTTTACTGTACAAAGAAAAATAAACTGACAAAGGCTTACAAGAGATTTAATTGTAATTTTATATACATATATATAATTTGTATAAAACTACAATTTCAACCAGTATCGTAACAGCTGTTTTTTAATACTCGTACATTGTGTAAAAACTGTTTGTGTATATATATTCGTCGCTTAACAGGTTAAATTTAATTTTCTATACTATAAGCGTTTTAATTACTTTTAGAATATACATATGTCAAACACCGAAGAAATCGTCCTATTTCGCTCTTAATCGTCTACTTTTTTATATAAATATTTTTTAACACTAATGTATCGATATTGCCTATATAATACGCCGTTTTATTTATTATATCCGAGATATTTTCAACCATTTTTACTGCAAGTTCCAAATCATTTAATTTTTGTTTTCAGCCACAAGAATTGACAGTTATAGTCGAATATAGTAATATTGTGTTTTCGGCGATATTTGCCGCTGAAATGCTACTGAAAATAATTGCTGAAGGCCCCTGTGGTTATATCAGTAATGGTTTTAATGTTTTTGACGGCATCATTGTCATATTAAGGTAACAGTTCAATGCTTTTCTATAGTATTTTATAATTTCAAGATAAAAGTACAATATGTGTGTTCATCAGAAATTTCTATGTCTGATGATTAATTGAAATTTTATCATATCTGGTATTTATCATAAAGAAAATTAATGAAGTCTTGTAATGTCCGTGTTTTTACTTATACTAAATTAAATATTTTAAAAATAGAATAAAATCCACGAGTTGTTTGAGTTATAGCATTGAAAACAAATTAGAACAATACTTGGCCAAGTTTTGGACTCTATGATCAAATTATATAAGATTATTATTATTTTTAATCAT
The DNA here is from genome assembly GCF_025091365.1 of Daktulosphaira vitifoliae. Taxonomy (NCBI): domain Eukaryota; kingdom Metazoa; phylum Arthropoda; class Insecta; order Hemiptera; family Phylloxeridae; genus Daktulosphaira; species Daktulosphaira vitifoliae. The sequence goes on along the minus strand of NW_026099572.1, from coordinate 26,665,766 downwards.
ACTACATATATTTTAACTTACATTTTTTTTTAATTTGAATAATTACAATTAAAATAATTTAAAAAATTTAATTAAAAATAATAGAATTTTATCAAAACTTAGAGATTTTTAATTTTTAACAATGATTTTTTTTTTAGTTTTTACTATTCTATTTTTTATATATTAGTTAGTATAATCATAAAAATACAATATAATACATACACACAGAATATATAGATTTTTGTTGCATTATTAATATAAAAATGTGTGTTAAATTTATTTTCATTTGTATTTTTTAAAAACATTTAGTATTGATGAACTTTTTTTATAGTACATATTAAACTAAGTATCTTTTTTGTAGTTATCAGTCTTAAAGGTTATATTAAAAACTTATTTTTCTGTTTTCAATTAGATTATTTTTTAAAAATGGGTCATCACCTAATCTTTATACTTTTAAATCAGTTTTTTTTCATTTGTAATTGTTTTTTTAAAGTTATAATTATATATTTTAAGACTGTCTCATATGAAATGACAATGCAAATATATGGCTCAATTATTTCATTTCTAGACTAAATTAATTTTATTAAAATTATTATTGAATGACTTTACAGTTTTATAATTTGTGCAATGTATGCAATGATTTTCAGTATTGTAGAGTTGACTCAATCCTTTGAAAATAACAGTGGCCAAAGAGAAGGAAATTCTGGTCTCAGCGTTTTAAGAACATTTAGGTTGCTGAGAATCTTAAAACTAGTACGTTTTATGCCAAATTTACGTCGACAGCTGTTTGTCATGCTCCGAACAATGGACAATGTAGCTGTATTTTTTTCACTTCTCATATTATTTATATTCATATTCAGGTAATGTTATGTTCTTTTAATTAGTATGTTATTTCATATTACTTTAATACTTTGATAACACACAATTCTATAAATTTGCATTGCGTTGAATATAAATACCGTTGGTGTGAATTAATAAATCATATCAATTTCATATAGAATTTTTAAGAAGGCGCCGCCGGTGACATTTGATAAGCTTCAATAGGGAGAGAAAACAAAAGCTTGACTGCTTAAGTACTTAGTGAGGTGAATTGTTACTACTCCTAGAAAAATATAAGTGAAAACTTACCAAAAAAATATGTGATTGTGTAAAGTATGGGGCTCTAAATAAAAAAACTCCACGCAAAAGTTCACTCAGTGACAGAGGCAAGAACTAAATATTACCGGCAGCGATTTGTTGTTATTTTTCTTGCAGACACTTTAGATGCGTGAGACAGTAAAGGCTAAAAGAACATATTTTCGATTCAATTTGTTTCTCAAGCACCTTTTTACTATTGACGCGATCTCGCGACATGTGTTCTCTCGAGTAATTTTTGACTCTGCAGGATAATTCAACGAAAAATCACGTTTAATGTACGACAATAAATTGAAAAACGCGTAGTAGAAATTTTATTTCATTTTTTCAAACAAATCGATATCAAATAAACAATATTACATTGTGTATTGAAACAGAGTAGTTGAGTATTAAATACCTGTATTTAAAACACAAAACATTTCAAAATTTACATTGGTCTTATGGGACGTTTTAATCAGATTTTTAACAACTCTGTATTGAAATAACATAAAGCCTATTATTTATTTCTCTTTAATTAGTACCATAAAATTTTATCGTTATACAATGACCTTTTTTTTATTAAGTTTAATTATACGATTTAAAGGACCCAGTATTTTTAATTATTCTATGTCCACGAATGAATTATTCTCAAAAAAATTTTAATTGATGTGTCAGAGCATTAATTCAGGTTATTCTTGGGACCTAAAAAATATTTTCGAAGATCTACGTTCACGTAATTTATTATTATATTATTTTAAGAGCTTTGCCTACCATGAGAATATAAAAAAAAATCGATGCTCCAACAATTAGAACATCGCTGTTTTTACTAATATATCTCATATCAATTATCGGTATAATTATAAACCATTCCTTCCATCTGTGAAATTCGACTTAAGATCATATAAGGAGAGAAATAAATTAAATTCGTATACATTTTACGGCAATATAAACTATGTTAAGTGGTGGATTATCTTTAAATCCAGCTTTTACCTCATCATGATATATACAACATGATAATGTGAATCGCAATAACGACCAATTTTTGGATAGCATAATATCCATGTACATTCTGTAATGTTTATTCCGACTTATGTAAGCGCTTGTATTATAGCTTCATCGCCCAACTTGTGATATTTTTGTTAAATTCCAAATTGTTATTAAAAAAATAAAAAAAAGTCCAGTAATCAAGTGAAAAAATTATTCAAATAATAATAAATTTATTTTCATGTAGTACTCTATTCTTAATCAGCAACAATTATTTTTACGACTCAATACCTTATAAATATTTTAAAATCGTGCTTATTCTACGAAAACAAAATTGTAGAAAGAAAAAACACTATTTTAGTTTTTTTTTTTCCATTGAAGAAGTTCATTAAGAGTTATGCAATTAATTTGTTTTCATTAATATTCAAGTATTGAAAGTTAATTTATTTTGTTATCATGTCAGCTTTGGTCAAATCGTAGATAAAATTTAAGTTAGTTGGAAATCATAATTTCAAATGGAAAACTAGAAATCTTTGAGTCTATTTTAATGTTTGATAAATTATAACATTAATTAATAATATATTTATAAGATGAAACTTGTCTAATGTAATTAAATTTCATATAGGTTATAAATTAAGCTTACCACAAAATTCGCACTATAATTGTTATTGCACTTTCTTTTACATAGATGTGTTTTTTTTGTAAAATATTTATAACTGTTAAATTTCTTATATTAATCAATGATATAATATATACAAATAGAAAATAAAAGTTCATATTTTTGTAGTATACTTGGCATGAACTTATTCGGATGTAAGTTCTGTAGCCGAAAAGACGAAGGAATCCCTGATGATGTAGCGTGCGACAGAAAGAATTTTGACTCGTTATTATGGGCATTAGTCACAGTATTTCAGGTACAACTGGAAGAAACATCCGGTTATTTAGAATTTATTAGATGCATTTATTTAAAAAAAAAATAAATGTATATAATTTTTCTCAATTTTTTCTGTCTTCCTGGAGAAAACGCATCTCGTGACATGATACAACTATATTCAAATTTGTACTCGTTGGTGCATAAAGAGAATGATATTTGCATGTAAGCTTATAGTATAAGCTTTTCGAATGCCATAGACACTAGAAATAACTTATTTTTAAATATTTCATGATCATTAACATAATGCACTGATGAACATAAAACTGTGAATACGCTACCGAAATTTGTCTCGTCAGTACCTCAATATTTTTATGAACACTATTTATATAATACTCTTATTGAACAATATTGTAAGGACGAAAATAAATCACACATCCGCTATAAATTTCACGGTTTGCCCACGTTACATTAGTAGCCAGCTGTAGTATCGAACCCTCAAAATAAAAAATCCATCATAGCTTACTTTTCGAGCAAAACTTAATACGTGAGCAAAATGTATAAAATTCTATGAATTACTTGAAGTTAAATTTGCCGAAGAAGCGAAAAATCTTAAAGTACTTTAAATAAATATAGTTTTATTTCTAATTTTCTGATTTTAATTCTTTTATATTTATTCCTTAAAAGAATTATTAAGTATGTACATTATATTTCCACTGAAAAGTATTTTTTGTTTATACACTTTTTATGTATTACTCAGGATTAAAATCACAGTGAGTGAATTTTTCACGTTGAGAAACAAGAGCCTAGGGGATGGTTTTGGAAGTTCAAACCACCTCCAAATTGACTTTTTAAATGTTTAACCTTATTTTTTTCATGAAGTAAAAATTATATATTATAATACATTACAGTCACGCGAAATAAAATTTTGTTTTTATAAGATAAAATCTTCAAATGTGTTTTTAATATTTGACAGTAGTATTAAGATATTATGGGTTTTTATGAATACACTTGGGATAGTTTATTTTATACCTACTTATTTTAATGATTTAATTGTAAATTTAATACTAACATCAAAAAATTAAAACCGCCCCCAAAACAAAATTCGAGGTACGGCCCTGTTTGGAAGTATTATAATTTCTTTATCATAAAACTTTTATAAATACTCAAGTCCGCAGGAATATGTAAAAAATATAGATCAACCAATTTTAATAGCTTTATTTCTTGTAAAACTATCCCTTGAACGGTTTAATCAAAACAATATTTGGTTTTCAATTAATAAATACGAAATATTAACTAAACTAGATATAGTAATTATATCTACTCCAAATGTTTGTTAAATATTGATCTCTTTATGCATACACGAGTATGTAAAGTGCGCATATATATATATATATAGCGACATTATCTACCAGCATACTGCACATACACGCATACTCTTATCAACTTTTTATTTTACACTTAAGCCAAAATTACATTGGTCTCTGTTGTATATTATTATTTAACGCTTGGCTTCATACATCTAATGAAATGTATAATTTAACACTAGCAATAGATTAATGAACTTACACAATAATATTCATGTTTAATTTTCTATTTTAACTAACACAGTTTATTAATTGTACATTCAAACATAAACATTCCAAGCACTTTTTCAGAGTATTTTATAAGTTAATATAACCCTCCGTATTGCCATCACAGCCCACTATTATTCGGTACTCATTAAATAGCCCATGTACATGAACGTCCAACATTACTTATTTAAATCTAATTTGCCTTGAAAAACATTAAGCCTGCATTTTTTTACTCGTTAGAGTGTAATAGCCGCGAAAGCACTTTTATTAAAGCTAATATTGTTGATAATTAGTGCACAAGTGGGGTTTTATGCTAATAAAACATGCCATTGTCACGATTTCTTACAACAGTTTTTATCCTTATTGAAATAAAGGTTACACGCTTTGATAATATTTAGCGCGTTCATTTTATGATTACCTATTAAAAAGTTTAAAAAAGTATTCATGTATCATTTTTTTTTTTTTTTTGCAAAAGTATTTTATTTTTGTTATTCTATAACAAATAATTTTATAAAATGTATTAACACACGTTATACTCTATTATATATTTATTGACATGATAATACTGTGATACATCTGTCATAGTTTACAAATGCCGCTGTAGGCCTGTAGTGTATCCTTTAACTAGAAAATAGATGTTGAAAAATCGATTGTTAGACGCATCGTTAAAATTAATAATCTGTAAATAAGTACTACCTTTAATCTATATCTTTACAGAGTGATTATTTTATCATTCACCACTTAATTGAATAATAAAAAAAAATTTAGAATTATTATTTTTAGTTGATTTCAGTTAAATGCTTTTCTCAAATTATCAATTATGAAGTTTATTTTAAATTCATCTTACATGTATTTCAATAGTAGAAAATTTATTTTTCCACATGACAACATATCTAACACAAAAGAATTTTTTTTTCTTTTTCGATAATTCAGAATATGCGTCATGGGCTCCGGAACAATGGGGGCAACTGCCGCCCCCCCGGGAAAAATTCTGTGAGGGCATAGCCTTCACGGACAATTTCCTTCCTCTGTATATGTAGCTGTGCTCAGCCCCCACGATTCAAAAATTGTTCCGATGCCACTGATATGCGTACAATATGTTTTTGGGGTGACTGAATCCGATAGTCCAAAAAATGCAGCACGTCAGGGTTTTGATATAACCTCTAAAAAACTCATAAAATTTGTTTTTCTGAGTTCGGAGGTCAGACTATGTTTACTATGTATTTTTAGGATCGCTGAATCCGAATCCATAGTCTAAAAACTCCAGCATACTAGGGTTTTGATTTTAAAAGGAACTTGTGAAATTTATTCATCCGACTTGCTCATTGGGTTTTGAAGGTTATGTCAAAACTTGACATGTTGCGTTTTTTTCGGATTCAACGACCCCTAAAACATATAATAAACAGGATCTGATCCCTAGAGGCCGAGAATTAATGATAAAAATACCATCACTTGAGATTATTAATAATTTCCGAAACACTGGTCTAATAGTTATTGTCAACCTGTCATTTACTTAATGAGATTATTATCTAATAAATAAGCTTGTCATGTTGCTGTTTGAAAAATTAAAGTTGACACCCTTATAATGTTAAATGGACGAACATTAAAAATACTTGATAAATGATTAATTGAGATTAACATGCAACTAAAATAAACTTAACATAAAAACTCCTAATAATATATTTATTTTTTGATTGATTAAGTAGTCATTGATCAAATAATTACACTGAATGTATAATATACATTTACTGTTTACACATAGTATATAGAGTATAATGATTCATTGTATTTTAAATAAATATTACTTAATTTTTTATTCTGTCATTACGTCGCCTCTGTCACTCTAGTCTTTTAACCGGTAATCATGCTACCGCTAGTATATTGCATGAAACAACTAAGAAAATGTACCTTAATATTTAGAAAGCCACATAATACCTTGAAGTATATTAAATATATAAATTATGGTTGCTCTTCTATGTAGAATAAAAAATTACATATATATATATATATTTATAGATAGGGACGGCGCCTTCACAAATATGTAAGTAAATAAAATATTCGCGGTTTGTATTTTAATTTGAAAATACAAGTATTCAAAATTAAAAAAAAAAGCCCTTATATACAGTCAGACCGTTAATCAGGATTTTTTTAATAGGTCAAATATTTTCTAAAAATAAAAGCACAAAAAAACTATATCATACAGATTTTTGATTACATAAAATAGTTGTACATTTATATTGTTATGAAAAAAACCATTCTTTGCAGTATTCTGGGAATGTATCTTTTTGGTGGTAAGTTTTGCATGTACGGGGATGGATCCCGTGAATGCAACTGCAAAGAAATTGTCACTAAACATCCCTTGTGCGTCTGTGACCGAAAACATTTTAATAATGTGCTGTGGGCAACAGTCACCGTCTTTCAAGTAGGTCACTAAGTAAATAGCTGGTAGAAAACAAACGCAATTTACGTAAACATCATACACATACTTTAGGTTTTTTCACCTAAATCAACTTTAAGGAAGTGAAAAAACACTTTTATTACAGAAAATGGTTGAATTATATAATCTGCTATTTAATGGTTATAATTATGCGATATTTTATCAATAAAAATAAAATAACTACAGTAATGATAATGCCATGCTTTTTTTTTATTGAATTTTTCGTGTGAGACTTGAGAAATCTTTAAAGAATTTGTTTGGTTATTGTCCTCAAAAAAATAACCGCAGTAAAAAGCTTTCTAGTTTGGAATATAACAATTCATTTTTGTCAGAAAATTATATTCTGATACACAAAAAACTAAATATCACCAAAAAAAAAAAAATAGTGTTGTGAAATAATTTTTAAGTGGGATTAAAGTTATAATTATTCTAAAATAAACTTTCTCGTAAATCTTCTTAAAAACTTGAAGTAAGTCATACTTTTACCGTCATAGCACAGTACAAGTATAACCATTGAAAAACTCTAAGAATTACAAAACATTGCAATATTTTTACGAGTACTCAAAAAAATTACTTAGTTCTGTTAGCTTTTATTTCTGAAATAAACGTAAAATAATAAATATTTATTAGTGTCGTAGCTAAGTGATCATTTTTACATTATTTTAAAAGTTTTAATGTAGTTATTAAAAAATTAAAATAACTATGCCACTTTAAAAATGATTTTGATTAAGTAATTGTAAAATGAATTTAAAATTAAAAAGTACAAAACTGTACACACATAATATTTTGATTTCGTAAATACAATTTAATCATTGTGTATTTAATCATGTATAAAAAAAGTAAATAAATTAACTTTATATTTTCTGAGATAGCATTTCAACTGGATTATTTCAAAGATATTATTTTGAATAAATTTAAGATAAAATTATTGTTCTAAACTTATTAAATTACTTTGAATTCATTTTTAAGGTTTGAAATTTTTTAATTTAAGTTTTTATTTGGTAAAATGCGTTTGTTCTATCAAATTTATTGTTTTAAACTTGATGTAGATATTTTTTAGAAACCAAATATTTACCATCAGCGAGAAACCTTATTTTAGTTGTTTAGTATAATTAGAAAAAAATATGTATTTAAAAAATATAAGGTTGTTTGTAATTCCTATTGATAGTTACCATTCTTAACGCTTCTAAAATCGCTTGTGCATATTACAACTATCTATTGTAACTATAGAATATATATGTTTTATAGCTCTTCTTTCAACATCAAAGCTTAACACAGTTGAAAAATTATATATTTCAACTCACATGACTAATGTTTTTAAATTTGTGTTTATTAAAAAAAATTTACAAATACTAAGATAATTGCATGTAACAAAAAGAAATAAGACCAAGTTTTTATCTTAAATTATTTTTTACCAATCACAGATATTAACACAAGAAGACTGGAATATAGTTTTATTCAATGGAATGGAAAAAACTAGTCATTGGGCTGCTTTATATTTTGTTACGCTCATGACATTTGGAAATTATGTTTTGTTTAACTTATTAGTGGCCATTCTAGTCGAAGGATTTTCTTCAGAGGTAACACTTCAAAAATATTTATATTATCCTTTAAAATAATGTTTTCTTATTTTTTATTTTATCATAGAAATAAAATGAATACTTAAAATTACTAATTTGTTTTTTAAATTCTTAACTATTGACCGGCTATTGTTATTTTACATTTTTCGAACAATTTTTTTTTATAATTACCGATCAATTTTTTAATAACGGATATCAATTATATATTTTACTATTGCAAATAATTTCAAAATAAAGGATTAAATTTAGCTTCATAATCTATAAATTATAAATGGAAATGTTAATTAAAATCACTCTTATAAATTTTGTAAAGAATATAAAGACACCGGCGAGTTGCTACATTTTAATTAAAAAAGTAGCTCGGAATACTGAATTATTTTAGATTGAATATTTTATGAGTTTATGGATGTTTATGTAGTTCATTAGATTAAAAAATAACTAATGTTTATTATAGCGTAACGAACGTCGAGAACGAGAAAGAAGAGAATTGGAAAGGCAACAACAATCATCATGGTGCAAATGCACTTGTTCGTGTTTAGAAGAAAAAAAAGATAACGAGTTATGTGCTGATTCTAAGACTGAAAATCAAAATAGAGAAATAGTAATAAATAAATGCAACATACATAAGAATCAAGGTAAGATATATTTCAAAGGGTTTTATTATGAATATAAAAATATTATTGAAAGGTAAAATATACAGATTTATTACACACATACACGAAGCACTTTTTGTTTCATTTATAACTGAAATTAAATATGTCTAATACTGTCATAAGTTCAGTTCAAATTTACAATATGTAAATCTGAACTGAATTACAAATTCTTTTATTAGATAATTTTTAAATTTATAGTATATGATTAAGTTCAAGAAGTATAGGAAAAATTGCCTTTTTTGGATTTATTAGTTGAAAAAGTGAGTAGAGGGGAACTAAATTTTGAAATTTATTGGAAAAACAAACACAATTTCAGGTATATTTCAAACAATTAAAACCAAAGCTGAAAACACAAAATGGCCGCTTTTAATAGTATGGTATACAGATTAGTTTATATTCCGACGAATAAAATAGATTTTGATAAATTCACTGGGAGTTTTCAGAAAAATAGTTAGATTTAATTGGTATAACGAAAACGTAATTTCAAAATTAGTCCGTACACGAAAGTGAAATAAAGAAATGAGGGCGGCTAATACACTCACTAGCGTAGGAGAACAAAAAGTAATTAGATCGCCCATTTTATATTATCCGGGAAATTCAAATGAACTAGCTAGATTTTTTAAGAATTTTGGTATTACTTTAATAACATCTAAACGTAATTATTTAATAGATAAAGTATAAGAAGGGGAGAATAGGGCACTTATAAAATACAATGTGAAAGTTGTAATAAATATTACGAAGGACAAACAAAAAAAAATACAGGTGTCAGGTTTAAAGAACACTTAAGAAACATTAAAAATCAAGAAGTTGATTAATCTCCTGTATATTTTTATTGACACATAATCACGCCATTAAAACCATAAAACTAGTTAAAAATGTAAATAATTACAAAGAACTTAATATCAGAGAAACAATAGAAATGTTTAAAAATAAAAACAATTTAATTAATTGGGATATTGGCCCACTGAAAAATTCATTATTAAACTTGTGTAAACTGGCAAAATTTGATATTATTACTTAGCGATAAGGTTACTACAGATATAAAAGAGGGTTTTTTTCGGTCAGGTGTGTTTAGCGTTGACAAAGGTAACATAATACGTATCCGCGATTTTCAGTAATGTTTTTATGGCTTTTTGAGTTAAATGTTTTTAATTTTAAATCCTAATATTATATTATACAAACTTTTAAACTTGAACGAATCCAAATTTTTTAGTGGTATTTCGGTTTAGATACATTATCTTATATTTTCGATCATTATAACTTCAAAAATTATAAGTTGTCTTTCAATGCATATTTAATAATTCATGTGTACAGACATTATTTATATTGAGTTATTATATTTAAAAAAGCTAACGTAAACGTGTGGTTGTAAAAAGAAAAACGCATAGATATATTTTCTTATTTTAAGTAACTATGTTCCCAAATAGAGAAAACATAAATAAAGATTTAGGTAGTGCACTATATTAATTTTGTGGTGCACTTTGCCTAACCACAACATTGCTCAAGTGTATATAGTAAGGTAAAATGTAAATCATTGTGCGGTTACATTGTCCGTCATAAATTAAGTTGAGGTGATACGAGCGTTATTCAGGTTTGAAAAATGTTATAATAGTTCTTTATTAAATTTGTCCTTTGCTTAATTTAATTATTTTTCTTCTTTAATATGCTAATCCAGAATTCATTATGGGTTTAATGGATTTTAATTCATTTTAGTATGAAAACAAAAAACCTAAATGTAATAACTTATTAGACATTTTTTTTTCATACTACATTGTGTACAGCAATTTAACGACCCTTTTCAACATTATAGGATAATTAAAATCAACTAATACTTTATTTCATACAATTTATTCATTATTCACACTGGAATCTTATGAAATGAATTTTATTATTGTTTGTCATTACAAAAGAAGTAAAAGCTCGCTTGAAGTTTAAATAATAATTTAATAATCTTACTTGTAAAGCTTTCTTATTAAATCAATACATTGTGTACATTGTATGCATTACATTTTTATGTAATTTGAATGACAATCATATACGTCAACCTGTGACCTGGTTATTTACTAAAAAAACTTTTACTCTAGGTACTGATATTCAAAACTAAAACAGTATCTCATACATATTTCAACGAGTTTCTATCTAAAACTTGAATGATATGTTAAAAATAAGCTTAAGTACATTTTGTAATATTGATCGCGAGCTTTATACAAAACAATTCACTTCTATAATACTTTCGATTTTTATATTTATAAAATGTATCTTTGTAAACTTTTGAGATTAAGTATATTTATTTGATATAGTAATTAAACCAATATATATTTTATCCTATAATTTCTGATTATAAGTATTTCTAAAAATAGGTTCAAATCAGACAGTGGAAAAATTAAACTAGATTTTTAATAATATAGAGATGTCAAATTAGATAAATACTTGACGGGTTTATTTTATGTGAAAACTTTCATGAATTGAATGATAATTTAATGATTGTATGTGCTTACTTTGAAAAAATTATTTTTAATTGATTATACTACTAAATACATTTGAACTACTATTATTGTTTTGTAATAACTTCAAATTAATATCTTTAAGTATTTATAAAAATAATTGTAATATAAATCAATGGAATGCAATTATATTTTTTTTCTAATCCAGTAAATACTGCATTTATTATACTATTTAGAACATTTGGAAAAAATATCAAATATAATTACAAATTTAATATATCAATAATAATAAGTATAAAGTTTTGATGCAATTTTAATATTTACAATTCTCCATAGTATTATTCATGTATTTTGAAATTAATAACAAGCGTGATACTTTTACTAATAAGCTTAGCAAGTGCATGATGAATACGGCGAACAATTTAGCACTTCAACTTAGTTTAATAGAAAAATAAAGGTATTAATGAAGAGTGATAAGTAGTGTATATGTTTAACTGGATGAGAAAATTAGCAAGTGTGATGTAACGATTCAGTTCAAGCAGAATAATGAATATTATGTACAGAATATGCCCAAGGTAGTAATTATACTATTTTATAGGGTAACATTAAAATTATATTTTCTAAGTAATAGTAAATTAAATATTCAGTATTGTTTAGATTTAAATATTCATCGTAGTAATGCATTACCTGTGTAACCTCTTATTATGATAAAACGGACTAAAAAATAATATTGATTAAAATTAAAAAAATAAAATAAATTGTCTCTATTTATGATATTTATATGCATTTTAGATTATGAAACATTTTACTTGATTTCAAAACACTTAATTAACTTTGATATATTTTAGCGTTTGATAAAGTTTGAGGAAAGGTGTTACAAATATTACTTTCTCTCTCCCTTAATATTCAGTACGTCCGGAAGATTTCGAGATTAATTTCCATCCAACTTTATCGACACACGTTATTTCTCTATCTTTCCAAATGCAGTACTTCCTTTGATTATTAATTATTAACTGGGAAAAATAAACTGATATTCTTATAAATCATTATTTAATTAATCATTAAATACTTAAAAATTATCTACTGATACACAAAATTAAGATTACTAACATTTCTTTCGTTAATTTTTATACAAAATTAAAAAACTGAGGTCAAAAATGTACACGAATTAACAAGAAAATATTATTTTATGTTTCTCCAAAAACGATTTTTACATTGAGGTTTAGTGTAAATCAGGATAATTAAATTATACAATATATTAAATTACTTGAAATTCATATAATAATTGATTATATTTTTTCTTTAGATACACCCGCTGTAATTGTGCCACCAATTATTACTCACACAGCAGCGACACCACAAGATTCACCAAATGCTACTTACGAGTCAAGAGATTTTAGGCGGTTTCAATCACTTACACCTTACTCTTTCTTACCGTTTGATACTAATGGTAGTGGATTTTCTATGGACTCAATTGATTGTTCAGCAGTAAGTATCTATTCAATTATCTTCATCTTAATTTAATTTGACCAAAGTAATCAATGTAGTACAACTATTAAAATTTGCTAGATTACTGTGAATATTTTTTCATGTAAAAAATGAAAAATTTACAATGGATAATGTTTTTTTATTTTATTTGAAGTCAAAATTCAGGTGATTATTTTGATCAAAGATATCCTGACAAATGACTTTTTCAAAAAGTAAACCTTATTAAAACGCAAACATATAATGTAAAATCGTTTCGTCATTATTTTTAGAAATGTAAAAATATAATATTAGTTTTAATGAAATATAATAAGTTAACTAACATTATACAGAACCCTCGAAAGTTTAAATACTTGTTTAAATGTAAAAATATTTTTAAATTTTACAGTACCGTTATTTTTATTAAAATATTTTTAATTTATCTTATTATACAGCGTTCATCATTGAATAGTTTACAAAATGTTTCAAAATTTCCTAAAATCAACAACAGGTCTACATTCATATCTAGCCCTCAAAAAATAACGGGAAATCTAAGTTTTGAAACTATACCTGAAGATGTTTCTCGGTAAGTTACTGTTTAAATAAGATTTAGTTTTATTGATTAATTATAATCACGTGTTTATTTTTTCTTTGTCGATCGAATAAATAAAATATTTAGGCCACTAAAAAGTTATAAAACTTTCTTGAATGAAATAATTCTTAGAAAATGTATATCAAGTTTTAGTGGTTTAAAAAAAACAATTTTTAAATTATAGTATTATAAGAAATAGAATATATTCACCAAGTTTACTTAACATTGTTACCGTTATTTTTACTTAAAAAAAATAAGAAGGAAACGCAAAACTTAAAGAGACTTTTGGCGTATTTTTATGAAAAAATAAAATGTATTTTAAATTATTAAATAATTAATATTATTTCAAAATATTTTTTTGTTTTCATTGTGATACATATTTGAAACTTGACTGATATATACAAGAAATTAGTAATGAACTTCAATTAAAATAAAAATGTCCACAATAATTTCTCTAAAATGTAAAAAAAAATTCTAAAAATGTTTCAGTTTTAAAAAATTAATCATTGATGTTAATGAAAAAAAGAATTTGTTTCTCTGTGTACCACCGATACCCTAATTTGTATTTCATAATTTCTAAAAGAAATGAAATGAAAATGTTATTTTTCACTCTCTTTTATTATTTTGGTTTGTGTGTTTATAACTAGCCTGTTTTTCATATATTTTTATTTGGTCCATTAAAGTAGAGTAAATTAATTTGACTAAAAAAATAAAACTGAAGAAGAATTTATTGTTGTATATTTTTATTTGTATTGATTTATTTTTAAATCTCACGCAGAGACGAAAGTGGTTCAAAACTTCAAAAGCGATACTCTTGGAAAATATCAAGACCATCACTCAGACTAAAATCTAAAAGTAATAACACTAATAATGAAAATGATGAGTTTGGTGTTTTAGTTTTAAACAACAACAGTAATTTAGGAAATGCAAAGTATTACTTTTTGTTTACTACTATTTGTATACTAGTTAATTATTGTTTATTTTTCCAATAGCAAAAACTCTCAAGATCATTATCAATGTAATGGCGATGTTGCCAAAAGTCAATCACTAAGCTTCCGCACGACCAATAATATTCTGTCAGAGTATAATACAATTGAAAAACCAACAATGTCTCTACAGCAGGTAATATATATATATATTGTTTATTAATACTATTTTAAAGTTGTAAAATATTAATATTAAAATCGACAGCTTACTATAAATATCAATTCAATAATTTTTTAAGTATTAAATACGTAATATGTGCTATTTATTATATTAGATAATTACCTACAGATTAATTATACAAAATTATCTGTAGGTATTTAAACAATTATTTAGAATTTTCCGAAAATTTTTGTTTTAATATTTTAACTTAACAAAATTAGTACAGTGAGATTTTTAATTCAACTTTTTTAAGAATATCCCCTCTACATGATACATATTTAATGGAAGTCTAAAATCAACCAGACAATAAATGCCATTAATTTTATTATAATGAATCAGTCTGTGTTCACTAAAACGCTTTGTTACTGAGTCACTTTGTACTTCGTTATTGTAAGAGAGTACATCTTTTCAATTATCCAAGGAATAAGTGATTGTTTTTTCAATATTGAAAAGGATTAAAAAACTACTCTATATTATTTTTTAATATTTTCTTCTATGTTTTAAAAGTTTATAGAATGTCTTTCATTTTAATTTTCCTCTGATATTTGTTCAAAATAACTGTTTTGTAAAGTATTTTTCTAAGTATCATAAATGCTTTTAGATAGAATCGCGGGATTAGATTTTAAATTATTTAATTTTACATTACTGACAATTACAATTTTGGCGAAACTACTAATGAAGCTCAAATCGAATTACTATTATTAAACTACCTTAATTTCTATAAAGTATCCCATTGAAATTTACCTACTTATGGGAATACCTCTGAGACACAATTGTTGTACATCTCCACTGCAATATATTAATTAATTTATAACCTCGTAAAATATTTTTTTATTAAGTGATAAAATTAAGTTTTTTATCTTAATTTATTACCATAATGTAATGTCACATTAAATACATACAGTGGTGTTTTGAGGTGTTAGGCGTATACCTATTAACAATTTTTTTTAAATTAATGTACACTCTAGAAGAATAATACTTATGTACTATTTATTTCGGGTATCAGGGTATACGCGCACTAATGAAAGAATACTCTAAAATAAAAAAGGGTTTTTCGTAAACACTACTGAATACATAGTACTATGTATTTTTGTTAATTGTTTGATTGCTCTCAATTTAGTTCACACAATTAAATTTTAAATCCTATAATTGCTATCAACATAATTAAATTTAAAAAACACTGAACTAGAGTAATTGAAAGCCTCAAGTTTAAAAATATGAAAGTTGTAATTAAAATTGTGTACTTTACAAAGAAAGTATTATTTACAAACCAATTTGTATCTCTGTACTTTTATAAAGAATATAACTTTAGTTTATGATTCCATTTCTGTATCATTAATAAAATAATAATGAAAACGATCATTATCAAGTTTTAAGTTTTCCAAGATTTATGAAAATATAATTTACTTTCGTATTATTAAATCATACAAAATCTTAATTTAAGATTTGGATTTAATACTAATCGTTGTAGTAAAATTTAAGATTGTATACAATTAAATCATTGTATACATAGTACATAAATAATTTCAATATGTTTTTCAATAGACATTACAAAATAATAAATGAACATTTTACAATAACAGTATATTTTCGTTAGAAACTTGAATGCTTAAATATTATTATTTACAGATGTAAAATATTTCAAAATCTATCATGTCATTAGAAAAAGTTCAGTTAGTATTAAAAAAATCAAATAAAATTAAAATAAAAACCTATAAAATTAGTGAATATTGCTACTTTAATGTGATTAAATCTATTCGAATTTTTTAAAACATTTTTAACAAAACAATATAAAATTAAAGATTAGGAAGATAAAAAATAATATTAAATTAAATCTTTAGCAACTAAGCCACGAATTTCTTTTACCGAATTTTGAATAAAGTTCAACAAAAATTTTTAGATGTCAAGAACATCTTTACACGAATAATGATATATCTTAAATTTGTAAAATATCTAAACTCAACTTGAATTTATTAAAAAAGAATCACCACTCTTTAAATATGGAGAAAATTAAGAGGAAATAGGATTTTTGAAAACACAAAAGAAAGTTGGTCTTGCAATATCAACCTTAACATTTAAAATTTAGTTTGATAAATAAAATTCAATAAGATAATATTAGGAGTTAATAAAGGATATAAGAGATCTGAGATTCTTGAAAAACTTCATGACGCATCATATATATATAATACTTATCTTGAATTAATTATCAACTTCTATAATAAAACTAATAACCCACCATTAAATGAATATCTAAAAATATAACAATCTTGTAAGCAATTTTAAAATATGAATTTATATACTTAGAAATACTATTGTTAATTTTGAGAAACAAAATCAAATATTCTTTATTTTCTTTAATGACATACTCATATATTTCAAAAGTTAATATTAAAATGCACGACAAATATGGTAAATCTCCTATTTTCCAATGTTTAAGAATAAGAAAAAGATTTCTATAAATCTGACCCTTTACCTGCCCACAGGGGGGGATTCAATATGACAAATTTTTCACAAAAAATTAACTTTTTCAACTTAAATTTTAAAAGTGTTCTGGAAACTCTGACACTTATATATATATTAAATCAAAGATAATGTAATATACTTAACTATGGAAAAAAAAATTTCGGACTTTATTTTGTCTTCACGGTGATAATGGCTACTGAATGTTATTTTTGTGTAAAAATTCTCGATTTTATATTTTTAACTTTATAATGCTATAACTTATTGAAAACTGTATGGATCAATACAATTTTTTTATGAAAAATAATATTTATATCCCTCATTCTTTCGTCATACTTTTTTTTTAAAATAACACCATATATATTCTTATATTACACTTATAAATCATAAAACTTGTAATCAGGATTTAAATATGGAAATAGGAGATCATGTAGCTTTTTGAATAATCCACCAATTTTTTTAAAATTAAACACTATCTACAGATTTGCATCGATGCGTTTTTTATGATAGTGATTTTAATCACTGTCAGATATCATTATACTTGACCCAACTATGCCACGTCACCACTGTGCCGCGACCCCCCTGTGCTGTTTATTTTTTCATCTTATCAATATAAAAAAAAATTAAAAATCTGAATAATATAATTATAATCCTGTTAATAATTATTAAAAGGATTTAATAAAAAACTATTGTTTATCTAAAATTATGAAGTATAAACTTTAAAAAGTTTGTAATTATTAACTTTTATATATATTTTAATTTTTTTATATAAAATTGCATAAATATATTATTGTGGAATATCGAGAAAAACAACGAATAAAGTAAAGGTTGAAATAAATTTTTAATTTATGTATTTAATTATTAATACAGTACGCTACTGTTATAATTTATTTGTATGTGTCAATTTACAGAACGTTGTAAATAACGTATTGAGCAGTTGCCCTTATGACTGCTGCCAACCTTGCAATTCGGAAGCTTGTGTAAGATCCGATGATAAATCGTCTGATCCGTGTTGCGATTGTGATACAGCTGACACCAAAGCCAATTCTCGAAAGGTGTTTTACTTCTTTCAAGAAAAAGGATGGCTCAAAGATAAAGTGGAGTACTCATTGTACATTTTTCCACCTGATCACCCGTAAGTAAAAATCAGCATTACTTATAGTTTTCATGCGAGATTCTGACTAGAAATTTTACAATAATAATAATAAAAACAATTCTCTGGGATTTCAACAACCTGTTTCTATTTCGCGAATAACTTTTTACGGATGGAGTTTTAGCATTGATATGAAACTCTTTCAGAAATTTAAAATGTGATATATCCTAATAATTTTCTTGTTGCGTCTTTTCCTTCCTATTCGTTATATTATTTAGGAATGGCCATCATGATAAATTATATTTCTAATAAAATATAATTCTAAATGCAATACATATTATATAACACAATCAAAAAATTTTTAATAAAAACATTTAAGTTTTTTAAATATTTTGCTATATTACACATGAAAATTTAGACTTGCTTGTCACTCTTGATAGTGAGGTGTCTTTATATTATAAAAGATGAATTAGTATTAGAATGTTTTACTTTAACCAAAAATAGTAAACAATGAATATGGAATTGAGATTTGTAGTGATATTATTAGTATAATTATTCCTGAACTAACGGAGATTTTCATATAAAGTTTTAGATTATCCTGCGCAAAATTTATAAAACAAAAGTGGTTCGACAACGCTGTATTAATGTTTATAGCATTGAACTGTATAACATTAGCAATGGAAAGACCA
Organism: Daktulosphaira vitifoliae; assembly: GCF_025091365.1. Taxonomy (NCBI): domain Eukaryota; kingdom Metazoa; phylum Arthropoda; class Insecta; order Hemiptera; family Phylloxeridae; genus Daktulosphaira; species Daktulosphaira vitifoliae. The sequence goes on along the minus strand of NW_026099572.1, from coordinate 26,646,687 downwards.
AATATTCCACCAGACAGTAACGAGAGGATTTTTTTAGCCACAGCTAATTATATATTTACTGTAGTTTTTGCGCTAGAAATGTTTGTAAAAGTAAGCTCATGTCATGTCATCTGATAGTGCAACCTCAATAAAATATCCCGTTTCTTACTACTAATTCAGGTCGTAGCTGCTGGAATGTTCTACGGAAAAGAACCCTACTTTAAATCGGGTTGGAACATAATGGATGGCTTTTTGGTTGTTGTGTCAATAATAGATTTACTTATGTCATTGATCTCTGAAAGTAGTCCAAAAATATTTGGAATTTTAAGGGTAATTATTTCATATTCGTGAAAATTAAATGATAGATTTATTATTAGCTAAATAAAGTTTACGCAAACTAGTTTATCATTAAGACAAAAACAAAATACTAAAAATACGTTAATGTTTACTTGTTTATAAAACAACACAGTATAGAACAAATAAATTCATTCCCATCAAAATAACATTAATAATTACTTATTGCAAAATACAAAATATTATTCAATATATTTATTTTTAACTTTTCACTATAAAAATGATGTCATCGATTTTTTAAAATGCAAATTATTTTTACTTTTTATTTTAATTCCAGTTTTTCTTTAATTATCTTTTTTATTATAGTAACGAATATTTATAATTAAAAAATAATAATGAACTATATAGTTTTGATTATACGTATGTACTGAAATTGTTTTCGTAAAAAATGTGGTTTAATAACAAACATTATTTATTATTTTTTATTCTAATTGATTATTTTTAAAAAGTTACAAAAAAAAATAAATAATTCATCTTTTTATGTAAATCAAATCAATACATTTTACAGGTGTTTAGATTATTGAGATCTCTACGTCCATTAAGAGTCATTAACAGGGCACCAGGCTTAAAATTAGTTGTTCAAACATTATTATCCTCACTAAGACCGATTGGCAACATTGTATTAATATGTTGCACTTTTTTTATCATATTTGGAATTTTAGGTGTTCAAGTAAGTATTTTACTCAGATTTTTTGTAAAATAAAATATTTATTATTTATACTGAAATATTTAACACATGTTTTAAATATTCAAAAAAAAAATTATCGGATATTATGGTTTTTTTTTTTACCGTCATTAGGTAATAAGTATTTCAATTAGTTAAAAGTAACAAAAGTTTCATTTTTTTAAATTAATACAAAGCTAAACAGAATTCAAATCACAAATACATTAAAGTAACCTAAAAGTTGTAATCACTTCTTTATTTTTGCATTATATTGCTTAAATGAGAAAAAGTTACTTTCTTAATTACACAAAGTTTATAAAGCAATTTAAATAACAGCTATGAATGTTATAAAATAATTAAATTATGCATGACATTTCATAAATTAAACTATTTTGAACGTAAAACATATTTAGAGTTTTAATGGATTTTTTTTTTTGGTTCTCCAAGGATTTCCATTTAAATTTTATGAAAATTGTTTTACTATATGAAAACTTTATCTATGTTTCACTACACTAAATGTTGCTTTTTAAATATTTAAAATTACTATAATCACTAACATGTAACTATGGTATGAAATAAAAGAATTTTTATTGAGGTTTAAGCTTGTACTATTTCTCTTGTAATAAATGTTTTATTTTTTTCCTCTTTTTCTTTGCTTCTAAGAAAAAAATCAAATCAAAAGTTGCATAAAAAAAGTTTTACGTTTTATGATTTAAAAAGTCATTGCACAATAATTCTATGGTATTTTTAATTATGTTGATATACAATTAACTTTCTTTTAGACTGACGTGAATTGACATTTAAGTTAGTTTACATATTTTTACTTAAAAAAAAAATTGAGTATTCCATTTTTACTAATTGAAATGCGTAGAAATCATTAATTTAATCTTAGTTTTTTGGGAGGCGTAAGAGCGAAAGTGATGCAAATCAATTTGAATAAAATAAGTTTGACCTCAAAATAAAAATTTCAAACTTAACTCTATCTTTACTATCAACGATAGCAATAAAATTATTATATGGCGATATTATTTTATTTTTTAATCTACATTTATATTAATCCTTATGGAATTAAGATATTTCTAACGACTCTACTGAAATACTATAAAAATTAAATTACACCACTTTTGCTTTTACCACACATTTGCAACATGTTTTTTAAAGCATAGCTCATGTATGATAAATTTGTGACGAATCGTTTTTTACTCTCGTTACATTTTAATTTCCTTATATTTTTAAACACCAGATTTAGAAGTTATACAATTTTATTTTTAGTTATTTATTTTAAAATGTTGTTTTTTTATTACTTGTACTTTTACCAACTCATTAATATTTTAAATTTTTCCTGTATCTCAGGTGCGTTATTTTCGTTAAACATGTATTATATTTGTTATTTTCACTAATTATTTGAATAACAATGAAATACTTAATTACTCTAAATTAATGATTATAATAGTTATTATTGCAATTTGTTACATAAATTCAAATATAGGTCATTGCCTTATTATATTATGGTCATAGTAATTTAATTATATTTATCCATTTAGCTTTTCAAAGGGACATTTTATCATTGTGAAGGTCCAAACGTTAAACACGTACGTGACAAAACTGAATGTTTAGCCGACAAAAAAAACGTTTGGATCAATCAAAAATATAATTTCGATGACCTCGGCAAGGCTCTAATGGCACTGTTTGTTTTGTCATCCAGAGATGGATGGGTAAACATAATGTACACTGGCTTGGATGCAGTCGGTGTTGATCAACAAGTAAGATATAATGTTTATAGTAAACAATATGAAATATTGTTTAGTTTTCAACGTCATATTGACAACATATCAGAAAAATCAATTAAGTATATTTTTAAACTTTCAGCCCATCGAAAATTACTCCGAATGGCGTTTATTGTATTTCATATCCTTTATACTTTTGGTTGGTTTTTTCGTTCTTAATATGTTTGTTGGAGTAGTTGTGGAAAATTTTCATCGATGTCGTGAAGAGCAAGAGAAAGAAGAAAGAGTTCGTCGATTGGCAAAACGAGCGAAACAAATGGAAAAGAAAAGAAGAAGTACGATAATTGATTCTCAATAAAAATTTGAAATACTCTATTTAAAGTATAAAATTTATTATTTTAGAAATGCACGAACCTCCATACTACCGAGATTATAGTAGTGCTCGGTTATTAGTTCACAGTGTTGTAACTTCAAAATATTTCGATTTAGCCATTGCTGCTGTTATTGGTTTAAACGTGGTCACTATGGCTTTAGAATTCTACATGATGCCTAAAGTAAACTTTGTTGAATAATTTATGAACATTAGTATATTTCATTTCATTATAATTAATAATTTTCTTTCAAATACATATTAGGCTCTGACATATGCATTAAAAATATTCAATTATTTTTTTACTGCCGTGTTCATATTAGAATGTGTAATGAAAATGTTAGCTCTCGGAATGCAACTTTACGTAAAAGACAGATGGAATCTGTTAGACATTGGTATTGTCATATTATCTATAGTAGGAATCACGTTGGAAGAATTAGAATCGAAAATAATACCAATAAACCCTACTATCATTCGAGTGATGAGAGTCATGCGAATAGCTAGAGGTTAGTATTCTTATTATTTTATGAAGAAAATTTTATCAAAACTTATCCTTTTATTGTTTGTGAAAATAGTCATCACATGAGAGTTAATATAATATTTTTATCTATTTATAATTATATAAATTCGTAGTTATGTTTTTTATAAATTGATTGCCGTAGAATTCAACATAATATACAATTTCTTAAATTTACAACATAAAATAATTTTAAACCGTAGATATATAAATGTAGGTTTTAATGAATAAGAACTTAAAGCTCAATGCGATTCGTTGTGGACCAATTTTCCTGATTTTGTAATAAATTTGTGTTCACTGAATACCAAAATATATATGACCATGGTTTTCTAGTTTAATCTTTACATAATATTTGTGCGTCTGTGTCCTTTTTACCGGTTGTTTTGAATAATGTTACAACCCTTTTCCAAGGAAATGACTTTATACATAATCTATAAATATGTAGGTAAAAGCGCTACTAATTAGCACTACTAAAACATTCGCTTGGCCGAACAAACTACCGCAGCATTGTTGTAAACATTATTATTTGGCTTTCAAGGGATTGAGTCGCACATTGTTTTATATTTTTATAATAATTTGTTCTTAAATATTATTAACATTGAGCCTTTGTGTTCGGTATAATTTAGTCTTTATAGTACGCACGAATTTATTTATAAACAGCTAAAACGCCAACTACTTTTTAAATTTTTCATTTAATATTTCACGAGCTAAGGAATATTAATCAAAAAGTGATATATTTCCAAATCACGAAACTGAATGTGATTGCATAAAGAAATAAAGGTACCAGTTTGAAATTATTCCAAGGTTTTTTTTTTTTAATTTTAATACGAAACAGTAAACATTTTAAAGGCATCGTAAAGAATGCAGACGACGTAACGATTTGTGACTCGTTATATTATTGGAATAGGCTCCTTCTTGCTCGACAATAAAAATAAAACCAACCAATATCACTATATTATCTAATGGTTAAATATCCACTGGTATTTATTTGATATTATTCTTACTCCCTTGAATTATACAGTTTCGGCAAACTTTTAAGTATTTCAACAAATTACTGAATAAACCATGTGAAATAGGTGTGGTAATGAGATCTAGCTTGTATTAGGCATAGTACAGGCTGGACCTTATTACCGCAACTACTGTATATTTAATTACATATATATTCATATTTTATACATAGTTCTATGATTCTATATTAATACGCTATTGTGATACTATTGTAATTTAAATAATTGTTTAGTAGATGACGTTAATTTAAAATTGTATTAAATTAATGATTAAAATCAAACAATAAGTTATAACAGGATTTGAGAAAAGTTTTAAAGGTACATGTCCCGATTTCCACGGTTTTAGGGGCCTCTAGAATGCCGACTAATGCCCTCTTATTGCACTTATACAAAAATTTTAGAGAATCGGGTTTTAACATTTTCGGGCTCATTTTTTTTTTATTCTGACTTGTAAAGGTTCCAAAAGAATTTTGCCCTGGACCCCGAAAGTATAAATCCGGCTTTGGTAAAAGTATTCGTTTTACTATACTAATTTATTAATATGGGGTTTTTTCTGAATTATATAGTTTTGAAACTACTGAAAATGGCGAAAGGGATCAGAGCTCTATTAGACACTGTAATGCAAGCTTTGCCTCAAGTTGGAAATTTAGGACTCTTGTTCTTCTTGTTGTTTTTCATATTTGCCGCTTTAGGCGTGGAGTTATTTGGAAGATTAGGTAAGAATTATATTTAATACTATAAAATAAATATTATATTTTTCTATTTATTTTATATAATTTAAAATAAATGTATTTAAGTTCATAGAATTTTTGAATAAATATTCTTAAAACGTACGAAATAGAAAATTAATACTGGTATATAATAAAAATTATTCAAGTATTATGATTTTTAGAATGCAGTGAAGAGCACACTTGTCAGGGTTTAGGGGAGCACGCACACTTTGGAAATTTTGGAATGGCATTCTTGACACTTTTCCGCGTTGCCACCGGGGACAATTGGAGCGGTATAATGAAGGATGCTCTTCGAGAAGATTGTGATGACTCTACTGACTGCGTAAAAAATTGTTGCGTAGCCGCAGGAATTGCACCTATGTTCTTTGTTATATTTGTGTTGATGGCTCAATTTGTATTGGTTAACGTAGTGGTTGCAGTATTGATGAAGCATCTCGAGGAATCACATAAGCAGGTAAACTTTTTACTATCTCACGTTATTATCAAATTGCAGATATTATGATTTTTTGCGAATGAAAACTCATATTTTTAGAATTTTATAGATTAAATTCTTCTTTTTTTCTACAATGTAATAATTGAAAAAATAAAAAGTTAACTTGTTCGTAATCTAAAAATAATCGAAAGGAAAAAAGCAGCATTGGGTGGAAAATATTTCAGTTGAGTTAAAATTTACTTGAAGAAAAAATAAGTTCAAAGAACTTTGGTTTCAATTCATTATTAATATAAAAATAACCTAGGCTTTTTACAAAATTCGATTTTCTTTTCGTAACTGGGACGTATTGATTAGTAACGTCATTGAAATAAATGTAATAAAAGAGATATTATCAGCTATAAAACACAAACTTTTCTATTAGTTTGCTTATTTATGCCCTGTCCTAGTTAGTACAACAATAATTTGTGTACAGAAAACATTTTATAAAGCTCAATTACAAGTGGCAAGATTCCAGAATTTTTAACACTGAATAATGTCAAGTATGGTTTTACATACATTTTTATGGTATAAGGAGTATAAAAAAGTCCTTCACATTACAATATAAAAATTGAGTACAGTGAGGTCGCATCATAGTTAGGACAAGTATAGGTGACATTTGACAGTGATTAAAATCACTACCACGAAAAACGCTTCGTTGCATCTCTATTCAATTTCACAATATTAATATATTTGTAATTTCACAACTTCTATGTTTTTTAATTTTAAATATTAAATATTTGTTATATTATTTATCTAATTAAAAAAAAAATTAATTCTTAAAAAATTGCGAATTTTTTTAATTTGACGGCCAATATCTTATAGCAGAACACTGATGGGTGGTTTTTTTTAATATTTCAGTAAACTTCAAGAGCTTTTGATATGGATTAAAAGTTGTCAGACGTTTTGAAACATTTAAAAAATTAAGTTAAAAAATAAAATTACATGCATGGGTGGTCTCTTTTAAATCTTTTGAATACTCGTGCTTTTTACTGGAATTTCACAAAGAAAGTTTAAGGCATTTTTTACTGTGTTCAAATTTCATTTAGATCAGTGTTTTAATAATAAATAATAGCAATTTTAATATATAGAAAATATTTTTTGAAAATGCCCTTTTTTAAGATAGCATAATTTTGAGATATTTTTAAAAAATTTTAAAATTGAACGTTTTTTTTAAATTATCGGTGCTGATAAGTTTAATTAGATTAAAATAGAGTTCTTTTGACGTATTAAACATTAACGTCTCACGGTCCAATGAAAGCTGAAAGTTTTCACGGACCTAAAAAATAACACACTTGATAAAACTAATATCTCTCATCAGAGCATCGAAGTTGAATTGCATTATTTCAATTTATAAAGGGATTTAAAAAAAAAGTTATTTGACTACATAATGTTGTACAGTTTTTTAACCAAATCATTTTTCTTTTAAGTCTGTACATTAATGCAATAAATTTATTATTAAGTCCAAAAAGTATAAATTTTTATTCTGAAATTAATACTGTTTTTTAATAGTATTAAGTAAATGATAACTTTATTAAATATATATTTATTTTAAAATGTAACGTAACATCCATACTTAATTAGATACGTAATATTTAATTATAACTCACAAACATTAAATAATTCTTATTAACAGTTATTTCAAAACTATGAATAATATCAATATTTATATTCAACTTAAAGTTTCCAATAAATAAAAACTATAAATTGATTTCCTTATTAACAAATACATAAACATTACGAAATATTTTTGGAAATTAAAGAAATTTTCATTGTTGTGAAGACAATTCAAATGTTGTGGATGGATTTTATTAATTAAAATTTTCTTTGTAAAAGATGGAAGATGAAATGGACATGGAAGATGAACTTGAAAGGGAAATGGCAGCCGAGGAAGAAGAACAACTGGTGCAAATGGCACTTGACCAAGAATATGGGAACCAAAATCCTCTCTGTAAAGAGTTTTCACTACCCGCTGATTTTACATTCAAAAGCTTGCCTCCTTCGCCATTATATCAAGGTAATCTTTTTGTGATGTTATTTGAGACTGTTAATTGTCTTATTGTATTTGATCACAGGTTATGGTAGAAGGTTTTCTTTCAATTCTTGGAATGGTAAACTAACAGAACAAACTACAATGCGTTCCCAGAAAAGACGTCAAACTGTACAAGAATCAAACATTCTTATGCCACCTACCCTATTACCTTCATTTATGATTCCTCAGTTCGATGCGAGAAATCGTCAGTTTTCTGTAAGCCAAATCTACTCATTAATGTTTATTATAGAAAAATAATAATAATAATATACAAAACGACATTCAGCGTCATTGAAAAAGTATAATCTTATTTAGCTATCTTGATAACAACGTGAATTGAATATCTCAGAGAAAATTGTTATTTTTAGTATTTCAAGTTCCATTTTTGATAATTTTGATAAATTCGTTCATTCTAACATTGAAAGAGCAACAATACTGCGAAGTTTGTAACCCCTTTCGAATAAAACTGTATAGTTATAAAAAAATAGTTCGAAAGTTAAAATTTTTCGTGACATTAGTGCCGGTAAACATTTTATACTTTTTACTGAAACTTATTGATCGATGGGTTAATGCACTCAAATAACTTAAAGAGTTGAACATTTCCTTTTACTGATTTTTGTTACATTTTTTATTTAATAGCCAGTGAAACCACCACCACAAAATTAAAAATCACATCATGCTGAAGTAATTTTTTGTTCGAAAGTTAATTAAAAGAAAATTTTTTAAAAGAATAATTGTAAATGTAAATTGAGCGTATAATTTTTTTATTGTTGGTATTATTATAATTTATAGTTGTTACAAAAACGAAATAAAAAAGTTTTATATTAAAACAACTCCTAACCGTTATTGGCATTATTTTATAGAACTATAAATAAGACTTCAAATATTTTCAATATTTGAATAGAAAAAATATGATTTGAAAAAAATCATACTTGCATTGTTTTTATTGATTAGAATGTTTCAGTAATATTTTATATATGTATTTAAATTTAATATGTATTATAAAATGAAGATAGTATTATTTCAATAATTTTATGTTAAATTCTAATATTTTAGACTGTTCAAAATGAAAATATTAGAAACGCTCAACAAAAATCATCACATCAAATTAACATTTCTCAAAAACTGTCCGTCAAAGAGTCGCTATCGACTCAGGAAGAACAATTCTCAGAATGGCCGACAAAGCAAGTCAAGTCAATGTCGGATTTAGAATCTGGTGGTCCAGCGTCAATCGGATATTGTACCAGGGAAACGAAAAGCAACTTGCTAACAGTACCGCAAAATCCAGTGTTACTGGCGCCTCCCCCTCTATCGCGTTCGTACGTGACCCTAACCATACCCGAGGAGAGATCCGATGCACTGTTGCGGTCTAGGTTCCCTGGCAGGCGATCTGAAGACGATGCTAGCCCGGTCAATACATTGGACGTGCGGATCGAAGCTAGTGTAAAAAGGAAAACTTAAATAATTACTTTGTGATACGAACCGACCGATATTCTTGTCTCACCCATAAGCATAGGCGTGGTCCGACCCTAATTTAATGTGCCTCCACAAGTACAGCGAGTCTGTGGTATAAAGCTGAGTTTTGCTAAGTACTCACCCCATATTCACTAACTTATTCCTAAAACGAGTAGCTCATTCGTGCGTATCGATTAGGTAATTATAAGGCTAAATGCAATGTAATTATACAACGAAACAATAGTTTTTTTTATGAGTCAATTTCTATGATCCCTTGATAGATACGAATTACTAAGGTTTACTATGTAACATAAAAAAACAACTACTTATTGTTGTACATGAAGTCGTTATTAAAAATTTGATATAAATTCGATAAGAATACATTTGCACAAGTAAAACTTACTGAAGCTCAATCTAAGATCAGTAAAATACTTTTTATACCATTAAAAATAGTGGTATAAAATGAAGACGCAAAACTTATAAAAACGACATAGGGAGTTATTGATGAGTTTTCGTTTGTCTCTAAGGAAATCGCAATGTTAAAATATAAACCCTCTTATTGGTAACCATTTGATAAATGTTAGGGATGTTATTAATTTGGAATTTTGTATTAAACGACTTTTCCTTTTAGAAATGCCAATCGTTTTTCATTATGGAACCCATTATTTCTTGACGTATAACCGATGCAACAAAAGGTTATTTTTGGTTTGTTTATTTTGTAATTTATTCACTAAAATAATAATATAATTTTTTTTCAATTGAATCAAAATAAATCTGTAAAATAATTTTTCAAGATCTCAACAGTTCAAAAATATACTAATTTCAAAAATAATAAGGAGGTGCTATTACACAATGTGTTCTTGTCATTTTAGTAAATATGCAATGTACGCTTTGTATAAGATTCTTTTATAAAAAAAGAAGGTATTTGTTGAACGTTCCCTATTGTCACTTCAACATATATTATTACAGAAAACGTTTACCATGGTAACGATTGAAACGATAAACATATTTTTATAGCCCATTTCATATCAGACGTCGAGATATTATATACTACGGTAAGCACGATACGAACATTATTGACTTTAACGAGCTAGGCTTCCAAAAATTGGTATTTAACTATTATTATTTATTTTTTTGTTAGCACAGACCTTATTTGATTTAAATAAAACTTTAAGTAAATAAACTTGAAATGTATGCAAAACACATGAAAGTTCAATAAAATAGTTGGTAGAATAAATAATAAATTTTATTCCAAGTAAATTATTATTTTTTTATTTCCATTTAATTTCTCTCATCGGAAAATATTGACAGTGGGAAAACATTATTGGCGTTTATGATGTATACGATTGCTCTAATTGATCGATTGACATAAAAATTTTTTTAGCTACTATTTTATTTCATTCAAAGTATTAATACTAGTAACCAGAATAAAACATGATTGGAAAATAAATACTAATCGACTTTAATAAAATATGAGTTACCGTAAGATCAAACTTCAAGTGTAATGTTTAAATTAATTTAATAATGACCTCTTGTCATTTTATAATTTAAAATCATGTTATATTGATTAAGCAATATACTATGCAAAAAAAATTTATTTTTTATGAAATGAATAATATTTTATAGAAATTAATCAACTTTTTTTTTTATTAAGTGATTAAATTTAATAGGGTGAAGTTGGGTAAATGTAAAAGCATTTTTTTAGGTAAATGCACAAGTTTTTACTTTGAACTTGCATTTAATATATTAGCTGCACGTGTAAAGATTAGAACTTTTTGATCTAAAATAAAATCTGCCAAATAATCTAAGAGAAAAAATGAGTTTATATTTACTCCATTTTGCCTTATTAAAAACTATTGAGTATATTATAATAAAAATATTATGTAGAGTTTAAGTTAAGTCAGTTTATAGAATAAAATTTAATTGAATGACAATTTTATTAAAAGTTTTTTTCAATACAATTTTAATAAAAGTTTCATTTTTGTAAATTATGACAGTTTATAACTGTATGAATTAAATACATTTTTTGGTCAATATATAAAATTCTAAATGGATTTTATTTAACCCTATGCCAAATTTGTTGTAATGAATTTTGTATAAGTGCCTAGTTTTTAAACTTGATATTAGATTCTTACTTTATAAAGTTATGATATTTTATAGCTAGAATATCATTTCTCTTAAAACTTATATTTTCTACTTCTGTTTATACTTACTATATAATGAAAATAGCGTTAATTACAAAGTTACTCTAGAACATCGTTCTGATTTCACGATAATCATATGAATTAAGATCATTATAAATTAAAAATTAAAAATTATTTATACGTACATTATATGATATTCGACGATGTTTCATGGGTTTACATATAATAAAATCATTTATTCTAAAAAAAAAAATCTTGTAAATTAAGCTATTTTTAAGTTTCAAAGATTAAATAATTATATAATATGTTTCAAAATATCTTCAGTTACTATTTAATTTCCAGTAGAACATTTAAGGCGTTGATACGGGAAAAAAGTTCAAAAAAATTAATTTTTCGTTTTTTGTAGAAAACATAGTAAGTTAAAATCCTAATGACTCTGTGAAAAATAAAAAAAAGTTATGCATATTAAAAGAATAACAAGGAAAACAAAAAGACGCTTCCCGTAAGTTCACATGGTATGGAAAATAGATTTTACTCTTTTCTAAAAAAATTTAGTTTTGTGACTTAGTATATTTTTCATGTTATCAGTGCCATAAAAAAATGGTCTAACCGAATAACATAAAAATAAGTTGATAAATCATCATAACTATGAAGTAGAAATAACACTACTTATTAATCTAAATTTATGTGTATTGTTTATTATATAACAACTAAGTTATAATAATTCTTAAGAAAAATTATTTCAAATTACAGAATCAAAAATTATTGTTTAAAGAAATTGATAATTGTTTTATATTTTTCATGTTATTTCAATTTTTTGAAAAATTTTATTTGGACACGTTTTTATCTTTAATTTTAACACCATTAATGTAATTTTTTTTTTTATAGTTTTTGAAAATTTATTGAATAAATATTTTACGTTGTTTCAATGGCTTGAAAATAATTTTTTAAGTAAATATTGTGAAATTAATTCGAACTTTTCATTTTATAAATTTTATATAATTTATTGTGTCGAACTTCTAATCAAGAAACTTGAACGTATTTTAAATTTAATAGTTTTGCGACCAGTTTACCGATAACTAAGTAAAGTTATATTATTCGAAATAATTTTGTTTTACTAACTACTTTAAATCTTATTGTATTGATGCCTATTCAATTATGATACATAATCAAGTAATATTGTTATATTGTTGTATCTATCTGTGATAAAGTTTTATAGTTTAGATATCTGCCGCCTTAATAGTTTGTAATAACTTTAGAATTAATTATCAATTTTATATTGAGCTTCATCTTCTTTTTTTAGAAAATCGTTCGAGTATTTATACATTTTTTTAAATGTATAATTGCATTCATTTATATCTAGATTATAGAATTTTAGTGATTCTCTATAAGACTGCCTATTTTCTAAGTCTGACGGCAAACGTTCAAAAACAAAATCGTTTCTTTAATGCGCTTAAGTAGTCAAATTTGTCGTTACTAATGTAATGTTATTGTTACAATCACTTATTGAAGTTAATATTTGATTTTCTATTTGTAAATAAATAGAATACATCATATCTCTTTGTTGCTACCTATTTAGTGAATTAAAGTAATGAATTATGTATACATTCATTAATTTATATTAATATACATAATTAATACTATTGTTGTATTAACTACTTAAATATACACTGTATGTTTTATGTAATAAACAAAAAATGTAAATATAGAAAATTTAAAATGTCTTCTTATTTTAAGTAATCCAATAATATGAAATAGAATAATATTTATATTTTTCATAATTATTATTGAAGTAAAAATACGGTATCAATTTTGTTACTTTGACATAGTTATTGAAGAGTATTATATATAATTTATTATAACTCTTTTCTTAGACTTATTAATCTATATTAACTCGACTTTTAACTCATATCAAATGAAATTGGATGTTCTATACAGGTTATCCATGTATAAGTCAAAGTTAATTCGTAATTTATTATTCATATTACAAGACTATAGCTGTCTGTTAATAGCGGTTTCTTAAATAGGATTNCATATTACAAGACTATAGCTGTCTGTTAATAGCGGTTTCTTAAATAGGATTTCCTTACCTTGAATAATCCAAGGCGAGTGGTAACATCTTCGCAGTTTTGTGATAAACAAGAGAAAAATTATGTAGTAAAATTTCTTAAAATACTTCTTTTCTGCGTATCATTAAGTGTTATAAATAAATAATATCTATACATTTTATTAATCAGTTACATTAGAATAGCCAAGTCTATGAAATGAATGTGCATTGGTATTTTTATGTTTAGAACTTGTACAAGAAATTTACTCGTATAAGAAATTGTTAATTAACAAAAGATATTATATATTACAGTTATAATATAACTAAAAAGCGAATTTATATATATTTATAAATTATATTTGACCTCTTTTAAAAGTTTGTGGAAATTTTGTTATTGGAATATACAGTAGTGTAGAATTTTTGTACTGAAGTGGAATGGGAACACAAAAACCCCTTTCGCACTTTCGCCACTGGTTACCAAACGTTGTTTATGTATTGAAACCCACAACGAGTAAAATAATTTCATGCTTAAAATACAATTTTGGAAATATTATACGAATTTTAATAAATCTTACCCCTCCCGATGACAATATTGATACACTATTGAATTTTACTAGTTTAAATTCACATTAAGACAAATTAGTTTGGTTGAGTTTCAGATAAAAGTTAAAATTTTAGTACCAGGAACTCATAAATAGCATTGACACTGTCAATTAGAAAAGATAATATCATTATTAGAATAAATTGTATTGTATAATCATGATGGCTTGGTGGGCTACTTGAAAATTGCTGGCGAAGCGCTGGACATCTTCTGTAGATATATGAACCGCTGAACATTAGTTCTCATAAATTCCTGGTACTAGGTTTGATACAATATAACAGTACAGGTTTAAAATGTCCATAGGTCAACTCATTTCAGGATACCACATGAATTCCTGGTATGCAATTTAGATATTGCAAATGTTTAGTTAAGTGGATAAGTGTTGAAGCTTGTTGCGACAATCATCGCTTTATCGTATACATGTATACGGCAAGGTGGATGATCATCACATGAGAGTTATAACTATTACCTTAAAAAGGTGATTTCTGGAGGTTACTTAGAAATTATATGCAATTAAAATTTTAAATATATTTTTAGTAATTTGTTAGGCGTATTGTAAGAGGCGATTAAATATTCGTAAAACATTTAATAATCGCAAAAAAAAATTTTTAGCTTCGATGCGAAGCTGAGAAGGTATTAATTTTACCATGATGTGTTTATTTTTTTTTTTGTGTCTGTCACTACTTTTTCTCAGCTCTCACTGGACCGATTTCTTTTAACAATACGTCAAAAGATCACAAATTGTATCTAGTTGAAGACATTACCCTTAAAAATTTAAAAATTTTCCCTCGTTCCCCGCAAATGGGGGAAATATCCAAAAAAATTACAAATTTAAAAATCGACAAATTTTGTCATTTTTTTCACTTTTTTTTCTTAAAACTTCCATAACTTTTTCAAAAATCAACAAATCAACATAATTTTTTTTTAAACTAAAACCTTAGATATTTTCCTTT
>NW_026099572.1:26617733-26628220 GCF_025091365.1 Daktulosphaira vitifoliae | reverse complement strand
TTCCCTCGTTCCCCGCAAATGGGGGAAATATCCAAAAAAATTACAAATTTAAAAATTGACAAATTTTAATTAAATTCTTTATCTTAATCAGGGTATTAATAAGGAACTAGCAGATCATGCAGCTTTTGTAATTATCCACCAATTTCTTAGAATTAAACACTATCTACTGATTTGCATCGAAGCGTTTCTTATGATAGTGATTTTAATCACTGTCAGATTAAATCTATACTGGACCCAACTATGCAACGTCCCCACTATGCCGCGACTCCACTGTGCTGGGTTTTTTTTTTTTAATTAAAAAAATTAAGGACATTTTTTCAAATTTTTTGTATTTATTGGTTCAACTAGATTTATATTGGGTTCTTTTGATGAAAAACCCAACAAAATTGGTCGATCGAGAGATAAGAATTTTCATGAACAGATCAGTTGGCCATCGAATGGGAATTAATTAGGGGAATAGGTTCTCCATTAACATAACGTATTCAACTTTTTTAGAAATTTAATAAGAAGAAAGCCATTTATGAACATCCATTAATCCACAATTATATTTTGATAAAGTTAATACTTATAAAAAAAAACTATGAGATATGAGATTACAGTATCTACGAAATTCTTTCCATCATAACAGTTACGGTTGTGACAACAATCTATGCGCTCTAATTCCGCATGGTGAATCTTGAAAAATTACATTCGAAAAAGGTTTTAGCCCCCTAAAATTTTTCAGAGTTCCCCATTTTGGTAATTCCAGATGTTAGGGTAAGATTGAGAACACCGATAATCCTGGATTACTTTGTAACCCAATATATGGCGGCACATGGCGACTTCAAGGAAAGACTACATAGGCTGAACCTTGAACGTGACCATTTATGCGACTGCAGAAATGCAAACGACACTTCAGAGCATGCTCTCGCGGAGTGCATACTGATAAGGCGCACAGAGAAAAGTTGGAACTAGAATTTTATAGAGCTGGAATGCTATGGCCATCAAACTATTCGAGCCTTATTAAGACAAGGAAGATATTTGAACCATTCAAGGTGTTTTCTAGAAATACCCTAACGGAAAAGGGGCAAAGAAAAATAGCCCATCCTGCCATCATAGCCTAGTGAAGGGCCGTCTAGACCCAGCGGAAGGGGGTCGTTAAGAATTTCCCGCAGTGCCCTGAGTTAGTCATAAAACGCGACCAAATTGGGCGGTGGAGTCTCCAGCAGACCAGGTTGGCAATCAATAGTCTAACTCACCCGTGCACCAAGTTGGGTAGGCAGTTGCTGAGATGAAAGTCGATGACGCATAGTCGAAAACCCCACGAAGGTTTTCCGTACTACGGGCGGGACGGGCGCCCCAGATAATGGCCTAGTCATCATCTGCCATCCCGACACTCGTTATCAGACAGGTTTATCGCTCAGATAATAGTGGGGCTTGGACCATGGTTACTGTCACTGGTGTAAATTTGTGGTTTATGACTAAATGCTGGCCTCAGGAAAAGCAGCCGTGAGACAGATCATTGGTCTGTCCTTGGCGCCTACCGGGCTTTCCCAGTGAGGAGATAAACTGGATGTTACGTATACCATAATACGTAGTGGCTTGGATAGTAGCTGCCAGAAACTCTACCAGGGTTTCCGAGGTTGGTGCTAACCAGAAGTGAACAGTACGGATAACTTAATTGTCCGGCGCTGGTAATCTGTTTGAAGACACGGTAACTATGGAGCGACTTTTGCTCCTCGTTCACTGATCCTCCGTGCCAGCAATTAGAACTTAGTACTAACGCTGATCTCGGTTCTAGGTGAATCTCTTCGGAGTGAAACCCACATAGACAATAAAGTTTTCCAATTTAGAAAATTATATTTATTGTGATATAAAAATATTTGTGAAAGGAAGATAATCAATCTTTTGTAGAGTAAAAATATGTCTACGAGGCCATATTTAAGATTTTAGTGTAAGGTGGTTGCATAATTTGCTTATATACTTACATTTTTTAGGAGTTATATTTTGTATAAAAAAAAAACATGAACTTATTTTTTCATAATATTTATATTATAATATAATATAAAAGAAAATAATTATAAGTAATAATGTAATATAATTAATTCATATAATTTTTTTTTTATTAGAACACAAGAATAATTATGACACATTACGATAATAATTAGCTCATTAAAACTATCACAATTTTAAAAATCTTCAGTAAAATATAAGAACCAAGTCAAATAAAAACAGAAAAAAATTTAAATCATGAAATTTTACTGAAAAAAGATCTTATTGAATGTAATAATTTATTTTATTTTAAAATTCAGTGAATTGGTAGTTATAGTTAATAATTTATTATTATGATATTAATATTATAATATTTCTAATATATACACACAATAAGTGAAACAATAATACTAATGATAATTAATAAATAATTGTATAAAAAAGGTATTATGTTGTTACAATAGCAATAAACGTCTTTTTTCATTCACAATAAACTTTTGTAATATACAAATTAACAAGTGTGTAAAATAATATAAATTAAGGAACTAAAAATAAAAATTGTTACAAATAATTTGTGTTAAATTAAAAAATATGAATAAAAAATGTAAAAAAAAAAAACAGATATATATATTTATACAAAAATTGTTGTTCGATTTCAACTTACTTAAACTATTTTCATTTCCTATTAAAAAATAATAATAATGTACACTTCAAAAATGTTTCTACCTAACACACAAAAGTACAAAAAAGAGAGAACTTTTAAATGATACTACTATTTAAAAAAATCTACCAAGAAATCAAAATTGTTCATTCATAAATTATTTACATTGTTTTTCTTTTTTTTTTTACCTCTCGAAATCGCTCTGGGAATACGAACACGTTTTGTTTATCATATTAATTCGTCATTATTTTAGAACATCTTTTGGTAAGTTTTGTACTCCTCCATTATTGTTATTATTAATTCATATACTTTTTAAATTATAAATAAAAAAAAAAATATGATTCGATTAGACAATAACATTGAAGATAATTGAAATAATACAAAAATTATAATTATATATGGTTAAAATTTACAAATAAAATAAGATCTGTGATTGTTAAGATGCATAGATTAAAGATAAGAGTATAAATCTTAAGAAAAAAATTATAATACTTAATGCAAAAGTATTAATATAATAGTATATTAGTATTCTTCAAATGTTTATTACATTAACACTAGTTAAAAATTATTATTTTGAAAGAAATGTTGTGATATTTTTAAGAACAAATTATTTGTCCATAGACCAAATTCCATTAATAGGTCATATAAAATCAAATTATATATATATATATATATATATATATATATATAGTTTAATATTTAAAAAGAACTAAATACACATATGATCTTAAATTGTTATCTCACAAGTTATCTAACTGTTTAAAAAAAATATAAATATAATTGCTTAAAACATTTTTTTATCTAATAATATTATACAAAAATTATTTTCATTTTATTAAAATATTTTTATTTTAAATTTAATATGACAACAAAACAATCACAGTTAAAAAATATTTAATGAGAAGAAAATTGAACCAGCATAGGATTTTTATAAATTTTTATCGAACTAATAATACAATAGTTTTATTTAACAAATTTTACTAAAATTATGGATTTAACTTATAAAAATTAAAGTTTTATATATAAAAAAAAATAGTGAATAAAAAATAGTTTAATAAAAGTTAATAAATTGAGGAAATAAACATAATACTTAATAGTTAAAATCTAAAAATTGGTTGAACAACAGTACTTACGATTTGTAATAAAACTAAATGAAATATTTAAAACTAAGTAGTTTAAACAAGTTATTCATACAAAAAAGTTTATAAATAAAAAATAAAATGATAATAAGTAATTTCATAGGTACAACTTACTGATGGTGGTCAAAGATTAATTTATCAATGATGATGATACATATTATGCATGAGATGTTGTTGTCTATGGGCATGATAAACTGCAGCAGCGTGTTGCATATAAATGGCAGCTGCTTGAGGATTGCCGCCACGAAGAGCATAAGCCTGTTGCATTGGCCACTCCGAGAGGTAGGCGTGATCTCAGTAACCCGAAGCTTCCTTATACTCAGACCCCTCCATTGTGAAGAAATCTTCTAATTTCCATTGTAATGTTTCAAATGTAGGCCTTTTCATAGGATCTTTATGCCAACATTCCAGCATAATATCATAAAGGGCAGTTGGACAATTAGGAGGCATTGGCATACGGTAGCCATGTTCAACTTGGTGGAGAACTTCAGCATTTGTCATACCTAGAATTTTTTTTTTTAATTATTATAAAAAAGTAAATTTTATCATTTAACCAATGACTCTCATATCAGAGGCTTTAAATGTAAATTAAAATAAAATATTATTATAATTACCAGGATAAGGTATACGTCCATAGGTAACAAGTTCAGTAAGCAAAATTCCAAATGACCATACATCAGATTTAATAGAAAATTTGCTGTAATTTGCTGCTTCAGGAGCAGTCCATTTTATTGGGAATCTAGCACCAACTCTTGCTTCATATTCATCCTCCTAAAAGATAAAAAGGATATATCATATTCAATTAAATAAAATTATGATCTTCATTTACCTTAATAAGTCTTGCAAGACCAAAATCTGCTATTTTAACTATGTTACTTTCACCGACAAGTACATTTCTGGCAGCCAAATCACGATGTATATAGTTTTGAGACTCAAGATATGCCATACCTGAGGCTATCTGAGCAGCCATATCAATTAGCTGTTGGAGTTTTAATCCTCGACCTTTGCCTAAAGAATTTTAAATATTAATTATTAAAAACTATTTAAATTTTAAATAATTTTTTTTTTTAACATTAAGTATTTTATTCTTACTCTACAATAAAAAAAGGGATGTGAAGTTATGCAAGGTAATAATAGGTTTTAAGTAACATGAAATTTTAGTAAAATGTGTAAAGAAAAAGTGGAATTAAAAAGAAATAAATTAGACAATTTTCTACAATAATACTTAGTTTCAATAACAAAAATTTACACTTTAAAAGATAAAATTAATGAACATTCAACTATTTAAATACCTTGTAAAAATTCTAGAAGACTTCCATTTTTCATAAGTTCAGTAATTATATAAATTGGTTCTTCCATTGTACATACAGCATACAATTGAATCAACTTTGTATGTCTTAATTTTTTCATAATTTGTGCCTCTGCCAAGAAATCTTTGGGATCCATAGTGCCTATAATTTATTTGAATTATAAATCAAACAAATGGTTTTTAAATTTTACCCCAAACAGATAAACATAATATAATTTTTTACATGATAAAAAATGTATTTTTTTTTTAATTTTGCTATAGATTTGTAATTATTATTTCAATAAATTTTATAAATAATTAATAGTTTTATAATATATTTATTAAAATAAAATGTAAATTTGTTTAATATGGTACTGTTCACTAAATTACCAGTTTTCAGTGTTTTTATTGCTACAGGTGTTGTATTATTCCATAAACCTTCCCATACTTCACCAAACTGACCATGACCCAATTTTCGAACAAACTTTAATGAAGATCTATCAATTTCCCATTGGTCTCTTGTGCTATGAGATAGACCGCCAGTAACTGGTTTTTCAACCTAAATTAAAAATGATAAATATTGTTGTTGTTCATAAAAAAATTCCATATTTTATGTCTTTAGAATAAGTATTTTTCAAGTTATAATTATTTTATTATACCAGATGTTAAATAAATAAGGAAACAGGTCAATTGTTATAAACAATGAAAACAATAGAATACTATTTTCTTACTTACTAAACACCTATATATAGGGTATGTAACGTAGAAAGAGTATACATTATAAACATACCCCAGTATGAGCTATACTTATCCGCCATATGTATTAAAATGATTGTAACATAATAAATATTTATCTTAAAATTGTTATTTATCCTAGAAAATAGCTAAAAAATTGTTTTAAAATTTCAAAAAATTTTTTTCTTATAAATAACAATAAAATGATTTTAAGCAAGTTTAAAATTGAAAAAATTAAAAAAAAAGTAAGGCAAAATATTTGTTGAATCAAAAGTTATTAAAAATGTCAATCTAAAAAAAAAAAAGAAAAAGTAAAAGTTATTTTGTCAATTTATACAGAAAAACTATGTTACTTATGGTAGTACAATTTTTAAACATATATTCCAAAATTTAAAAATTGTTTTTTTGTAAATTGAACACATATTGTCTAAGATTAATATTTTAAGAATATTTGCAATATAATAGTTGCTAAATGAATCTAATTTTTTTTTATAATGTATATCCATAAGAAAATAATAATATTTTAACTGTATTGTTATAATGTTTACTACAAGTATAAATTATCTTATAAAATTTACCTGTACACATGGCTTTCTTAAATTCACACATAAACCATCTGCATCTTTACTATAATATTCTACTAATTCTTGTAATGTTCTAAATGTAGTTCGGCGAGCAATAAAGAAACCTCCTTCATCTAGCTGTCTGATACGATAATGTTTGACAGTATCACCATCACGTACTGTGAAAAATTATCATTAAATTAACTAAAATTCAAATGTTTACAGGTTGTTTTATTTTGATAATTTAATAATAAAAAATTTTTATTTAAAAATAAACTAATAAGTTAATATTTTATAAATTATCAATTAATATAATAGTATAGTAAAAATGTTGAAAATTTAGTGATATAATTTATATCTGTTGGAATGTCTTACTAAAATTTAGTATATATTCTAATCAAGCAACCAAAATGGCTTAAATTATACTAGTATAATAATTAAGATAATGAAATTTTAGTCTTTTACATATTGTATGTTTCAAATTATAAACTGAAAAAATATTTCACAAAATTTAAGTATTAATTATATAACTTACCAGATAGAGAATAATCATTTCTTCTGCTTTCAGAATCACGAATTAAAAATGCTCCATGATCATTTTCTGGTAAAAGTAACTTTTTTTCAGCCTCAATTCTTTTAATTTTTCCAAAATACCAAGGTTCGGCTTCAATAGACTTTAATTTTGCTACATAATTTGATGGTATATAACCTTCTTGTTTGGTAGCTTTACTTCTAGCTAACCACCAGTCACCTTGTGTATCATTGAGAATTTCTAAATGTTCACCTTTTCTAAAACTGAGATCTTCATCAGTACGAGCATCATAATCATAGAGTGCTACGAATATTTTGGCAGAAGCATTTGTTGCATTTGAAGGTTCCTGATCGGGAACAGGTGGCATTGGACCATTTCTAACTTCACGAATGTTATCGTGGGGCGGCAGTTGAATAGGAACACTGGGTATAGCTGGTGAACCTATGGTATCCTTGTTTCCAACATTAGAAGGTGAACCCGTTATGTCTTTTTTGCTAGATGAGCCTTTTTGACAACTAAAACAGCTGCCCATTTTGCTATAAGGATACTGATTGTTGTGTTAAGCTTTTGAATTAAAATGTAATTAATAAAAATTGAGCATTATAAAAAGGCGTAGCGCTTTATTTTTATCACATATGCCTAAAAAAAAAAGAACATTAAATTAATTGATTACATTAATCTACTGTAAAGAAATTTTTATAACGACAGTAAAAATAGTTGAAAGTTTAATAACGATATATTAATAAACGATTAATGAAAACAGATAATTAGTTATTCTAGACAGTAGCTGGCACCCATAGAGTGGAAAAAGTAATAAGTAAAAACACAAAAGGCAAATACTGATAACCGTGTCCACTGTCTACTATCATGGATGAAAAAAAAAGATAACAATTTACATTAAGGATGCAATTCCAAATAAATAGGCATGCCTTAAAAATTAATATTTTTAAAATCTAAAATTCTAAGGATTGTAATTTCTTTTTTAAATAAACAAGATTTTTAATAACAAAACTAAGTTTTCTAAAACTTAATTATTATTCAAAAAATATGTTCAATTTGCAATCGGTCTCTCCAAATAAGCTTTTATGCCTTCTTATAGAAGAGTAATAAGTTACTCATAATATTATTAGTTCAGAAATAGACATCAAAAAAAGAAAACTTTTTTAAAATAATCACTTTATAATATTATTGAACTTAAAGATAAGTAATTATGATTTTACATGTAAAATTTATACTTTTAAATTTTTATAAATTACTTTTTAATTCACTTTAATAAAAAAATTTAAAATTTATACTTTTAAATTTTTATAAACTACTTTTATTTCACTTTAATAACAAAATTATAGATATTCTGTATTTAATTTCTACAATTTTTCAAGACCAATTCATAATTAATAATAATAGTAATATTCTTATAAATACTTATCGAAAGATTAGTTAATGTAATTCTGATTATCATATACCTTGTAGGAATGAAATCATAGTTATTTATTTAATTTTTTGTTTCATTGATAAAGGTATATGTGTTAACAACGTTACGAAATATCAAGAGTATAAATTGAATAAAATGAGTTGATATTTAATTAACAACCCCTATGCATTTCATTATTTGAGTAACAGCTATTATACAATTATTTTATTCCATGATTTTTAAAACTTATAATTAATTCTTCCATGCTGTAATATTGCTATAAGAGTTTTTAGGTTATGTGTCACTTGTGCATCATCTAATAGATTCTCTATTAAATGTTATTGCGCGACGTTGAGTTGTTGGAATTTTAATCCGTGCTTAGTTTTAATAAAACTAAGTGTTCTAGCGAAATTTTAAAAATTTTCAACAAGTCATGGCTGATCAAGTAATTTATTTTATATTTCCTGAATTATTGAATTGTTTTTATAGGCTATTACTTGAGTTTTTCTCTTTTAACAGTAGACCACATGGGTATTTCTTTAAAAATAGTGAAAGCTAAACTATTAATTTAAAATTATATAACAATAATAATCATAAATATTTGTTTTGTAGACAGAAAGAGCTTTTCAAAAACAACCTACTGTTTTCTTGAACCGCAAAGAATCTAAAAAGAAGAAGTCTCTTCGTCATTATCGTAACATTGGTCTTGGTTTTAAAACTCCAAGAGAGGTCAGTTATTATTTTTCTTACGTCAGATATTTTTGTTTTTATTATAATATAGTGCAATGTTAAACAGTTATTTAAGTATAATTAATATAATGAATATCAACATTTCTAATTTTAATTTATTTCAATATTCTTTTTCTGTTTATAAATTATTGGTTATTTTTTTTTTTTCAAATTATTTGGTTTATGATCAGAATACAAATAAGGCAGTATTGTTTCAAAATCTAATATATAATTTTTTTTATCAATTGTAGTAATTTATAAATTATTTCCCATTCTTCTGGGTTCTGTTACAATGGGTTGGCAACTTAACTAATCATATTATGAATGCTAGAGAGTTGTTTTTCATAAAGCATTTTAAGATGATCAACCTTAATTTTTCAGCCTCACATAAAATCACCCTGACACTTTGTTTTTAGCACTTTTATTAAGTTCAAGCCAATTTTTATGAAAGTAGCTTGTATACTTAGATAATAAAAAATATTCAGTTATTTCCAAATGCCAAATATTATAAATTTCATTATATATAAGACTCCTCCACTTAAAGTTCTGTATGAGTATTAAGTTTAAAAAATCCAATTTATAAATTTACTTAATATGTAATACACATTCTAAGGAAAACCAACACTATAAGTTGAAGTAAGAAAATAATTGTGTGTTAATGATGATATTAACACGATGGTCTTCTGATTTATTTGATTACAGCATGTGTAACTGATTTATACATAAATAAATTTAGTTGTTTCATTTAATTATTGAAAATGAATATATATTAGGGTGGTCTAAAAGTGACAAAAAAAACATTTTTTTTTTTAAGTTATACTCCTACACTTGAAAATTGTTCTACCTGGTTTTATATACAATTCTCAAGAAAAAAAAACACTAAAAATTAATTTTTGAGCCATCCCAAGCTATTTGAAAATTATTAACTTAAAAAAAAAATAAAATAATAATGAAAACTATTTTATGTATACGTTCTTATATTTTTTTATCAATAAGTCAAGCTATATTATATAAATCATTTTAACATTTCTAATTTTACTTACTAAAGAATTAAAAAATTATATAAAAGTTGAATTGCTTTTTTTTAAAGTGTGTTTGCTGCAATCAGGATAAATCTTCCGATGCTCAGAAACTACTTGTAAGAGAAACTGAAGTTGATCCTCATTATGGGTAATTTTGCGATTAAGGTCTTGGATCAATGAAACTCCTCTTTCTGCCACGTCATTGGTAACTCGAAGATTCTTAAAAACTTCCTCTGCTTTTAAGTAGCTTTTAGACTCGGTCCAGTTTACCACGTCATTTTTCAAAAATTCATCGACACCAAATTCTGTGAAAATTTGTATTGTATTTTTGTTAGCTAAATCATGAAGCTGTAAATTTTCTACATCGTGTTGGTCAATTTTCGGTCTTACATTGGGAACTTCTGGAGAGGGGTTATTATTTATGGCGTAAATTATC
>NW_026099572.1:26457270-26615655 GCF_025091365.1 Daktulosphaira vitifoliae | reverse complement strand
AATAATAATATTTTATTAATTAAAAAATATAGAAGTTATGGTAATTTAAAAATTTTAGACTCAGATTTTAAATAATTACAAGCAATCTCTTCTATAAATCCATTAAAACCTAGGTACAATTTAGAATTATTTTTAGTTAAATTTTAATATTTATTATTTATAATATTTTTTAATATTTATAAACTTATATATATATATATATATATATTTAATTTTTATTATTAAGTTACTTATCAAAAATAAGTAACTTATTCAGTTTCATTTATTTAAAAGTATCCAGTTGATTTTTCAACTGCAAAATGATGATACAAACACGACGGTCTTATGAAATAATTTATAATGATTATATACTGTGTTACTGATTTTCTGTATGGCTAACCATAATTAGCTTTAATTAAATAAAATATATACTCTTTTATGAGACATATTATATGTAGATCCATTATTAGTTTTAGTATCAAAAGTAATATTAGGATGATTTTTTTAATCTACTTTACTAAAATGTATAGCTCATATGATGATATTAACACGACGGTCTTATGAAATATTTGTATTGATTTTATATTGTGTTACTGATTTTTAGTGTATTTACATTTTTATAAGCATTATCTTTATAAATTCTTAGCTATTATATTATTTTAATGTGTTGAATTTATGAATAGAAAAATTTATTTTAAAAATGATGATACTAACACGACGGTCTTATGAATTATTATTTATCTAATAATGATTTAACATTGTGTTACTGATGTTAATTATCTTTTATAGTTTACCTTCTGCATTATTAATAAAACAATATTTCTCTCTTTCATAGTTCTACATGTGAATAACTAATTTATATAAATTGAGTTTGTTTTTATAACACATCAAAGACTTGTATATTGACTATGTATTCTATAAAAAAATAATAATTCTTTTATTGTGGTGCATCAAAATGATATGCGTTTAAGCGTCTAGACCCCCAGTCACAATATTATTTGTCTGTAATTGAATCACTGAAAAAAAAAATTAAAAAAATGTTTAAAAATTAAAAAAAAAGTTTTGCTAATCATTTTGTCGGTGAACATTTTTTGGAACGTACAAACAATTAAGAAATTACAATGCAGATTTAATTTAAATAGTGTAGTTAATAACGAGTAGAAAAATGATAAGATTCCAGAAAGTTATTATTTTTATACTCATAATCATTTTAGTTAATATACTTTTTTTTATTATTCGGCAATGCTTTTGTAATCATTTGATTATATGGAATACTTACCTTTACCATTCAAGTTAGTCCAAGAATTGTTTTAAATAAGTGTAATTTATAGTTTATGTGTTCATTATTTAATAATTGAATAAAATAAATCTGTATTTTACACATACATCGAAGGAATAACCAAAAAGGGGCCAAGTAAAGTCTGTAGCTTACAAAAACGTAATATTTTTTAGGTTGATAGAGATTAATAAAATTTGTTTTTTGTAATCTGAAAAATAGGCTGTATCAAATTATAACATTTTTTATCCAATCAGATTAAGTTTGAACCACTTGTAAAATAATTTTGAATTGAAACAGGCTAACAAATTAATAATTAATTATTGTGACGGCCAAAAAAAAAATTTAGGTTCAATAAAGTTTTAAAAATAGATGCAATAACTTATCAGTTACAGTTATATGTTTAATATAATATAAAATAATTTTATAGAATTTTCAAGTGAATTAACTTAGAAATAAGATTCTTATTTATAAAAAAAAAATATTTAAAAATGATATATTTAATGAAAACATTAAATGATAATCGTTAACTGATTTTGTGATAGCTCTTGTAAACAATACAGTGTCATCAAACTTTGAATAGAATGATGGAAGTGAATATGTTGTCATATAATAAGTTTTACTTTTTTTGAAATGTAGTTAAAATTAATTAACTATGGTCTTTCAACAAAAAAGTTAGATTGAATTAGACTTCTTTATAAATTTGTTTGGTCCATGCAGGACTAGTTACTAATTTTGATGTTGCTAATTTAAAGATTGAAAACTCAATAATACTTAATTTCTTGGAAATCTTATATATTTATTTATTTAGATTATTAACTCTGATAATGTTAAATTAAGATATTTAATTAGAAAATGTAGTTTTAAATTAATTTAAGGCCTAGAGTTATACATGTAAATTACATAGAGTGGGGGAAAATAGCATTTCAGCTCATTATATATGTAATATATAAAACAATATTAATAGTTAGAATGTCATGTTTTAGAAAGTCATAAGTTAAGTACTAAGAAAAATATTTTCAATGGGCTAGTTTTTTTTTTTTTTTTCAATTAAAATTATAGATAAAACAGTATACATTTTCAGAAAGTTGAGCTTGGTGGAATATTATCTTTTTTTCTTTTTAGTGATATAATATAATCAAAAATATTTACTACAATTATTATTCTAAATATTTTTGAGTTATTATAATTTTGCAAACGTAGACAACTACCAAATGGCAGCGGGGATGAGCCAGATTGAACGAGTTTTTATACATCAAACTATACTTTCTTAATTTATATAGAACATAGAAAATTGTTTTAAAGTTATTATACTTAAAAACTATTAATTATATAATTTGAATTTGAACTTCATGTTCATTTTCTTATTATTTTTAATATTTATAAACTTAATTTTAATTAACAAAAAAAATCTTATTCTCTTGTGGATAATTTAATGGAAAGTTAAAAAAAAATATGTATTTTTTATATATAGTAGTTAAATAGCAAAATGTTTACATATTTCACCATCATCATATATAATGAAATAAATTTCAATTCTATCTTATTTATATTATTTAATAATACAAGCTCAATATTTTAGGCAATTGATGGAACTTACATTGACAAAAAATGCCCATTCACTGGTAATGTTTCTATCAGAGGACGTATTCTAACAGGAGTCGTACGTAAAATGAAAATGCAAAAGACAATTGTTATTCGAAGAGATTATTTACATTACATCAGTAAATATAACCGTT
This sequence comes from Daktulosphaira vitifoliae, assembly GCF_025091365.1. Classification (NCBI taxonomy): domain Eukaryota; kingdom Metazoa; phylum Arthropoda; class Insecta; order Hemiptera; family Phylloxeridae; genus Daktulosphaira; species Daktulosphaira vitifoliae. The sequence goes on along the minus strand of NW_026099572.1, from coordinate 26,612,661 downwards.
TTGAAAAACGTCACAAAAATATGTCTGTTCATTTATCTCCTTGTTTCCGGTTTGTTAAAATAAAAAAAATTGATTAATGTGTATACTAAATTTGTTATTAAAAAATAATGTTATTCATAGGGATGTAGAAATTGGAGATATTGTCACAATTGGTGAATGTCGACCACTAAGTAAGACAGTCAGATTTAATGTGTTGAAAGTAACCAAAGGAACAGGTGCCAAGAAAGGTTTCAAAAAATTCTAAGTTTAAATGTAATACTATTGACTATTATTATTTACAATAAAAACTGGAAAACCAAATGTTGAAGTTTTTTTTTTTTTGTGTTTGTCTATTGTTTAATGTTTATATGATGCCGAGTATAGAGCTGAAAAATAATATTTCTTCGTGAATGGTGGTAATCAGTGTGATTAATAAATAATCAGTAAATACAATTCAGTAGATTATATCTTAAATCTGATTTTTTACAAAAACGGAAATTTGAATTTTTTTTGTCAATTGTCTAGTAAAATGTTTTCTTTAGCATATCAAAAAATTGTGAGAAAATTTTAACAGAAAAGATTGTTTTTCAGACAAAAAGTTTCTTTTGTTCTCCTAAATTGGAAAATAACAATAAGTTTTATTTTTGATTGGAATATGATTTTATAATTAGTTATTAAAAGAATTGAATATTTTAAAGTAACTTTGAAAAATAATAGAATAATGTATTGAATTGCTACATGATTATTGTGAGTTAATATACGACTCGTATCTGTAATGAAAGAATCATATCAACCTATGTAATAAAATTATGAAGTGCTTGTTAAGTATGTTATTATTACAACTTGACAAGTTTTAAATACAAGACTAAAAGATTTAATAATTCTTAAGTGAAAAATTGAAATAGTAAAAAAATCAAAACTTGATAAAAGCATACAATAAAATATATACGCGCAAATTGGGTAGTTTGGAAAAGCTTAGGCTCTCAAATATTTAAAATATCTCTTCCTTAAATTCAGTAAAATTAGTATTGTTTCATAAAAATATATTTTTGAAGGGGAAAATTTATATGATTTACATTACAAATTATATTAATTATAAAGCCATAACAAATTTATGTCTTATGATATTTTATTTCCGTTGTAATAAAGAAGCTTTTAAATTGAAGGTTGCATCAACGTTCTTTTTATATTTTATACAATTTTACTATTATAATATGATTTCCATACTTAGTTTTGTCATTTTTATCCCACTAATATGATATATATATATAATAGATGATAATTAATAATATAACTTGAGTATGAGAAATATTTATGCATTCCATCATATTTGAAGGAAAAATTGTTTTTGATTAGACATTTTATAAAACTACCTATGTTCCATATTATTATAAGAGTAAATTACATTAGACTAAAATATTATTTTGTAATAATGCACAAATGAATCACAGCGGAGTCTTCTGATCAATTTCATTGTGGGGGGGCGGGTTAAATTAAACTAACTAGCTTGAAAATAATTGGCGCAAATATTGTTTTAAACTTGGTAGCAGGATACTTAAAAAACATCTCTACAACATAAGTAAACAATTAAAAATATCCTATTAGATTCGTGAAAATGTTGGTATTCTAAAAATAATTAAACCGTAACAATTCTTTTTAGAGGTGCTTTATTTCCAAAAATCCCTAACATTTTTCCTAGCTACTCTCCATATATTGTATCCAGCCTTATTTTGATCTATTGATAAATGTTACCTACCTGTGTGGGATGTAAAATAAATTGTATTAATATTCATAGTAATAATAGAATAATGTAATAAATTTTATAGTATTTAACGAAAAGAACACTTTTTAACAACTCATATTAAGACAAAAGTAACTTGTATCAATTTTTTATTTATAACTTTAAAACCTTACATAGAAAAGTCAAGTTGAGCAATTACATTAATTTGAAAAAAAATATATATGCATTATACATTATTTTAAGTTAGTAGAGTTACAGGTATACACATTATAATTTGTGATTCATTAATGATAAGGGAGAGTAATCGCTCACAGGACTATTTGAAAATAACAATAAAATCCTATTAAATATTTTTTTTGCAAGTTTAGACTAAACTCGCATAAACCATACTTGAAGGGAAACAGGTTATTTTTAACGTGAAAATAATTTGATAGGTCCGTAAAAATATATTGCACCAGACCCTGCGATTTCTAGCGTTGTGTCTGACAGAGAGGTACTAAGTTATCAAGAAGATGCGAAGAACAAAGTATCCAACGCACATGTTAACTATAAATTCTTCCAATATCTTTGTAGTGGCAGTTTTGAGGGGAGATGCATGCCCCAACCTTAAACTATCATTTTCTACTTAAAAAAAGTATTTTAAATAATAAAATAAGCAAACAATTGACTTTGACGTCTAAAAACTTTTTGTGGCCCTTCTTAAAAAAATTTTGTATCCGCTTTGCAATGGTTATAAATATAAAATTGTAATAATATGTTCAAGGAAACTTTGATGAATTAAAAATATTTTATATTTATTTTATATGATTATTTTTATTTTATTTTATTTTATATGATTAAGAATATTTTGAAAATCAGCACAATCATAATTTTTTAGTTATCACATCTTGCCAATACAAAACTTAATAATTTTGCATATCGTACACGTGTATACATCGGCTGCCATCGCAATTCTATGGCGACGTAGACTCTGTGGGAGCACGTGATCCGCCACAAACGCATACACCAACAAAATTAATATTATTGTTAATTTACCCGCACACTTCACCGCATTCGACGTTAGCGTTTGTCGTAATAACGGCGTCGTCCCGCTCAGGTGTCAGTCGGTCGTCAGACGACGTTAGAATTTATTCGTTTTTAAAGTTAAATTTGCTTATTACGTAACTCGTGTTTTAATTTCGGTTACTTATTGTAACTTTTAATTATTTTTTTCTCTTTGAAATATAAATTAACTTTATTTGTTTATTATTATTGATATTTTATTTTTTGTTAATAACATTTATTCGATTGGTTCTCGTGCACACAGTTTGAAAATCAAGTGTTCATTTTGTTTTTAACGAATAATTATTGTGTTCAGATATGTTTTTTAACGACGACTATGTGACCGTTTCAATTGGGTAAATTAAGTTTCTTATTTTAATTTATTATGTAATATCGTGCCCTCACTGGCAGCTTTAATTTTGATTCTGGTGGTCTATGGTACAATTTTTTAACAATGGCCTATATTGTTTGGAGAGTTGTCAGAAAGAAATATCAGAAAGTCAGAAATGGAATCGCTCTGAACATAATGACGGTGAGTACGCTTTTTGACTTCACTTTGGCTTGTTCTGTATTATGTTTATGAAATTTTATGTTGACTAAATATTTTTTATCTTTACTACGTATGCGAAGTGCCTACAGCGAAACGTTCGACCCGAATAGCCGTGTGTTCAAAATTTATTGTAAATAGGTTTGGTAGTAGGTTTAGTAGGTACATATAAGTAAACCTACGCTATTGGTATTGATGTCCATGTTTAAAAGGTATTGGTGTGTTTTATAGTAACATGTGCGTTTGTATGAGGCAACAAGGACGGATCAAATTTGATAGAATACTCATATTAATGTAAAAAACGTTGATTAGAGTAGGTACGGGTGTTAACATTGATCCTTATCACAAATTTAATTTAAGTTAATAATTGTAAGCTAGTTATTTTAATATCGTTATGTTCGGTTATTTGGTATTTTTTGTATTATTGAAGTCGAGTTTACTTCTAATATTGTATTCTTTATCGTAATGCAATAGCATATTTATAATTTATTCAAACTGTTGGCTGTAGATTTTAATTTTACTTCGTTTAAAACATATATTTTGACTATATAAATGTAGGTTGTTATTTATATTTTGTTAAGAACATTTTAATTGAGACTGGGTGCTACTGTTCTTCGATAATAGTTAACTCTCTATGAGCTTCAATTATTATTTTTATAGAATTCTTTTAAATAGTTTATAATTGTGTATTTATATAACATAATTGGTTATTGGGAAACTAATTACTAGACATGCGTAGCTTTAACTAACTGGATGTTCGTTAAGCAGCCGTTTGTTTACCGTGTAATTAGAACAAGGGCTTCATTGCGGTTTTTTCGTAATTTATTATCTGCAAGGTTTTTAAAAGCAAATATGACTTTCGGTTAAAAATATGATTCCTATATAGGCAATATGCTCGCACTCAGATTGTAATTTTATTACATATTGTTCCTTGAATTTCGTGTGTATTAGAGTTAACACTCAGGATATAGTTTGTAGTAAAATAGATGTCCCGGTAGTTTGAAGTGTACAGTTTATTATTATTCTCTATTTTATTTTAAAATATTTATCTATTTTATGAATTTTCTTAGGCACATTTATTTACTGTCATCAGCATAAATGTAATGTGATAAAATAATAATGTTTTAAATGTACATAATTGCAGTACTCTGAAATATAAAATATCAATTCAATAGTAATATTAATTTATTTTAATGTTATAATAAAATTATAATTGTTTAAAAATCAGTAGTAAAGTGATTTTTAGTACTCGTTGCAATTAAGTGAACTTTTTAAAAATGTATTGGTACTCATGTGTCATTCTAAGTATTTGGTTATCATAAACGTAATCTGGGAGGCATATACGGGGTTTAGCCCTCCTATTCTGTCGTAGCCTCACAAAAATTATGAAAATTATATGTAAATTTAAATAGAAATATTTTTATGGAGGAGGAAAATTAAGTATTTTGAATATTTTGTTTAAATTGCGTCTATGTTGATTATCATTTAAATGATGTGATAATAAAATACTAGTAAAGTTAAACCATTTGTTTAGTCTGTTGTTAATATGATATTGCACACTACCAATAGTTTTCCCGTTTGTTGCTGTTATGCAATTGAATTTATATATTATTGTTGTGGTTTGTTCAATGTACAATTGCACCATTTTGTCTGTTGGTTAAGAACACAATGAAGACGTAGGATTGCAGGAGGTCTTCTAATTCAGGATGAGTGACTAACAGGTTTACGTAGGCTATATGTATGTAGGTATGATGAATAAGACCAGGCACAATGTGCATTACAAGAGGTACGGAATGGATGCTTAGGTATTATGTGCATTGTGTCAAACTTACAGTTTTGTCAAATCTGATAATTACTTTTATCAACTTGTTCATTTCATTTCCGTGTGTTTTTTCCGCCTTGTGCTTGAATTTATATAGTTAAAAATTAAATCTCAGACATAGAATTAAGTAATTACTATTTAAAATTTTCTCTTGCACTTCTCCGGTCGTACAAGCTGAAATTGACGTGTACTAATCGTACAACATTAATAAATAGTCTTGTACACTTAAGAACTTAAGATTGTATTGTATCCGTCTTCTTAAAGAATACCGCCTGTTTTTAATAATTGACACGGCCCAACAATAAAAAATGGCCAACTAGTTTCTTTATTTGTTTTTATTGCCTCGGGATAAATTAATTTATGCTTATTGATTGAAAACAATGCAAGTAACAAGGAGTGTTGTAAATTAATCAATATATTTCTCTAAGTATAATGTATTGTTATTCTTAAAAATTAGCTTCCAGTCCAGTTCATCCCTATGCTCCACATTGCAAGTTCAGATTATATTTAATTTTTTTCTATTTGTCATTTAAACAATAATTTAACTTTCATTGTATAAAAAAATATAATTTTGTTTTAAAAAGCTAGATATTCTGAAAATTTATTCCATCTAAGAGGTGTTAATGACTTAAATTTTTTACAGAAATTGTGTCAATCATACATAGTTATAGAATTAGGTTTCGTTTTTTTTATATATACATTAACAGATAAAACAATAAAAAAATTTTTTTATAAATATTTTATGTTTACGCCTCTCATTCAACATATAATATTCAAAACTATATTCCTTATAGTTATACCCTTTAGCTCTTTATACTATACATTCTATAATATACTAATTTTCATAAATATTTTAAAATTATTACGATTTTTTCCGATGATGTGTTATTAAATTTCATTCAATCTAGATTTTTTTGGTTATTTTTTTTTTTTTTACCAATTAGTAATAATTTAAAAAATTAGAGGCATAGAAAAAATCTAATTGTATATTTGAAATTAGCACAAAAATTTCAAGTTAGATAATGTATATTTTTGTCACTAATGAGAATTCCTCATAGATTCAATCCGAATTATTGTAAATTACTTTCTAAATAGTTTTGTATTAAGCACTGTAATTTTTATAAACGTTGTCATAGAACTAATAAAATATACAGCTTTTTATAATTTTTTAATTTTTATATAAAATTTACAATTTTAAATTATCGAATATGAATTTCATATTAAGATTAATTATTAAAATTAAAACTATAAATTACTAAGTATTTATTTGCATATTTATCATAATACTTGTATTCAGGATATAACTAAGGAAATAAGAGTTCATTGAAGCGTGTTTCTTATGATAATGATTTTAAACACTGCTAGATATCTATTTTACTTGTCTCCACTGTACACGACCCCACTGTGATACGGGTTTTAAATTAATGTTTCTCAACAAACTATTAAAAAAAAAAAACAGTAAGTGATTCCATTATTTTTCTATTCTGAGTACTAATATAATCCAGTTTTTGCCTCCTTTTTGTTTTTTAGTAATGTGTAAACTTTTATGGTAAAATAAAACTACTATGCCTATAAAAAAAATGTAACTTTTCATTTCTTAGAATATAATATGTAAGCTGTTGTTATTTAAGCCAAAAAATAAAAATAATTTAACTAAAAATGATCCTTATAACTTATGTAAGGTAATATCTTTAATGAATATATTATTACAAAATCAAATTAACACTATTATTATAATAATTCTTTGCCCAAGGTCTTAGGAGTTGAGTGTTTCCAAAAGCTTTTTGATTTCCCATTGTTCTTCATTTCAATTTTGTGTAATATGTAAATCTAAATATATTTAGTAGTAAAAATGAAATAAAGATTGAATGAGTTTTACAGTTATGATTAAGAATAGTAAGAGATATGACGTAAATGTCTAAATAACCAAGTAATATTAATTAGGTATGACATTCAAACTAGTAGCTGTGAGATATTTCCTTTAATTCATCTCAAATTTTCGATGTCGATTGTTTCTGTAGTATAACTTTTCGACTATCCATTGTATGCGTATAGTAAACAAGTTTGGTTATATCAAGTTACATTCAGCATACATCTATTTGATGTTTGTAAAAATCTTGAATTTTGTTGAATATATATATATATGACGTTTGCTGCTTACATAAAAATTAAATGTTTTATTTATTTATTTTTTAGTATTTTATAGAAAATCCTATTCAATGTGAGAAAAACATGATATTTTTAACTCCATTAAGTAATCATGTTTATTTTTTTTGTGTTAAATAAAATGTTCTTTGTAAATATTCATAGAAGAATATAATTAAATGACTAGTGTTTTGAGAATAAGATAAAAATTAAGTATTTTTTTGTATCAATAAGACTAATTACTAGATGGGTATATTTTCATTAATTTAATAATATACTATTGTATAGAAGTATAAATATATAAAATAATATAATAATGTATAAATATAGTTAACCTATGTTAATGTCACATATATAAAATATCCTATTATATAGTTTAATTTTAGTATTAATGATGAATAGAATTTTAAAAGTGAAATAGTGTGAGTAGAGATTTTTGTATCATTTTATTTTTAAAGAAGGCGATTCTAAAAAATAAAAACAATAATGAAGAATATGAAGTAAATACTTTTCGATCAATCTAACCCATTAAGCATTTAAGAATTTAAATTTAATTATTAAAATAAAATTTTTAAATATAGCTAGAATGTAGAAAGTAGGAATCAAAAATTTTATAGCATTCAAAAATTAAAATGCTAAATATAATATTTATAGTTAATAATTTTTCTGTGAATATCAACTAGTTTTGGAGTTAAGTACTTTTTATTCGTATTTGTTTAAATAATTTTTGGTTACACATTTTGAAAACAATATAATTCTATGGATTAAGACTAATTAAATATTTGAGATAAATTCATATGTTGATTTTAAATATATTAAAAAAAAAAAATCATTTAGTATTTTAATTCAATTACTATTATATTATTTTAAATATGAACTAAACTGTATTCAATGTTCATTTGATGTATTTGATTATATTAAAAATAGTTTAACACAGTCGTAACACGTCGTGTGTGGAGATAGACTCCGAATATTACTACAATCATTCATGTTATTAGCTAAGTATAAAAGTTTATTACTACAAATATAATAACAGAGATTTTACATGAAAGATAAAAAAATAAAACAAATGTTTTAATTCACTATTTATTTCACTTTCACGACTTTTCATTTTTTCAATTTCGCTTAAAGTTCCAAACAAGATGTAAGTAAATTAAAATAAATATTGACAACATATGATTGTGTTTAAGGTTTTCGTGGGTTGTCGTATTGCTTAAAATGTTAACAACATTATTCTAATAACAATTAGGAAAATTAACCGCAAATAAAATTAATTGTTTTTCTTTTAAGTTGTCTAATTTTAATGTGTTAAATAATTAAAAAAATTGATTTTTAGCTAAAAAAATTTTGTGTGATTTAGTATTAAATATTTGATAGGTATTCATGATGTATAGATTCTTTGATTTAAAATTCCAAACTGCCGCTGTGAATAATTTGTTAATAATTTATTTTAACAATAGTTGAAAACTGAGTATGACATTTTTGTTATTTTTACAATGAGCTATTATGTTTTATTGGAGGTACTTAAATAAATTTAAATTAATATTTGCTCAAGTTTTTATAGTACCTATTTCAGTTCAAGGTCAAGTTCACTGAATTATTATAATTTTAATAATTTTGTTAGAAAAATAATGGTTAATTATGGTTATTATTTTTCTTTGTGGTTTATAAAAACTCAATTTTTTAGGAAACTTTTATTCATTTGTTGTCTAAAGTACATTTTATATAGAGTAATTTTTTTTTACGTTAAAATGGATTTATAATATAATAATTACATGATAAATACATTTTCATTGTTATAAATATTTAGAGAACTTATAATTAATATTAGTTTGGTACAGTACAGCGATTCCCTCAGCTGCGCATAATGTTATCAACATTTATGAACGTGTATCGAGATCATAAGTGTACGGTGTCCTGTGGTAAGGTTTGTCTCAACGATAACGACCCCATTGGGTCGCGGGTTCTAATTCCGTACAGCACCTTTTATTCACAAGATTTTCGATACACTTTCTATGACCGACCTTTTATCTCCAGCGTCTGTGTTACATTGACTAAATATTTATAACATTGAATATTATTATTAAAAGCCTTTACATACTTCATTACACAGGAATTTAGAGTGTAGAATGACTATTATAGTCATTCTACATTATAATAAACAACTAAAAGAACTATGTAGTCATTGACAAAAATTAGAGTTATTTTCAATTAACTAAAATATATTAATATTTATAAGGCTACCGGGGATTATGATGGTTGGCCATCGAGAGTGTGAAATAAGAAAAGGATTAAAACCCGAGACTCAAAGCGTGGCAGAGACATATCTTATCTTTTATTTATTTTGCGAATAATCAAGTGGTTTATGATAAACCTATCACCTGTATATAGGGGTGTAGTGGGGTGATTGTAAATGAATTTTTATAGATATATGCACAAGTTTTTATTTCGAAATTGTGATAGCAACACAACATCAACCAGAACTTTTCAAATTAAAATAAAATCTTCTAAAAATTCTAAGAGAAAAAATTAATTTAGATTTAACTTATTTGATTAGAATAATCTCTCTTCATCTATATGAATATATTAACTAAAATTAAGCATATTATTTACAAGTATTCTATTTTCAAAAGGTTTCTAGTTTAATATTAAATAGTATTAGTATTAGCATAAGTGCCAATTTTATAACTAGGTATTTAACAATTATTCTCTTTCTCCCGCCTAGGTAATAAAAATGACCATAACTTCCAAAATATTGGTCCAAAAATTGTTGTTCACCAGTTATTTACATAATTAGATAATTATCTATTAAATAAGATAATAAATTATGTATGTTATTATTTAAAAAATATGGTGTCAACTTTATAAGGTATAAAAGATGAATATAAAAATACATTAGGATTGATAAATTTAGAATACCATGTATCTAAAAGAAACTTAAAAATAGTATTCTCAATATTATTTTTATTATTCGATTAAGGTGTTCTTAATAAATGAATCACTTTGTATATGTTTTTGTTTATTGTTTATAATTAGGGTTATCCAAGCAATACTGTTTCCGATGAAAACATTTGTTGTTGGTCATTTTTTATTTCCTACTTAATGTTTAACCGAGTGAATTAAATATGACCGACTAAAGCAATTCTAAGAAATATACTTGTTGCGACTATTTATTTTCTATAATTTGTTTACAATTATTATTCATATGAGCATTCGTGGTTGACGATACTACTGTTAAATTTTTCTTTTATTCTTGTTATGATCCACAATTTGATCTCACTTCACATACACCTTAGAGTAAAAAAAATGAATTATGATATTTATTACTAATTTAGGTGAACTTTTCCATATTATGAATGGGTGTGGTGGCATAAATGCAACGCGTATTATATTTGTGCTGCATGTATGCCCTTGAATCTCCTCAAATGTCACTTAGTTTATTCGGAGGGCGTTCTTTATCGGTACCAATACTTATGTATCTAAAGATAAAACCCAACCGTGCGAGTCTTCGTGATACGCAACACGAACGGCCACAGAGACGCAATGTTTGCATAACGCCGGTGCCGGGCGCCGCCACTTGTTTATTCGCCCAGTCGACTCGTACGGGCTAAGTCGTGTGCCGCTGTGCCGAGTATTCTAGTTACCGTACTTGTATCATATTATGATTAGACATGTGATAAAACGATCAAAAGTGAGTACATGTTATTCAAAGTAATTTTGGTGGGTTCCATTATGGAAAGATGTAAAATTTTATCAAACAAAAACAGTTGAAAAAAATACATTTGAATATTACTGTTTTTACACAGAATGTACTTAAAAACAGTCTATCATGTTATCGTTAACTATATCTATAATTATCAATGTGTCTATTTAGTTTGCAAACACAATTTTGCATTTCTAAATATTGCGTTTTAATTATGTAAAAATGTTTGTTTTTTAAAATAAAACTTTTAAGTTAAAATGCTTTTATTGTAAAATATTTAAACTATCATAGTTATAATAAATTAAAACTGAAGGTCTTTCTGCAAAATTAAGACAACTTTAAATTCTGATCAAAAATTCAAGATACTAAAACAATTGTAAATTGTTTACCAGGGTATCCCATTATGTTCTGACATCTATAATAACTTTTGATCCAGCGAATATTTTGCGTTACTTTTTTTAAAAATAAAATTTGGATTACGATAAATGTACATTTTTTATTATTAAGTTATTAAGGATGTCAGAACATGGCGGGACACACTGTGTATATATATTTATATATATACCAGAAAATATAAAATTTATATTTTTAATTTGATTAATTGTATTTACTTCTCTTTTAAATAGTTAAACTCATTATATTTATTTTAATTATGAACTTCCAAAGTTTTATTTTAAAAATAATGAATTTATATTGTTTTCGCACAAGGTCAATAGCTTGTTAAATTTAATCTAAACTCCTGGTTGCAATGGTAAAATATTTTATTATTTAATTTGATATTATTCTGTAAATATATGTCTATTTCTAAATAAAATTTGACCATAACGTTTTCATCTGAGTAGCATCCTCATAACGACTAAATTATGTTATACATATTTTAAAAAAATCTGTGTTAACTGATACTGAAAGACGTTAACGCACTGTAACCACTGTTCTAATGTATAAAAAATTTACCAGTTATACTTATTAAATTTTTATTCAATTTAATACTAAACAAAAAAATTTGAATCGTAAAATTAATAAAACATATCTAGAGTTTAAACTGCGTTTATTATTCAATGTTGAAAATATCAAGATTCTTAAAAAGATATTCAAGAATTCAGTAACTTAATGATTACAAATGCACTTAACAAATGCGAACGAATTATACAATAACACTTAAAAATAATTTAGGTATACATCACTGAACATTGATTTGCGCTGTGTATGTATCATTTGATACATGCATGTTTTAATATTAAATACGAAAGAACAGCTTTTGTACTTTTCAATTATTTTACTTATAACTTGCTTGTGAGTGTTTAAATATAAAATTATGTTATTTTATCGAAAAGTTTGATAATACTATAGCAATATTATAGTTGGCTGTATATATAAAAAATCGTATTTTTTTAAATAAATTACTGTTTCTTTGATTTTATTTTTGTTCGTCTAAATCAGTGTCTTATGTCAAACACTATTTGTTGTCAGCTATACATATGTAAATAATTATATTTGATTTTGATCGAACTTTTTTAAATATCAAAAACCATATGGTGCACTGTCATTTTCAATAGTGAAAAGTGATAGATTTATGGAAAGTGAAACCTAAAGAAAGAAAAATTCACGAAATATCACTTTGCATCTTTAAAATGTATTTATTTGTTTGGAAACATCATAACTCGTGTTTTATTAGAATACCTGTTTCTATTTAAAGTCGTATTTATGAAAAGTGTATGTTTAATTTAGATAAATCATAAATAATTAGTGTCGTAGGCACACGACGTGTGTAAAAGAAAAGAAGCAAATAGCTTAACTTTAAGTTTAGAGTCATATATTATTTTTTTAAACTAACGGTTTATTTTTATAAAATCGCCCACGTGTGATGTTTAAAAGATAAAATATCTTACTGAGTGATTAGTCAACTATGTTTTATAAAGCAAAACATGTTTGAATTTCAATGACATGAGTGAAAATTTAGATAATCCATTATTATTATGGTACGTTATGCTCCAGTAATGTCATTTTTCATATGATTCAAAATTACTTAAAAATTAAATTATCAAAAACTACATAAATAACATCAAATATCAAAATACCAGAAAATAAAATAATAATATTGTATTCAAATTTTAAAATGTTCAATATTTTTAACGTATAATATTTCAAAGAAAGTTAATATAATATAATTTTAATTTTGTGATTGTTAAATATTATAAATTATATAAATTATACATTTTAAAATATTTTGGGTGGTCATAGCGTGAGAAAAAGACTTACATATTATATTATTCTTACCATCAGCGTCTTTAGCTACTACATAACTAATTTAGTAACTACTGTATTAAAAGTGAACTAGTCAAGGATAAATAAACACGTAGTATTTTAAGATGCATCTGGGTTGAAATTAATTACAGCATGATACAATATGTTTACTCACGCATCAGATGTTCATAAGGTAGGCTGAATAATTTTTCATTACAAATCAACGATAGTTAATTTTTCCGGAAATTACCTGAAGTACGTCTACTATGAAGGTGTTTATATATATATATGCATTTTTATATAAAAACTCAAAAGAATATTATGTTTGTTATATTATCTAGATGACACATGTTTCAAGACATAGACAAGGATAAATACATATTTTAAATTACTTATCCTTTATCAGCTTACAGTTTATAAACAGAAATTGTGTTTCCCTCCGGAGAGTACAAATAATTCAAGTTATTTTTTCAGTATGTCATCTTTGTGGTTTGGGTATTGTTTTAATTCATACTCAGTATAATTATACACGAAAATTTCATTAGATAATAATTTGTTGATAAATTTAAAATGAAGTAGAAATATAATCTTCAACTCACTAACGGTATTGAAGCATTAATAGCCTTTGACATTTAAGTTTATATCCAAGGACATTAAGCAGTATACTTTCTTTAATTATTAAGACACGTAAAAAAAACAAATAATAATTGTTTTGGAGTCGAAATTGATTTTAGCCGTTCGTTATTTATATTATATTGCATATAGTTCAAGTGGGACGAAATTATATTCGATTACTTGTAGATGAAGTGAGAGTGGCATCTTACAAGAGGCTGTAAAGTGCATTTTGAAATAGAATTTTCATATTATTTTTTCTTAACGATCGTATCCGTACGGTCCACCAGGCGCGGACGTTAAACGTGTGTTAATAATAGTTGCTGGCGGTGTAAATTTAACTAAATTGTTTTTTAACGTAGGTGTTTTTTATTTTACTGTAGCTTGGTACTTGTAGTTATATCATTGGCCGTTAATTACGTCAGGTGTTATTGTGGTACAAATCAGCGCAATGGAAAACTTAGCTATATTATTTTAAATTGTTTAAACGAGAACGTGACCCAATAATGATTAGAACTGCTATTACCACGGCGTCAGTTGGTCTTTCTTGATGTGTCTTATCAATAATGTTATCATCGATTGCTACCGACCTTGATGTCTATGTAAAAAACGCGTATTTATCGCCATTTGTTATTATGCAGTTTGTATAAGTGTGAAAGTGATTCGTGTGTTCTTGCGACCTACCGGGTGACACCAATCTACTTGACATGTTGGTGATTTATGTAAATGTATATATATGCACGTGTAAGTCGATCATGTGTGTTTCTCACGCAAAACACTTAAAATATTCGCTGTACACCACAGTACTGTTCCATTTCCTGTTCGCTATAGGCCCAACCCCGGAAATAAGATGCTCACTTCCGTCACCAAAACAATTGTTATTCAATATTCCATAATATTTAAACGTATACACTGATTTTTCTTACTAAAAACAATAAATAACAGTGTTTTTGTAAAAAAATTTAAAGAAATTCTACCATATTTAAAGAAACAAGCTTTAGAATTCCTATTGATTTTAATAGTTCACAACAAATAGTTTTATGTTTTGCATGATAAGTCAATTTATAGTAATTTATATTATTATGTTCTATTAAAATTTGATTACTTGAGATGAATTGCCTATTAAACAGGATTTGTTAAAGTATGTTAATTCAACTAATTATTATTATTATGAATATTCTTATTGTAAAAGAAGAAAATTACGTAATTTTTCAATGTGTGTTATGACTAATATATGTTGTAACAACGTAAACAATTTATGAATTTTGTGTCTTAATTTTTGTACCTTTCAATGTACAAAAAAATCGTGTGTCTATTTTGATTCATGTTAATTTTTTGTCAGTTTTGAATTTGTCTAGAACAATTTTTTTTCTACGACAAATGTTATGTCTCCGTTTTTTTCTACGATTTTGACCAATACTAGGAACTAATCCTAACGTCTTCAGTTTATTTATAAACGCATCTCTTCTCAAGTTTTCCACCGTAATTACGTGACCAAAATTATGTTACCCTTATCAACTTTTATTGAATTCTTTAAATTTATTAACCTTGGATTACTCTTATAAGATGGGGCCATTAGTATTTGATTTGAGCGTTTTGCGTGTGCGTTAAATTTAAAAAGTACCGAATAATTCCAATTGATATAAATGGCATAATATCAACTGTACATAGCATGTTTATGTCGGATTAAAAAACTGTCTTGATAGAGTCACGGAAATATATTTTTTAGATTTTTCGGTGATGTGACTGACGTTTAGTTTCTGTCAATAATATGACGTTTATTTTACGAATGAAATAAAATAAAATGTATAATTGAACACTACCACTATAAATAATGAGTCGATGAGAACTCATTCATTACACTAGTTACATAATTGTATTTAATTATATTAAAATATATTTAAATTTTTAAATTAAAATATTTTTTTTTAAAAATCGCTTTTAATCAACGCTAATATCCTATGTTAGTAAGGCCCCTATTCTGTCTGTATCGCATATATGATATTTGCGGCATTGGTTCTGTCCTTATTTTAATTGTATAATTACCTAAGTTAGAGTTCCTCGCCTATTTTTGTATTGTAAATGTCTTTGTGAATTCTTTACCTCTTCACGACTAGAATTTTATGATAATTTTATTCGAATCTATGAATTGCCGTCCTTATTCAAAAAAGCTTATCCACTCATGAAGAATTTGTTACGAATTCCAGTGGTTTAAATACACACTAACTTGTTCTTATGTAATGAGCATTAGTATTCATTGTATTTGTCGTCTCATTTGTTATCTCTGGTAAGAAAATCTGACATTAGAAGCGTTAGCTATAAAACTCTCACGAAATAATGCATTTCACTTTTCAAGGAGATAATATTACATTTTTGTTTATTGCTGTTTACTTGTATTTAAATTCGATAATAAATTTAATTGTTACTGTTTTTTTTCATAGTAATAAATCTCATTTTTTTTCAATGGGCTTACATAAACTTTCGTGTGTTCTCCAAGTTGTTATTACTAAGTCTGTTTGCTGTTATTTCACCCCGCATTCATTGGTCCACTGCACATAATCAAGAATATCGTGACAGTAGATCGTTTTTCAAATAATTCCCCTACGAAATGTTACTCGTACCAGTCCCGCGTTTTTAACTATATTAAACCGTTGTTGTCTTTTAAAATGATTTTTCATAGTCCATTTTATTTGATAACACTACTGTTAATCAATATTATCAATTAAGGTTGTATTGTTATCTTTACATTTATTAATAATAAAAATTTGGACGCGTGATAATTAGTGTATTAATTATAATATGTCTAAAATAATAAATAGCGAACTATAATTTGGCGTTTATTATTTGTCTATTAAGATGATTTTCTTTTAAAATTTCTTCATGTTAATTTTTAACTATTTATTAAAATAAAATTTTATTAAATTATATATATATTTTTTTCATTATTGCCTAAAAACGTAAAAAAAAGGCTAATACTATTAAATATCAAACTAGAAATCTTTTTGAGCAAAATACTTAAAATTGAAGTGCTTAGTTTTTGTTAATAATATTCATATGGGATGAAGTGAGGTAATTGTAATAAAATAAGATAAATCTAAATTCATATTTTCTCTTAGGATATTTAGCTGATTTTTTTTTATATTGAAAAGTTACCAGAACTTTTCAATAAATACTAGGACCAGCCTAGTATTTATTGCTATCATATTCAATGGAAGTTCAAAATAAAATCTTGTGCATTTATCTAAAAAATACATTTACAATCATCTCATTTCATCCTACAGCCTTGATGAATAATTAATCTTGTATCAAGTTATGTTAAATTTCCTCAATTAATTGATAACGATATGTTCAAAAATTTAACAGTAATTTGAAAGATGTTATTTGTCAATGTAACATTTATATATTTTAAACAAGTTGTTTTAAGAAACAATAATGATGACAAAAAATTTTTTAAATTATTGTTTAATTTATTTTGTTGTTATAGAATCTTAAATTAAGATCTGTCCATAGTTAAAATATATGTCCACATATTATTTCTGTCTTTATTGATGTCAGTTCATTTTTGTTTCTAGAGTTTTTGGTGTCCTATACAGAATAAGAGTTTAAATTCGATTCCCACAATGTCTTTAAAAACATAAAACACAATATTAATTTAAATATCATAATTATAATTTAAATTATATTAGAATTTTTTTTGTAAAACATCTGTTTCAATTTAAATAATTAAAGTTAATAAAATTTTAAAGGTAAAAAATGAGAGATAGGAGCATTTTTTTTGTTTTTTGGAAATTATAAAACGTAGGATATTATAAACTTCCGCAAAGAAAAAATAATATTATATTTTTAAAGATATTGCGTGAGTCATTGTTAACAATCATTCTGTATAGACCTGCATGTTACGTGCATTCACATGGACTTTTTTGTGTATGAGTTTTGGAGTAAAAATAACGTTACATCGGCGACTAGTCGAGTACAAAGTAATAGTAATAATAATAATGATAGAGGGTATCCCTGCACAGTGCACGTAACTGTTAATATGTCCGACATTAAAATTATTTCTCTGAATGGACCCCTTGGATAAGTGTATATCAGTGGCTTTTCGACATGAGGAAAATATGTTAGACTGTTAACCACTTGAAATGTACTTGTGCTTGCTTTGTGTAGATAAAACGCTAGAATATATGATTGTATTATAATGATAAAAAATTTCGAATAACGCCACCGATACATTTTATTTTCACGTATTATTATTACATAGTAACAACATCATAATTATTTAAATATAATATTAAGCGAATAATGATTTCTGTTTTTCTTTTAAGTATTGTCTATCAATTACGTACTTACTAATAAAAACCTTCTAAAGACATCATGATATATATTACTATGATATATTGTTAAATATCTTAAAAATGTTACTCTTTAAGCGTTTTTACTAGATAACCAAGATATTCGCATGGTCTTATTTATTGTAATTTATGTATTTACTTAATACAAAAATAAAAATTATCATATTCTTTTTACACAGTTAACGATTCAGATAAACTTTAACTGGATTACTTCGAAACTGTGACAATTATTATAACTATTATTTATAGTTATAAATAGTATCCTAAATGTATGACACAAAGCGTTATTATAATAAAAACTATTTAAACGAGAATTTAATTTATTCATTTATTAACTCATTAATATGATCTCTATAGTTAATGTAGACCTGTATTTAATATACACTGGAAAGTATATTACATATATTTCAGGGTGTTAACCTCTAACTCCTGAGGCTTTTATATGAAAAAAAAAATTTTTTAATGAGTCTAATAAATTAGTTGTAAGGAATATTCAGTCATATTTCATTAAATCAGTAAAGTACTTTCCATGACAACATTCTTTGGTTAAAAATAAAAATATTATTTCTCATAATATTATAATGTAATACATAATAACATAATATTTCAATTTCAATGTTAATTGTCTTTTTTTTTTCAAACAAAGCTTTCGTTTTTTTACTATGGATTATTAGTCTGTCAGTTAATTGATCCATCAAGATTTACATTACTTACAATTTCTAATTTATTATACGTATTACTGCTTAGATTTTATAACATAAATTGATAGTTTGCTTTATCCAAATTTAATACTAAAGTGTTCTCGAAAGAACTATCAAGACTTAAAAAATATTTTTCAAATATAGCAAAACTAGATTTTACTTATCAATATTTATTAAAAAAAAAAAACAAAATGAGAGTATCTTTATTATGTTTTATTAAACAGTTAAATTCCAAAAAGTTACTAAGGAATAGTTATAACTAACACATTATGGTCAATAGCTCTATTATTATATATATTCTTTGTTGTTATTAAACTTTGATTGTAAATTATGTAATTTAATATTTTTCTTACATCTTATAAAGTCTTGAGTTTAACAACTTTATTTTTACAGACCGCCCAAAGTATGTTCGAGCCGGATTCGGACCGGTCTCGGATCTCTCCGTCATTGGCAAACAATTTCTGTCGACAATTTTCATTCAAGAAATCCAAAAAAAAATCAACGAAAAGCAGCAATATAACTCGAGTGGCTTGTTCTGCCCGAGTGTCGCCCACTCAATGGTTAGTGGCTGATCAATTCGTAAGCGATCAAATTCCACATGAGTGCTTATCCATTGCACCTGAACCTGGTTATGTTGATCCTACTCTAGTGTTACCAGAGATACCTGTAGAAACTTTGGATCCAGCGGCTATCAGAAATCCAATTACCACTCATGTGGTAATACAAGTAAGTTCGTAGTGAGGTTTCGATATTCAACTATGAATGATTTACGACATGTCAGCTAGAGGGCTGCTGTGACGGTAGTTTATAAGTCTAAAAATATCCCAAAATAGGCTTTGCTGTTTACCACGTGTGATCCAGCCAAGATATTATAATATCGGATAAAGACCGGCACGGTATACCTCGTCGCCAGTTACGAACCATTAAATACGTGCATATATACCTACCCTCCTGTGTTTAGTAGCTTTTTGGGGTCATGTGGCGGCCAACCATTTTAGAACCACCGGAGTCTTTCTACTGTGCTGTCTGTTGAGAGTTGTGGTCTTTTGTAATATGACGATGTTCTATTTCTGGTACTTACACCAGAGATTATTGTATGCATCAATAGTAACATCACTCGATTGACCTTGTATTATGTAGTAGTTTAACCATATTTGTTTCGCTAAGTGTTTTAAAAGAAAGTCAAATCTTTTCTGCTGTCACGTAGATTGATAATGTTGGTTAATAAAGTTTTGGATTTAAGTCCTTTTTACTCAAACGTGTTCGAAACGTCTACGCATTTTTCTGGTACCTCTACTTTCAGCTTGTATAGAACTGATACAAGATAACAAAGTAGATGATATCTTATGAATTTTTTATTTATTAGACATGGAGATTATATATTTAAATGCCACCATTATTTTGCAATTTTAAATTGCCTTGTTTATACTCGAATCTTAAGATAGTTAATATGAATAGCCTATCAAATTACTTAAAAACTTGAAATATATCTTCCGTAATAACCGTTATTTTAGATAGTATGAAATTATTTGTTAAAGTTTTCTATTTCTAAGTTCCAAGCATGATTTAATTTTGTCGTTTAAAAAAATAATTACATTTGTTACCTGTAATACTTGTAATCATTGTTTGATTTTGAATTCATAAAAAACTTAAATATTACTGATCATTTTAAAATTTTTGTTTAATTTATCAAATTATATTTATTGATTAAATATATACAATAATTTAATTTACATTAATTTATGTATACAAATGTTTGATTAAATGTTTTTTGAAACATAAAGTTGCTTACCTATATTTGACTTTAAATTCATAACTTACATTTTCTGTAAATTTCTATTAAAAATTTGTTTAGAATTTATGTTATTTGTTTTCTAATAGAGATTTTTAGTGAAATCACCACCCACAAAATAATATATTGAAGATAATCAATATTTCTTTACAGATCACATCAGAAAAGAGCGAGAAATTTTATCTTCTGAAAGAAGATTAAACAACTAGGCCTTGAAAATTATAAACGCTCAAACTCAATAACTAAACACGCAATGCATTTGTACTTATTTGTCTTATGTTAAGTCGGATATTATTAAATGTAATGTTATAGCTCTGTACAAGATTCTATCACAAATTCTACGTCTTTGACTCGCTAGGACTTAATTCTAGTATCACTTGCAAGGTTTACTCCATCACTAAGACAAAAACAGCGAAAAAATAATTGAATTTTTATTTATGAGTGAAGTGATTTTTTTTTGCTTCTAGAGTAGGTAGTTAAAGTGGTATTATTATTTAGAGATATGTTAGTAATTTTTTATGACATTTTGAATCAAAACTTAAAACTACATCATAGTAAAAATGATTGCAGCTTTCATCAAAAGTCGTCTACAAAAGTGTGTGTTTTGTAAAAAAAATTGTTAACATCATAAATAATGGTTTATGTGGCTAATGAATAATATTTTCGTTATATCCCGGTGAAATTTTAACTTAAAATACAATATATTATAAAGTACAATATAAACAAAAAAAATGTATAAATATGTCAAAAAATTCTGGTTTATTTGTACACCTATTCAGAAAAATTTCATATAGTTAATCAATAAATATCTATAAGGTCATTAACCTTATTTATAAAATTATTAAATATAAAAAATATATCTTTATTTACTGGCAAAGTAATATATATATATTACCTTAAGTAAACCAATTTACCAATTTAAATAAATCTCAAATTTTTTTATAGTATTTTGCACAGACTTTAAAGGCATTATAGCATCTATATTATTTTTCATGTGATAAATCAATTATATGAATAGAAATACGCTTCGATATTTTTAGTCAAAGATGCAAGAAATATTTCATTAAGTAAAATCTTTATTGCAGTTTTAAAAATAATTTAGTAGTGTATATTTTCCTTTTCATTAAAAGGAAAATTTGATATATTTTGTTTAAGTTTGATTTTGAAAATTGTCAAGGTTATTATTACGATCCTTTAGTCATTGTTTAATGTTAAATTGTATTTTCTATCGTTATAATTTAAATTATTTTGACGTTTTTATGTATTTATGCATTGTGTGGGCCGATAAATTTTAACGCATAAAACATATATAGGTATAATATCAAAAGGTTTTCTAACATATACTGTCGCTGCTTATTGATCCTCTTAGTTCATCTTCAGATCATGTCAGTGAGTAATTGTGGAAAACCTTGAAATCTCGACAAATGTGAATGGAGATTAAACAGCAGGTTATTTAAAAACAATTGGTTCTATGTTAGCCTAAGTAAAGTGTATTATATTGAATTTTTAAAGTTGTATACTACTTAAGCCGGTAAGCATTTCCAAGATAACTCGAAGGGATTACAAGCCATGATATCTATCTGTAATCTTATTTTGTATACATAAAGCGTTAAAAATATACCTTAAGACGCATTTTGCATCGACCAAAAGAAGTGACGATGGAGACCATCGCCTACATCACCGTTAGTTGATCGTGACAAGCGTTCGTGGTCAAAACCCTGTAGCGATTTCTTTAAACCAAATCCATCCGGGTCGACCAAAAGGTTATGATACACACGACTAACATATTTTATAGGCCAATAGATACCAGTGTGTCAACCAACTGTAAAACTATGATCAAGATACTCAGTACAATATTATCAAATAAATAGTCCCCATATTAAAGACTGATCAACAATGGTAAACTAAAGGAAGTAAACAGCTTAATATTTCATCAGATACAGTAGTATAAAGCAANGTGTGTCAACCAACTGTAAAACTATGATCAAGATACTCAGTACAATATTATCAAATAAATAGTCCCATATTAAAGACTGATCAACAATGGTAAACTAAAGGAAGTAAACAGCTTAATATTTCATCAGATACAGTAGTATAAAGCAAACATATCTTACTACTACTTGGTATGAATTGTTGATTATACTCTTTGTGGGAATAAAAACTTTTAATTCATCAAGTTTTTGACATTCTATTAGACTATTAGTATCGCTATATATTTAAGGAAAGTGTTATTTAATAGAGTTTAGTATTTTTTATTAAAAAGATCTATTTATCTTTTACAATAGAAAATGTTATTTGTAAAAATGTTTTTTTTTTATTGTTAAGTATTTTATAATTATCATATTACTTTAAAGAGGTTTCTATTTGTGATATTATAATATTAAAAGCAAAATATGTAAAGCATAATAAATGTTATAAAAAAAATAATATTTAACCCTTAATTTTTCATGTACGTTTTTCTTCATATGTCGTACTAAACACACACGAACACAATAGTCCCTATACTTAATTCTTCGTAGTGTTTCAGTCCTACGAGTTGGATATTACCCTAAGACCACACACAAGGAATTGAAATCAAATGCACAGTAGAAAGAAAAGAAAGAGTCGAAGTCGTCTACATTGTGTGTGTACTATTTCTTATAGTGTGGGGAGATCGGGAAAATACTGGTTATGTAAATACACCCTGTATTTATTTTTTAGTTCAGCTGATGTTCACTATTGTTATTAGTGTAACTCGGCCAACCTTACACTCATGGAAGTATATTGTGGTTGTTAGTTTTTAATTTAGATAGTAGTTATTGTATTGACAAAAGAAATAAGCATTGTAATCATTATGTTGTTTCTTAAACTTGCAGTTTAAAATATAGAGGTACAATATGTCACTTAAATATTATACTTAATGTTTTTATATTCACAGTTTCGAAATTGTGATTTTATAGTTAATTAACAAAAATCATTAGGGCTTAAAAAATATAAGACGATGTGTTAAAAAATTTATATGATTAAAAGGTTTTTAAGGCTATTATAATAGCCTTTTTTTAGTGATTATAAAATATCAGTAAAAAAAAAATAATTGTTTTTATTATTAAACTTATTTATCAGTGATAATCCAATTGTTCTGCACAAATTAAAAAATGTAACAATCAAATGTGATGAATGTGTAACCTAATTAACGATGTATTAATTTTTAAGTTTTATTACAAATTTTGAAATAAAACACTAATATAATTAGATTTTCCATGTAGAATTTTTGAACAAAAATTTTAATTTACAATTTTAGGGGCATCTTCGAACAAAATTTACTGTTCAAGAACTTGTTGATGAGTTGATTGGTCCATATTACATTAACTATTCCGAAACACGTGCAGTTCTCGTGAGGCAAGCAAAACAGTTATTAAAAACCGTCTATCATTCTGATGTTGGGGATTTTCATAAATGTTTTTGTCTCCCTGCCAGTAAGATTTTAAGGACTATTGTAAAGACGTTCAGCAAAGTCCAGGTATGTAATCATTATGTATAAAATTTAATTGCATCATTAAACAAAGCGTGCAATTTTGTTGGACGTGTTAATTTAAATCGAATTATTAAATTAAAACAACTTATGTGGTTTTCTTATGTAATCTTAAGGGATGTGATTATATCAAAACGAGATTTTAAATTGTTATCTAAATGTATAAACGTTTTAACTCTATAGGGCTCGCTACTGTTAATGTCGATTATAGTTAAAAATTATGTATATTGTTGTAGTCTTTGTATTTCTGCTCGCAATATATTTTCTATTGTAAGCGGTGGTGGCACATGCTATTTGTTTTCATTAAATCAAATATACGAAACAATTCTATGGGGTGATTGGTGGTTACTATACAGACAATAACGTATAAGATTCTGCACTAGTATAAGGGTTAGGATATGAAAAATGTTCTGGTGGAAAACGTGAGTCATTCGAATTAAATATCAACCCTTAAATGTGTATTAAACACGTCAAAATTTTCCCGTTAGTAAATATTATCAAAATGCATAAAGTAGAGTTTTTTTCTATTGAGCAATTGTTTGACATTGCTAGAGATCGAAGAATAGTGAATGAAAGTAATGGTCTCAGACAAAGTGTATGTCGCTATTAGTTTACAAGAGTAGGTTGAAAAAAAGTTATTGCGGAAACTGTGGGCATCTTGATGACGTTACAAATTACATCGTAATCGTAATCATTTAACGATGATGAAATAAATTGATATAAATTGAATTGTCGATTCGAATATATAAATGACTTTAATCTTTTTTAAATCAATATTATTTAAAAGAAATTTAAGAAGAAGTTCTTATTTGAATTTTAATTTAAAAGAAAATATCGAAAGTGTTTGAAAATGGAAGCATTATATGCAGTGTGTAGATTTGTTCGTGCTTGGTAAATGGCCAAAATAATACGAACCGATCGAAATAATATTGATCTATTGCTGTCTCATATTTATCATGGTGCACGTGTTTAAACGACGTATGTGTTATGCACTGATTTAAACACGACGGAAAAAATGTTTTGAGTTTCCGGAGTTCACCATGCAGTGTGGGCTGTAAACAAATAAAACCTTAAGGCAATTATAAATCAGTTTAGTTTTTTACGATCTTAAAGTAAATGTAACCGTTTTGACATAGTGCCAATTCCATTAGGGGTTCGGTTTTACAAACCTAATTCTCCGGCAGTGTTCTCAATTAAAACTCTCACGAAAAAAAACTGGTGGCTCTTGTATGCATGACTTCTATTGCTGCGTGGTTCCATAAAATGAGTCGGCTTCTACTTTCGGCGGCTACTCTGCCAACATTTGCAATTTTGCTCTGTTACCGAATACCACATAATATAATGTTCCATGATAATGCTATGTTAATACGCCCTGAGTTTCTATAATCAAATACTCTATTTGTTTTTATGTACAACAATAGAACTAGTTCGATTGTAATCCGGTATAGTGTATGATTCATTTTTATTATGTGTTATTACAGTATTAATTTTTAATTTAACGTTAATAATATCAAACTGAACCTTATTGTTTGTGCGTGATCGATGGCTGCCTTTTTTCACTGAGTCGAGAACAATAATTATTATTATAATAGCTGAAAAGACTACGAAGCGCACAAAAGAAAGACTTCTTCTCGGTCTCTATATTTACGTCCAAAACAGTCAAAGTTATTAAAAATTATTCGTTTCAGGCAACACCGGTCGTGACCTAAGACTCTTTTACCCTGACTCGCACCTTCTCTAAAGTCTTAACTAATTTAAATGTCGGCTCAGATCAAACCTAAACTTGTTTTAGGGGACAAAACGACTGTTGTGTCACTTCAAGCATACGGTAATACTCCATTATATTGTCTCATATATCCCATTCAGACCGACCTGTTCGTTCACAAAATACTACTACTCTACCGTTGTAAATTACAAATGTTTGTTAAAAAAGAAACAGTCATTTAGTCTTACAGTAAAAACGTTTCATTTTAGATTTAGTGACGAGAGCAACTATGCTATATCGAACAATTACATTGACAAATACTTAACTAATTTATATTTATTGAATTAAAAAAATAACAGAATGAAATTCAATTAACTAATAAAACGCAATTGAAAATACTGCTTGCCTATCCAATAAATTTAATTTCTTATTTATTGCTATTGTTTTCTAACATTTAAGTAATTGTTAACTTGATTCGGTATAAATCTTAAACATGTTCAAGGTAAAAAAAAAAAAACATTTGAATAAATTAGTTTATTATATAATACCGAATAAGATGATTAATACAAATAGCTCGAGTTGTAACTATTTGTGCAGTTGATGGAGCTACAATAAAGTACGACTGAAAATGACCAGATAGTTCATCTGAGTTTTTCAACGAAGTCGCCATAGGGAATCCGAATAGATTTATGCGTCGTGGATATGATTGATTGTTCCAAATATTTTTTTAAATAACTATGCGAAGGTAT
The DNA here is from genome assembly GCF_025091365.1 of Daktulosphaira vitifoliae. NCBI lineage: Eukaryota > Metazoa > Arthropoda > Insecta > Hemiptera > Phylloxeridae > Daktulosphaira > Daktulosphaira vitifoliae. The sequence continues at coordinate 26,586,020 of NW_026099572.1, read as the reverse complement.
TGTACATGAAACATTATTGTATATATTAATAATAGTTTTATTTGTTTTGTCGGCGATAAATAATAATCTTCTCAGAATGAAAAGTGAAAACGAACAGACGAAATAGCTTTGGGGTTCCTTGTTAGTACCAATACTAAGTTAAATTCTATCGTGTCACTGAATAATGAAACCCAAATGCCAAAAACTTGTTAACTTAGTTTGTGTCCTCCAGTTATACACGTGTGTTTATAATATATTTCGATTGTAAAAATATATCTGATAGTTATTTGAATTAAAATAAAGTAGGAGTTTTATTATGTCATTTTATGTATTAATGAAGTGAAAATTTAAACTTGAATCATTCTCGTGGCTTTCCAATGATAAGTCAATTATTTTAGAACTGCGATTCTGTCATTTATTTTACTGATAATGTTATTTCTTACTATTTCTTTCTTTAGACTGAATACGTGTTATAATCAGGTATCTTAATCATAATCACTATTATTTTTATCGTTATTGTATCCTCTTTACCATGTTATGAATTCATCAAGTTTTAAATATGTATTTAAATAATAAATTTATAACAGTCATTTATTGAATTAATCGATACGGCGACTTACGTTATAGAACTCAAAATCGCTTTTCTCAAACAAATAGTTTTTCCAATCATTTGTGAGTAATCATCGAATACAAGTTAACTAAGTTTTCCATTTATGTGGGTGATTTTTCTGCTCGTTTCATATTTACTATTTGTACTTTTTTATTCTGTAATGTGCGTAAATAAAGCTAGCCATAAGTAGGCTAAATTCGCCATTTTGTCGAATGTAACGATACTTGGGTCACGCATTTGTTCGCATAATGAGAGGTTGGTACACGACCGTTGAATGTGTGGACGTTGTGACATTTTAATTTTATTTATTGCCGACGTGGCGTATAATATTAGGAAGAATTTCTGAGGACCAGATACATACACTTGTCGTGCTTCGGGGGAAAGTTGATCGGATTTCTAACAGTTTTTGCAACATTTCAGCGTCTTTAAATTGCGTGTAAACGATTATAAACAACATGTACTAAGAACAAAGCGTGGGGTGCAACGACAAAATAGGTTCATAATGACTAAAAAAGTTCTGCACGCACGGAATATTACTAGTTAAAATTGTTCCAGAGGTAGTATATTAAAAAATAACATAATGTTTGCTAATGCTTAAGAATTTACTGTTAATATATTTCTTTTAAAGAGTCTGAGTTATAATAATTTTTGTAAGCCCAATTACAAATATGAGATTTTTTTAGCTCATATTTTGTAAAAATTTTCATATAATTAACGGAATGATCAATTAATTACTGCATGACTCACAAAGTTTGTGATACTCTCCGGAGATATAAGATCTGTGAATGTTAATTTATAAATATTCATTTAACAACAAAATTTCATGTTTAGTCATATTATCAATCTTTTATCATACAAGTAAATATTTAAATTTTATTTTAAATTAACATTTCAAAACTAAAGGAACCAACACACATCTTAATGTTTTTTAAGAATGTTATCCTTTCTTTCTCAAGAATTGTGAAGTCGAGTGAACTTATCAATGACTTAAATGCGAAATATTTAAAAAAATGTAAATTTGTGTACACTTTTAATTATTTTCGATAAATAAAAGTGAAAAAGGTTGAAAAACGTGTTTAAATAAAAAACCATTAAGTATAAACGTACATTTAATTAACTATTGACTTTTAGTTATTATCCCGATTCGTCAATTAAATATAGACGACAAGTTTTTTTCAGAAAGTTCTTCGAAAACATTTCGTTAGTGAATTAAATTGGAAAAATGTATAGATTTTCTAAAAAAATAAGTTGTCACAAAACTATTTATTCACACACATTTAATTACATTTAAATTTTTATATACATGTGTTGTAAATTTTAAAAATATACTAGTTCTATAGTATAGTATATAATAGTATAAATTAAAAGGAATAGAAGGGATATTTCCTGCGTCCTTTCTATTAATCGTCTGATTTACACATGTGTAAATAAAAGAGCCTTTTTGTGAATCCTTGAACAATTTCTTTGATATTATAATTAGCTGATATTATTTCATCTTCTAAGGAGTCGAAGGATAACTATAATAGGCAATTGTAGCCCATAAAGTGTACCTCTTAATATTTTTATGGGCATGTATCATTAATATTACGACAATCCTATAGTTACCAATTGGTGTTAAAGCCAAAAGCTTAATTATAATCTATGATACCGACGCACCGCTGTCTTAATTATAGAGACTGAGTGTTCTTAGTGAATTCGATTGCTCACTGTATGCTAGTAGTAGTACTTTTTCATCTTGATTCTCAAATCGAAAAATACGTCTCATTGCTTTACACTTCAATATTTTATGTTGGGAAATTGGAAAAAAAATAACTGGTTAATACGTTTTATTGCCGAGTCGACGTTGTTCTTAGCCTCGTCATGTTATAAATCAATGTTGCTGTAGTGTAACTCAACCCAAATAATTTGATTATTCTTTCTTTACATTGTATAAAGACTTAATGGACATAACGAATATCCCTAAATTATTCTATAGAAACCCATAAGGGTGTAAACTGACACATGCCTCTGATATAGGCCTATATCGATAAGATATTTATTTATATTCATTCATCAGTGGTTAGTTTAAACACTTAAGATTTTTATCGTTTGTATCTACTATTAAATTCTTTTTGTATTAATTTTAAATTAAAATATTGTGAGGATCATTACAATCATTTAAAGTGTGAATGGTTAGTAAAAACGTGTTAACTTTACAGTAATTTAAATAAAAACAGTTACTTTATCATGGAAGCGATTTAGTTTTACATCGATTACAATCATTTGTTACGATTTATAAATCAAACTAATAGTGTTTGGAATTTAAGTGTTAACTTATACATAAGGGAATGTTTCAACATTTCTGTTACTTAATTTAATCTATCGTTAACATTAAATTCAAAAGTCTTATAAAAATTGTAGGCGACAGATATTAACGATTTATTTTATGATAATAATGTTGTAACTTGTTCGACTTATAAAAGTTCAAGGATTTTACGTACATATAACAATCAGGTCGTACAACTATGTATGACTCATTTATACTATCATAAGATAATAGATATAGTACTTTAGAAATAATACTTTTACGTTTATCTCAATATTTCACTATTTTTTGTTGTAAGTTTGCTTAAAATATGTTTTTTCATTACTTTTGGCTATTTTAACCTAATTAATTTTGATTTGATGTACATCGATTTAACATTAGTAAGCAACAAAAATTATTTTTATTTTATTTTTACTACTAATTGGAAAATTCTATGTTAGTAGTAAATATTTTGTCATATTATATATTATTAAATGTTTGTTTACAGAATATTTTACAAAACATTTAATATTAATATAATAATTAAATTATTGCAATACAGGAGAGCTTACATGCGAGATAAAAATTTAATGACTAAAGAAACCTAAAAATTGGTCCCTTGATTGTAACAAAGCTAAAAAACTGGTTACATATTTTTTTAATAATTTTTAATGATCATATAAAAAAAAAATGATAGTTCATAAACTATATATAATATAATCAATATTATTTTTAGTTATATTATTTATAATTATTGATAATATACTAAAATATAATTTATCGGATCATTATAATTTTACTGGATTATACTAAAATAAATATAAATTTTTATATTAATAATATTATAGAAATTCAAAAAATTAAAGTCAAGAGTATTACAAAAATAAAAAAGCAACTACTATAGTTTCGGCCTTACGCTATCATTAGGTAACTAAAATAAAATTTATAATATACAAAAATATAATAAAAAAACATAGTTATAAACATAAACAAGAAATCATACTACTCAAAATATGTTGTATAAATTGTACTATAATAATGACTTTTAAATAATTTTCACTACTTGTTACAACATATTTGCTCCAATGAATCAATAAAATGACCTTATAATTAACTTTGTAAACTACCTAGTTACGTTTTTGGGACTCTTAATATCAATTTTTTGAGTAAAATAACTTAACTATATTAAAATTTTGAAGTATTGAATAAAAAAAAATTTTTAATTTAAAAACTTGTATGCAATTTTACTTTGGTCAATAAAATCTGCTAGGCCTAAAATTTATAATAGGATAACAATAAACATATTACTATTACATAATCACGAAATCTGAATGAATAATCAATTTTTTTTTCTAATCTAATTATTTAAAAATATATTTTGATGATGTTTAACAGTAATAATTTTTTTAGCATTAATTTTTTGTCCTATTCAATTTTGGGGGATGATATTTTTGCCCCCTCACTTTGTATTTTGACCGGTAGGAAAACTTTCTCTACCCTTCCTTGGATACGGTGCCATTGTTACAACATCTTTTACATCTTTCAAGAAGTTGACTTTGAGTATAAATTTTAGTAGTTAAAGTAAATTATTTTACATTGTTTTTAAAAAAGATATGGTATCTAAATAAAACATTATTTATAACTTAGTTATTATATAAAGTTAATTTTATGATCATGTAGAATAAATTTATATTTTTTCAATTAAAAAATTATATCAACTTCTTCAATTGACTGTTTGTATTTTTATTACTACTTAAACTACTCTTTTTTTCGTTTTAAAAAATTTCAAGCTTGAAAAAATTAAAATTAATTCATGATAGTCTTCTCCATGGACGTTCCGCAATAATGATTTTATTGTTCTTGGAAAGATTGTATGACACGTGAAACGCCTACAATGTATAAAACTAAAGTAAAATGTATTATACTAGTGATTTAGAAAATAAGTCTAGTAATTAAGTTGTATATATGGGCGGAATCAATCTATTTCAAAATCACTAACTTCTTGTGATTTCTTATTATCATAAATATTTTTGCCAATCAAGTAGTATATCTTGTAGTTAATTAGTGCTGTACTGTGTTTTTATTTTGCAATTTTTGTATATAACTAGTTTATAAGTTGGTTACAAGGAAAATATAGCGTCTCCTAAATCTAAAATAACTTTATTGATTATATTTTGTCTTAAGTGGTTCAGCTAACTTAATGAGTTTAATAAAAGAGACGGTTTACTAAAGACATATACAAGGAATTATATGGACCAATAACCGATGCATTACACATATTTTATGTGTCCTGTTGATGAATGGTCATGGAACTTTTGAACTAGAGCCAAACAATGTATACACTTGTCTTATAGAGGCGTCGTGCTACGTACAAAGAGTTACATCATTTTCAGTTTACTTAAATTAGGCGAACAAATCGTTTTGTTAAACGTATGTGCGCTACTATTTGATTTATACTCTTGAATAGTCACATATGTTACTTTTTGCGAAGACAACTCTTATCTAGGACAATTACGACTTGAAAAATGTATATAAATTATAAATATCGTGTTGATATTGCACATAAATAATAAGCTATTAAATAAAATTAAATATCAACACATTTTGCAAATACAACTTTTAAAGCTGTTGATCGCAAGTTTTATTTTTTATTTCTCGTCATCTAAGCTGTCACAACATTAATATGTTGTGTGTTTTAGTCAGTATAGTTATAAGAAGAGAAATCACCTTGCCAATAAATTATACTCGCCGCGTTGATATGTATTTTAATTGTGCGCGTGTTATATTAAATTACTGTTTTCCAAAACAAATGAGTTTAATTACAATTCTGTAGTGACCCGTGTACATTAAGTTTCAACTAATCGAATGTTCATACACCGTGTGTACAACACAAGCAATTACTTTTATTTTGTATTAAATACTAGTACTGAATTATAATTTTATTTTATGTGTAATAACTTTTAAACCTAAGCCTCATAGTAAGCTTAGAATATTTAACTTCAAATTTTGTGTTCAAACTAAGGTTAATCATAAAATAATAAGTGGTGTAGAATGTTATTTAATAGAATGTAAGAATAGTGTGATATTGATTCTAACTAATTTAGTAACTTTTTTCGTAGATCAGTAGAATGTCTTCAGTAGAATGTCTGTTGTTATATTTATATCAGTCTATTAATATGTTCTTTTAAAAATTATTGTCTTTTAATTACAAATTATCTAGAAAATTTAATTTAATATTACTGATATTAAATATTTATTATTTTTTTCTTGGTAAAAAAAAAATATCAAGTAATCATATAGAAAAACTCTCCCTTTTCGACATTTTTTCTTTATACTTATTGCGTTTAGTGAAAATTCATTTACATGATAAAATTCAATTTACAATCGCATATAAATTTTTTTAATACGATAGAGTATTTCAAGTGAAATAAATGGTCTTAATATTGATAACTTTTAATATATAATGTGTGTCTTATTCCATCTATTAATTTTTGTTGATCTTTCAACATAAACATTTAACATATTCGGTCAATTGTACTTGATCGAAAATTTCTGTTATGGACTTGGTGATGAATATCGACTAATACACACCATCATAATAGGGCGAACCCGTTTCCTTCATTGTAGCAGCGCTGTGGTCGTTTGTTTTATGGCAGTACCCGTGGTCCGTAACCAACACGATGTCGTTCTCCCTCCGTCTTTGCCAAGCCAGTCTTTCGTCGACAGTTGAACGTCGTTGAGGTCCGTCTGTTATGTTTTTTATGTGATTAAACCGAATTTACACGCGTTTCGTGTCGACCGATTGTTTTGTTAATTTGTGTGCGCACATATAGTATAGACTATCAAAGATTTTATAATATTTGTGCGGGTTTTGGGTCTTTTCTACTGGATATTTTGCTGAACACACTACAATTCTAATGTGAGTAGTAGAGAATATGAAATGTTTATTTTATAAGGTTTTAGTATACAAAACGTAATCTTCCAATTTGTTTCGTATTATGTCAACGCTAGCTGTTTTGTCTTAGATGATATTTTTTTCCGTTTGTTGTAATTGAAACTTTTTTCAACAAGGTTATCGTACAGTTTTGTATTGAATTTGTTGTGTTTTGTTGAGTACACTTGACTGTTGAGATAATGGCGTGTGATTTATCTACCCACTCAGAGACTCGTAACTGATAGCTCGTTTTTTTTTCATGTTCAATATCAGTTAAATGATAGAAATAAAATATTTGAACTTGTAAATTAAATTTTTGCACCTATAAATTAAATATTTAAAATGTCTTTGGACGTTTATCAAAGCGTTTGAATTGATAGGTGATAGTAGAAATGAAATAGGGAACATTAGTTTTTAATTTAAATAAATTCACTCTTAAATTACTATCGACAATTAAAAATAACAAACTTCTTTGTTCACTTTTAGTTTAATGTAGTCTTGGTAGAATACTAGTACTATAGAAAATATGNGTAGTAATTTTTCAATACCCCCTAAAGCTAAAAAAGATGTTTTATTAAATTAAGTTTCAACAAGTGAGGATTCTCTATCTGTTCTGAACAGAATAATATGGCTGTTAATATGCAGTTCATAAATTAATTCTAAATGTAGTCTTGGTAGAATACTAGTACTATAGAAAATATGTATTCTCTGTAGTACAATAACTTATTTACAGTTTATTGATAAGTTCAACAGCTTAATGTACTGATAACTAGTTTAAGTTATTTAGATAATGTTTGTAATATTTGAACTTAACCTGTTTAATTTTTAATATTATCAAATGACGTTTGTATTGATTATTATTTATTAAACACCTTTACTTTATATATTTTTTACAAAATGTTTAAAAATTATTAGAAATCCTTATGAGATTTCTTAGACATTGAACGTTCATTATGTTTAATTATTATCGTAATATTTTGATGACTAGACCGTATTTTAAATTTGTTTAATCCAACAGAGTATTATTTGTTCTTTTTTTTTTTTTTCTGTATTTTGATTATGAATTATTGTTTGATTTTCTGAAAAAACATTATAACAGTATTGCAAAAACTAATGTTTCAAATCGAAGTTTCTCTGTCCGAATGATCGATACAAGGCGTAACCTCCAGTCGTTGTCGCTTTAGCCAATTCGTTTAGTCATCAATCTCTGATATTGCAACCCTCATTCTTACAACGTGCGTAATTCAAGTGTGAAGTTAGTATTATTACAATCTTTAAGAACCGAAATAATGTTTCCATGTGCTTTGCATGTTACATTACTGTTATAAATCATCAACACCAATTCCAGTCTTATAGTAATATTATTAAATGGTATTAATTTTGGCGTTACATTATGACTTGCTGTTTGTTTGCAGCTCCTTTTTAAAACCATTTAATTAGTCATACATTGTATTTATGTTTTATTTAACCGAAAGACACCTGTCCTAATTTCCATTAACGTTCGCTTGTCATTATTTTTTATACGTACAATTTGTAGGGTGTAAGCATAAAATGTTTAATAGAATTAACTAAAAAATAGGTGAGCATAGCGAGTATGAGGATGAGTAGTAATTGCTTTCCAGACGTGGACAGATGTTTGGAGTTCCAGTTGTGGGAGGAGGTGATAGACGTGTAAAACAGCTGCAAACGACATATTTGTTGTCTCTCTGCGTATTTTTTATCCAACGATGTAGTATGGACTTTATGGTAATGTGTTTCATTTTATTTTCTAAAGAGTATCAATGAACGGATGATGAATTTGATGTAAAGGAACAAGAGCAAAACTAATTTTGCTACTGTAGTAGATAATAAATTACTCATAAATGCTGTTATCGTTTGTTTATTACAAATGATTGTACAATGTTATTGCTTTAATCATATTAGTAATGAAATTAATAATTTACTCTCTAGAAATTGAGTTTTATCATATTCCACGTATTGAATAAGTTTTGATCGAAAAAAATTAATTTTATGACGTTAAAACATCATAAATGTGAGTGTTATATCATATTGATAAGAAACGCACAAATAACGTACCATAGTCTGCATTAACAGCCTTCATAGCATTCATTTTCATTAATTTTTTTTTTTTTGTAAATGAAGTGCAGATAAGATGACAAAATCACGTCCCTACTATTGTAGAATATTGAATGTTGAACGAGAAATCGACGTAGCCAATAAAAGCGCGAATGACTTAATAATAAACATTTTATTATTGTATGGTGGAATCCCATTCCTTGGGCTCTACGCGCACATTCACAGTCCTTCGCTTGTGTTTTTTGTGACAGAGAGATGACAATCGAAGTTGGGTTAAAAAATCGAGATGTATAGTTCTAAAAATGTTGTAAGCAACATTACTTTGCCAACAAAAAAAACTGGTTTCTCGTTGTGGGGTGAAGAGAAAAACGTATAATCCTTTCGGAAAACGGTCGAGTAAATTAATAGGATTTTTGCCCTCATCTACGTGTGGGCCGCCGATACACACGTCATAGGCTGTATTGTTTCGTGGTAATTGGTTCGAACTACTTGTTTATTATTGTATGGCTGCAGGTCCTGGCTAGGCGTTTCACAATATTCTACACACCGCGGTGCACTTGGATACGAGAGAAGCACCGTATGTGTTGTAATGTGAATTCGATTTAGTCCAGTGAAACTGTTGAAGGCTGAAACAGTTTGATTTTCTTATACTGCACTACGCCGTGACTACCTCTACAGGAAACCAAACAGACGCGATCAGGATGTGAACCCGCATGGCGCATACGTTGATTGAATATCGTATAAGGTGTTTTTCGTTGCTCTCACGCGTACAACGAGAGTTTAATATTAAGTACATTTAAAAAAACGACCAGAATCTACAATTGGCAAATAAAATTGTGAACTCTAGTTTTTCGTAAATTAATAATAAGTTTAGTAACTTAAGGTGCGTTCATCCGCCGGCATAAATTTACAATTGGAAATGTTTAAAGGCGATGAAGTACCGGCCGACGTTTTCTGCTCCGAATGTGTCGCACTTGCAATGATTTATAGTTATAAAAAATTGTGGATTTCTAAAAGCCATTTAACGCTGAAGAAAAAAAAGGAAATCAATTTCTATTTTAACTATTAGAGTTCACGTTAATATCAATTTCACGTGTATGTGAAGATGTTATTAATCATCGTTTCCGTATAAAAAACTAATAAAAAAAGTACACTTGTGTAAGTAATTAGAAAATGTGTTCATTTCAATATCTAAATATTATTTGCTTAAACTTTTTTCTAAAATTTAAGTAAGATATTTTAATGTTAATTCTTTTTTATGTAAGCAATACGAAACATCATTGATGTGTACCCTTTTAAAAAACGTGCTTGATAATTAATAGTCAAATTTTTCTTTTTTTAGTGCTTTTTTAATGAATTTTATTTTAGAGTCATGCGCTTGTTCGTTTGTATTGTCTATGATATTCTAAGATAGTAAAATATCCTTCACGTGTATCGAATGACTGAAAATGGAGATTCATTTTAATTCGTATATTAATTACCCAATAATTTCTGAACTCTGTTGTTTTAAAAGATGCGCCGACACACGTAATGTGTCTATCATTATCACCAGTCCTTCATCTACAATCACTTTATGTCGATGTAAGACTTGTAAAATAATTATTACCGTCTCTGTATCATTATCTATCCGAATGACCAGTATGCACTTTGCATACCGGCTACGTCGTATAGATATATTACAGTGTACACTCTGTGCGTATTGTACACATATGACGAGCGTTGCGTCTAGTAATTTAAAAGTAATGTTCAAAGTCATGGGATCAATTATTGTTATGGTATTCACAGCGTGTCGCGTAAGGGGTCGTCCAATTATTCCCAATAGGAATTTAGACTCTCTTTTATCTCTATTCTCAGTATATCTCATTCTTGACAATTGTCATCGCATAAACATTACGTTCTCCCGATCCATTGACACAGTCATTTTTCCATTGGACATGTTCATTATATCGTCGTCTCTGGACACAGAGGGCTGGGATGCAGTAAGGACAGCAGCCCACACACATAGCGTACGCATAATTTTCGTAAGAACTCGTTAAAGTGACCTCGTTGAACTTTGCTCAAGTATGTTAGTAGTTTGTTTGTGCAAACATAATTTAACGTCATCTAGCGTGCGTCTACCAAATGATCTGGACTTTGATCATCCTTGTACGGTCAATCCTTCGGACACACTAGTCATATTTCTGTCCAATTAACACCACATCGCCCCCCTCCTCCTCTCCCAGTTTTTCTTTCATTATCCATTTTACTGAGGTCATACTACAGGAGATGTGCAGCCTTTTATAGTTGAGCGGAAAAAAAGAAAACTAACGATACTGTTTGTTATTACCGTGTTTGTCATGTTAGTTGATGTGTCTGCACACAGAGTTCGTGGGCGAACGCACCGACGATTTACGGTCGGTACACAATTATAATGGAGCTTTTTTATCTTTTATTAGAAAATACAGCAAAAAATGTTGAAGGTCGATACAATTTTTTGAACCATTTTTCGCGTCGACAGTTTCATGCCACCGCCCTTGACATGCGCTTTAACCCACACAATGTCGCCTGATTCACCATGATATACTGCACTAATAACATACCTAACGACTTGTAGACGGCACCGGGGTGCAATTAAAGACAGCAAACCACTAGTAACATGTCATAGCGAAGGCGGTACGCAACAAAGAATTTTTACAAGGTATAAAATGTTTACTTTTGACTATTAGCAAAAAAATGATGATAGATAAATATCCAGAATTATGAGATTGTTGACCTGCAGTTCTTTAAATCTCACGAAAACTAGAATAAATGTATATTTTCCAAATGAGTGTAATATTTATCTTATACAAGCTACTAATCTTGTATATTATTTTATTCGCGTAAAAAATATTTGTAAAAAATCAATTACGTGTTAATAATTAATTATTTAATCATTTATTAGGTTTAACGAGTGTTCTCTCGTGAGACCTATTATTTTTTTCTCTTAAATAATAAAGCAAAATAATTCAGGCTCAGTTGTAATAACATGTTTCTATCAATCTTATGTTCAGTGTACAGTTATTACAACAATAATTGTTTTACGCTGCTTTTAATTCTTAGCCCCGTTTTGCAGTTCATAGAGAACTATTTTATTCTTGTGATTTTTGTTTTTCAGGCGTGTTTGAAATACTTTCGACTGTGAATCATTTTCACCGTTCTAATGTTACGACTTTTTCCCGACATTAACTCGCTTAAGGTTCCAAAATCTGTTTAATTCGTTGTTGGTCCTAACCCAACCTGTTTCACGCCTTAAAGCGATAGGTCAAATCGTCGAGGAGGAAGCGGTAGCGCACAAAACATTGCGGTTAGACGTATTTTCAATTCTATGTGACTATTCTAGTGGAACGATTTTTTACGTACTTATATATAACGTGTTTTATATCATTTCGGTTTTAAACTTAATTGAACGTTTGTAAACAAATTTGGTTTGTAGCGGTGTAGCATATATAAATAATGCAGTGATTGTTATTTATCACGATTAATTGAAACTTGATTCAATTACAATGTGCCAAAAAGTAAAACGAACATCATTATCTTAGCAACGTTCCTCAGCACAATCGTATCGCCGTGTTACAATTGAAGACATTTATTAGAGTGCCGTTGGTTTACTGTACTTGAATAGACTATCGCGAGCTAAACGTGTAACAATTGTAGTGCCTAATAATGTACGTAATCGGCTCCGTATGTAATAATCTTGTGACGGCGACGTTTAGGAAGTTCAAACACCGGCAATTACATATCAACCTGTGTAACGTATTCACTCGAAGAGGTCGTACAAAGTTAATGCGTGTTACAAGATATAGAACACGAGAGATCTGAGGTTAATTAAAAATAAATAAATAATCGAGCAACACATGAATAGAGGCACATTCGTTGTATAATTGATTGCCTAGGCTGTGCAACGTACGCCAGACGACGTCTGCCGCCGTCAAGCCCAAATTAATTACACCGCACGTCTAATTTGCATCGGCCTGGTCCGTTCACCCACATAGAAGTCATTGTACTTAATTACACTACACCTATGCACAGCATATCTACGTGTGTTTATATTTATGTAAAACATTGTATGAATATAATACATTAACCAATCTGCAAAATGCACCGATCTCGGCGGAACTTGTGGTGGTATTAAAGTGGGAAGAGGACTATGTTTCGTGTACAACACATAGCCCGCCTATATCAAGATAATGTGTGTGTTCTTATGTATTTTATGTATCATGCACATTAATGAAATATAATTTAACCTTGCGTGAGTCTTGCGAGATTCCGTACTTATGCAACGCGCATGTGTTCACTTGACGGGCCATTATAAATGTGTATAATGTCTTATTGCCACGCGTTTGTCTGCTAACCCGAGTAACACTTGCGTATCCATAACTGCTGTACACTAGATCGTACGTGTGTGTCGAATAACGCTGAGGATTTGGTGGAAACCAATGTCGTTGTTACCGCGGACATGCAGTTGACGGACAATGGGGAGAGGGTTCAACGGACGAACCGTCAACAAAACATCCAATTTAATATTGAAATTACTTTCGGGTAGTGGGGAGGTGCATCTTGTTTTTCGTGAATAACGTGTGACGTTAACGGTAAGCGATCGACGCCGATACTTCATTATGCTCCTCGTCCGTGTGTTGGACCAGCTTTTTTTTCTGATGACTATTAATTTTTTATAGAAAACTAGAACATCATGGCGTCTATTGTCCATACGTTAGTTTCCGTTAAAAAATGAACCTACGCAAAAGGAAATATATTATGAACTTCCTTCATTCGACTTTAAGTTTAAACGCGCGTTTAAACTATTTCGGTATGTAGCCACATTTTATATTAAGTACTTGTATTATAAAAATCCGACACAAAACATTTATGAATTATACTCATAAATCTCCGGTGTTCAATTTTTTTGAGGATTTCGTGTTTAAAATATAAACGACTATTTTGATACGTACATTATTTCTTGGCCTGCGGATAAATTATGACCTCACACGTCGCTATGGCTCGCCATGGTATAGTATGGTAGAATGGTAACCTTGAAGTATTAAAAGATGGATCCTGCCTAGATTTTCGCAAATTCATATATTAATAACTAATTCTTAAAGAATGTGAATCTCATTATCATAGAAATAGCAGCGTATCCATATACCATATGTTTATTTTGCATGTTAAAGTAGAATTTATGGAATACATCCAACAATAACACATTGTGTTTCATTCAAAGGTCAGTTATTTTTTTATCGTATGCTTTTTAGTTAAGTCAGTAAATTGAATACCATATGGTTTTAGTAGTGATTCTTATAAAACTTTTAAGTATCTGGACGTATCTTAAATAAAAACTTAAATGCAATACAGTGTCTTCCTGATATTAGTCATGCCATTTTTTTTTATGACGTGTTTGAAATTGTTTTGATTTAATCGTTTTGTTCTCTTTGTGACCAATTTGCATAGAAATAAGAATTACTAGCAGATTCTTTACTTTCAATATTTTTTTTTTATTAAGTACCAAGTTACCACTTTTATAGTTAAAAATAATTAGTGACCCTGGACCATCCAATTTTCAATTTATATTGTTTCTTTTAATATTAATTAGATAATTTTTCCTTTTTTCTGTATATTATTATAATTTCAATTATTGGTATTCAATTTTTGTCCAGAAATACAATAGATATTTTATAAACGTATGACAATTTTTTATTTTTTTCGGCATAATATGTAAAGACACAATGGAACATGTCAAGTAGACTATTGACCCGCCAAAACGTGCGGTAATGACCGTGAGCAGAGCACGATCGTTTCGTTTTCATTGCGGCTCAAAGAGTCACGGTCAACTTTGTACAGCAGTGCATATGTAACGTGTGTTCGATTTTATTACCATACAATAAACGTGATCAGCAGTCGTCACAAAGGGTCTTAAAAAAATTGGCCGCTTTTATCGATATTTCTGATTGTTTTCATTCAAATTCAATCTTCATAAGTTCAGAATTTTCGTCAAAGTCAGGAAAATATGGAAATTAAAGAAGAAATTACTCTGTGGTTTTACTATAAACATTTAGAATGTGCTTAATGATTTCGATTGGCAGTAGGAAAGAAACATTTGCCAAGAATATTCATTGCACGTACGTGTAAATATCTTGCGCAGCAAAATTTGTCTGAAATTTCTTGTGTTTACCATTTGAATAATACACTACAGTGATAGCCAACAAGAATGCTGCATAGTGATTTGGTACATACGGATTGTTCATGCTGTGAGAATATTGAAAACCGCCAAGTAAGTCACGCCATACAGTTCCCTGTTTGTTTATATATGGTGACGAGAGAGATGTAAAAGTGTCTTATAGAAATCGAATGAGTAAAAACGCGTATACGTTAAAAAAAAAAAAAATTCAACTATAAACTGATCCAAAGCAAAATGACGTTCCGTCAATTTAATGATGTTAGTGACATTGAAATCTCGACCCGCCGGCAAGACAAGCATGACGTTGACGAGGTTACTTGTCCTGTGAGCCACACGGCGATCATGTGCTTGGCTGGAGACATCGTCGCCGTTTGCTTTAACTTGTAAAACTGAATCGTCAGTACCGCAAACAACAGGCAGCAATCGTGTATCGACGTCGTCGGACATGTCAATTACAATTAAAATGTCGTTTAGTTAATCCTATTTATAGTATATTATTATGATCGATATAGTTGTCAGTTGTAAGCCATTGGGCTTAGGGTGACTTCTAATTCAGAGACTAGTACCTTGCAGACAGAAAGACTCGTCGAAGTACCGGTCGATGACTCATGAAAACGTTAATATGACTAATTACTACGGAATGTCATATGTATATAACTCTCCGGATGTGCCACGACCTTCCTGTTGTCCTCCTTAGTTTCAAGCATCACGCCGTCGATTGCTTCTACTTAGACTATTTTTATTAATAAATTAAACTATCTGAGCTAGAACTTCCTCCGATTACAATGTAGGAAACTGACTGCCAGAAAAATAGATCTGTATCGTAAAATACAATGATAAGTACTATGCGTGGGTGTAATTATTTTATTTACAGATATGCTGTCCGGTAAACATGGATTAATGAACAAAGTGAGCATAGCAAGGAGGTATCGTTACGTTCTTGGCACTTGTGTAGTCATTTACTAAAGTGCATACTGCAAGAGAACTCGTAAAACATTGTTATGTAGTGGACCATTAAAAATGATCTGATCCTTAACATGAGAAATCGTTGTTGTGTTTATTTATTATGCTGACATTCGTAAGCTATATATCATCTTCAGCTAGGCTCGTCATCATATTATTGTGATTACATAACGCTATGTAAATGCTTGGTGATTTTCTTTGGACTCATTTAATTAGTTTTCTTTTCAACTTGGGTTGTTTAATAAATTATTGTCAAAGACTTCTTTATCACTTGTTTATGATGATGTCGATAAAAACGCCTTTTATTTTGTGAACTAGTATCCCTGCACATCGTGACTAAGGACATAAAATCGCTTTTTTGTGCTTTACTTCGTTAGACGCCTTAGAGTTGTGAATTTTCAACGACGACACAGCGGTGGCTCGTGAACGATTGTAAAAGAAAAACGTGACTTTCATGTGAGATGCTCGTGGCTTAACTATTTTCCCTTTTTTTTTTCTAGAGAATCATCTTTTTTTATGGGAATCGTTTGGTAAGTTTTAGCACTAATTTTGCTTTCATAGTAATTACTCTTAATTATATTTGCTGTCAGAATAAACCAAAATTAAACAGTAATAAACATAAATGATACGTAAGTTTCAATTGTACTAAAGAATAAGCAGATATAATACTTTCATTCTGACGAAATGATTCGTTGTGATTTTAATTGTATAACTTGTCGTGTTTAACTGGGAAATTTTAGGACAAAGCGGCGATAACAAAGCTGTGGTTGAAATTATTTATATAATTTGATAAAATAAAACCGCTCCTCAAAAGTGTGCACCTAAGCAGCATTGGCGCCGTTGCAGTCGGTCGCGTGAGGTCGACGTACGCGCGTGCGTATTTTAGGAGTGTATATGGTTTTATGCGTTTTGCGTAGGATGACCGTGACCTCAAAAGGAGTTCCCTGGTCGTATAACGGACAATTCTCACGGTATATTCGCAGTAATACTCGTGTGTGTATCAGGGGTGTCAGTTGTAGCTCGTGTCTTTGGCTGTGATTAATGTGTTTGGATTACCCCGCAAGTGCGTTTGTCAACGTACAAGGCACCGCAAATCCGTCAATGATCAGAGTGAAACAGAAACGGCAACAAACAAAAAACCGTATTAATTACGCGAAAGTCGAGTTGTGGTTCGCGTATAATGTCTGTTAAGTAAGCTTCGTTTCTCCGTCGGTGAACAACTGAAAAAAGAGCACAGCATCAGCAGCCCCTGAGGTATTCAGGTCAATTAGAAAAAAGTAAAATTACCGATTAAGGGAATTTTCGAAGAGTTTTTTTTCGTTTTGTCGCATATTGTTTAAATTGACGGTCGTGCAGTTTTCGCGTGCCGTTGTTGTCGCCGATCAACGCCACCAGTTGATAAAAATGCGGCCAACCATAAACGATGGTCCGAACGTAACATCTAATTATAATTATCCGGTCACGACTTAAACGCGTTGCGATAAAAAATCAAAAGTGATACTACGAAAACGAAATTGTCTCGCCAATAAATGTCAGTGACCGAACAGCAGAAATTTCTGGGTCATGTGATAAACGTTATGAATTGATTAATTTTTGACTTAAGAATAAATGTGACCTAAAATTTCTTTAAATGTAATAGTTCAAAATAATAAATCGCACTAAGCTTAGCTTTGAATCTAAGTTAAATATTTGTAAAAACATAAATTTATATATATATATATTAACATCAAATGATTCTTTCTAAATTATATTCAAATTAGTTTTTTTTATTCTTATAATTGGGTAAAAGAGCGAGAAATATAAACGAAATTCTTCAAAATGGTGAGATCTTATCTAGCACTTGCATTTATGCCAGAGCATTTAGTTAGCTACCTAGTATCGTATATGATTGCTGTTGAAAAATATATCAGCAATCGTAAAAAACTAACTTCCTCCAGCTGAGAGCTAACAAGAAAATTTAGTTGTTACACCCGATATATTATTTATGCGTTGTTTGAATAACACAGCTTTTCATTATACAAGATTTTGACCAGCGGGTCGTTAAACCTTCGTATGTAAAGCACATGAAAACACATGTTGTATTTTCATGTATGTTACTTGTTTAGACACAAAACAAACATATTTTTAAATTATAGCCATATAAGCTTGTTCGCATCGTGCCTAGTGGCGTCTCCGCGTATCATCCAGAAGTGCATTATGCACACCTAGTCACGGCTAGGAAAATGTATAATATTATCAGACAACGGGTGTGCGACACCTATCTAAAAAGATTTACGATTTATCAGCCGTGTCTATTATGCTGGTGGAATGGGTTTCCCCAACATGTGTTCCGTTTCGTCGGCGTATATGCGGGTTAAAGAAATATAAAACTATTGTCTCGGGGTTCGACCCTTAAGTGAATACCATTGAAAAGTGAAACTTTTTCTACAGTATTTCTTTGTTGAAATTTAAAACATTGGCAAAATTGTTTGGACGAATTTTTACTTTTAATCTGTTCGCGGAGAGAAGAACATGGTGATTTCTAAAATATGGCGAAACGATAAACGTGATTTTCATACAGCGGAACTATTAAAAATTATATAGTCTCAATTACACACACTTAAATGTAATATTCTTTCAGTTTTCGATGGAAGGAAAGTTCAATGTGTTTATTCCATATTTTCAATATTTACGTGGATTATTTATGAGTTAAAGTCATCCGATTGTGTATTTTTCTCACGATGGACCGTTTATTTTTAGAGAATATTAACAACAAAAAACGGTATACGCGGTCGATGGTATGCACAAGGAATAATCTGACCACCGACGCATTTGCATATAATAAAAATACATTCCAGCATCATCAATACACATCAATGACGACGTGGGGTATATGGTCGGCCGGACAAAGAGCTTTGCGGTTTGGTGGCGAAGATCGGCGGTGAATAATGCTGGATCGATCCCATAACCTCTTGCCTTCCGGAACTTAGTCGTAGGCGTTTCACTTAAGCATGTTATTTTTATCGCACCGTCAAATCATTGGACAAATTGTCCATTATTTATCTTTGGAGTTTGAAATACACTACTGCAGTCACAAAGAAAGTAATTGATTTTCCATTATTTTAGCTTGAATCATTTAAACGTCACGGGTTAAGTAATTTTTTATTTTTATCAGTCCATTGGACTCGTAAACTTAAACGATAAACTATCGTTTTATTAGTAATTAATACAGACGCTTGTTGTAATTATTCACGATCATTGTTCCAGTTAAATACAGAACGTTATTGTTCAGCTTTTGCCCTGATATGTAAATAGGTATTTACGATGAATGATAATAATGTGCTCGGCGTTCTCGAGATTTTAACAAGAATGTTTCCATGAGAAAATACTTCTCGTTTAAATATATAAAGTATTTTTTTTTTTACGTTCCCTATTGGTCCCACACATGATTTTTCATCAATAATGTATGCTAATGATGTAAAATATTTTTTAAATAGAAAAACATATCGAACAATGTACAAATAGTTCTCGGTTTGGAATAGGTGTGTTGTTGCATTTTATTACTGTTTCTTCGTATTCATATAATATGTACAACCTCACAACGACATTCGTTCTTTCAGTTAATGTCGTTTCCGTGTCCAATAACATTTTTATCTCGTTTAACTTCTCGGCAATTCTGTAGAAAGTAAAAAGTTGATAAATAAATGAACACAGACTACACCGGTGGTACGAATAATCTCATTATTTGTGTCATGTAAAATATAAGTCAATAATACGTGTACCGGAAGCTGTATGTGTATAATAGTTTTGAGGAAACGGAGACGTTTAAGCTGCATCGATTACTCCAGATTTTTTATTTACGATTAGTAGTAAGTACACAGATCGGAATGATAACAGATCTCGTATTTTTTATATTACCTCCAGCGACTAGATCTTATCTGTCCTGCTGCGTTGTAAAAAAAAAAAGACCATCTAAATGTAAAAGTGGTGAACTAAGCTTTTTTTTTTTTTTTTACCAACGAACTCGGCAAATATGGTACTGTTGGTTGAATATAATTAGAGACCCTGCATCTTGTGTTTGTTTATGTCTCGAAACAATTAGGTTAAGTCCCTTTCTCGGCTAGAGAAACCCGCCGCGAATATCTCGTGTCCGGTTTTTACAGATTCCGTGTAAAAAAAAATATTGCTCATAGAGCCATTTCTATTCGAGTCAAAAAGGAATTAATGGGATTATTAGCATTCTGAACCATTGCCGTACGCGACCAATCTGGTTTTCATCGATATTAACTAGCAATACTCTCCCCTCAGACTCTAATTGATGTACTAATTGATATCGTCTTTGCTCTAATTGTGTTCGCTAGTAGAATAAATATCGACCAAAAACAAACGTCTCGACTGCCGCCGAGCTCTCGTGTTCTTAAAACCAAGTGCAGTTTAGAGTTTTAAGAAAGTAAAACAACACATGGCGGCAGCCTAGCGAGGTACTGCGGTTGAAACAGAAAGGTCACGTTGGAAACTTTTTTTTAATTATTACTTTTGTGTTATTATCGGTCGTCAAATTTTATAATATCCGAACGCCGCCAATCAATAATTAACTCCGCGGGCTAATCTCTAATTACACTACACAAAGTCATTACAGTTACCCGCCAGGCTCGCGCCGTGATGGCGATATTATTATCGTATGTCGTTAATGCGGTTTGCGTGTGCGTACGTCAAGTTCAATGGTGTCATAATTCGTTTGATTGGGCGATTATGTTATAAACATGGCAGTCGGGTGTCTATCTGGAAAATGTTAATTGGGTTCAGTATCGATGAAGCGCCGCGCTGCGTTGTCGACAGTTTTTCCGCCGTAACACCGCCGACAATGCAGCCGTTGTGGATGTAGTTCGTGTACGCCTGTCGGGGGCCAACGTGTCGTAGAATTTTAATATGTGATATTTAGAGCGGCGTACAATTAAAACGTGGGTGTTTCGAACGCTGCCATGCGACAGGACTCGCCACGACGGTGATGTATCGGTAACGTTTACGTGTACAAGAGCGATCGTGAGAGACCTGCCGCCGCTTCCCCGACGGTGTACATGACGGCAGCGAGCACATATACATCGGAGAAAAGTAAATAGTATTAGCCGCGTGTATATTTATTGCGCGCGCGCGTGTGCGTTTAAAAAAATCAACTGGGGTCTTAAAACGTTTGTCGGACGGGGACGTGTTATTAACGCGTTGTCGACCGAAAAAGTAATTTCGACGACGGGTTTGTGTGAAGTAGATTGGACGACAACCCTTCTGAACGATGGCAGCTGTCTGGAGCCATCGATTTTTTAATTATAATTTATTCCTCCGTCTGCGGAACTCGTACCTATACTTTTGTCATCTCGCTACTGCAGCGGCTACAATCTCGTATACAGTAGACATGGCGTTCAATGAACTCCTCGCCATCGACTGACGACCATAATGATATCGACGTCACCAATAAATCCGATCTTTTTACCGGGTCTTCGGTTTAGCGCGATCGTAGACGTTGACTATTGTTCCAAGTGCATTCTCGGCGTTTGCATGGCGATGCTCTTTTGTTTTTCTCTCTCGTTCGTGTGTCACTATATTGTGCGATTTCCATGGCCACAGGTCTCCGTGGCGCGTTTGTCGCGGTTTATACGTGCAAATGAAGTGCGCTCTTGTGTTCGGCAAACTTTCGTCCTAACCACTCGACACATAGACGTCGCACGTCATTCCCATTTTTCCGGTATAATGTTAAAACACATATGCTACCGTGTATTGCACAACAATTACTGAAATTATTGTTACAGTTTTTTAAACCGTATGCTATTGACCGTATATTAAGGAGCTATGATATTTAAATTAATCTACTACCGCGGTAAAAATCAAGTAGGTTCATTCAAATCCCTTGTGTTTACACTCCAATAAAGTTAGAACCATTTTGACTTTTGTTTTAATTACTAGGACGCATCAGACCGTGTAGTGAGCTTAAAAATAAATATAATTATTTTATATGCGTCCGTGCATGTTTTATATTGTAGAAATACGATTTATGGTAAATGTTAGCACGCATATGTATAAATTATAGAAAGTCGAAACGGAAATACGTTTACACTGTTTACATTTCATTGCTGACCTTGTTGTCTCGAGCGCAATGATGTTTCAATAGTTGAGTTTACTGATACTGAATGAATTTTTCTGAGTATTGGAGACTTAAACGGTGGTAGTGTGTGTATGTAACGCGAGTCTTGGTCGAATGGTTATTGAATTGTCAACACGAGGTACGGTCGACGTTCACTGTGAGCAAACATGACACTGGTGATCTTTTCGCTATCGAATTATATTGAAAACCGCTGCGTAAACATTTCTATACCGCTTGTTTTTTGCAATTACATCTTTACCCTATATATCTATATTTTATTAGAGATAAAATATTCATGTCATGAAAAAAATTGATGATAATTTTTCAAAACTGGAATTTTGTAAATTCAAATTACTCTAGTCATATGTATAAATTTGAATAAGTGTGTTTTCACTTGTTGATTTCGAGAAAGCTATAAACTTATCTGGCGAATAAACGTAGTCATGTGTAAACTTTTTTGACAGTGAATTCATTATTTTATAGCTATAGCTATTAAACACAATATTCGATCCGGGTTTGAAAATCGTTATAATATCCAGTGAAAAAAATGCACAATATGATTAATGTTCTTGTTCTGTGGTTCGTAATATGCCGCGTATTAGATTTACACGAGTATCGTTGACTGTTGGGGGTGACAACCATCTGGTACGGAAAAGTGAACCCTTAAAACGCAGGGAATTTCAGAAGCGTAGGAAATATCAATTTTGAACTCGTCGCTTATGATTTGTTGTACTTTTTTGTGTTGGATGTTTTTTCAATTGTAATGTTTCCCTTTCTATTCGATTGTTATACTGTTGTTAATGGCAATTATTGACAGGTTTTAAATCTTCATCTATACTGAAAGATGAATACACCCGTTTTGGTGTCGGCTGGTAATAAACGAATTTTAGTTAAAAGCATATGCCGTGTACGTTTATTATTTTTTACATATCGTGCATTCTACTTTTTTTATGAATATTAATTTTTATTCGGGAACGCCTGTTAAAAGAATTACATGTAAAATTATTATGAAATACTTAAGATACAACAATTTATTTAAATAATTTTAGTTGTACATTCTTACGATTTCAATTTATAAATAAATCATTTGTTTAAATTTCTATTTATAAAACACATTTCAAAATGTACATTATCGAAATTGATCAAATAAACAACTTCTATAATAACAGTGAAATGCGATAAACAATGTGCAACAAAAATGTTTTAAGTTTTATCGTTGCATATCAACGATCATCTTGCTAAAACATCATAATATATTACATTTATGTGTGAACTAACCACTTGACAAAAACGTTGCTAGTATTTTAAACACAAAAATATCTGAACCACAATGTTTATTTAAATGGTTACTGCACTTGGATATTTTCATAATATATTCTGATAGTCATTAAATATACGCACATTGAATTATTGAATTTTTTGAGATTTCGATTTTGAAATTATCGTTTGCAATGTATGTATGACTGAACACGGTAATAATTATTCGTATCGCATTAATACGGTATTATTGATTTGCGTAATATGAGCCATCAATCAATTTACTCTCGTGAGATAAAATTAATTAGATATTGATATTATGTAAACGAGTTCACTATTGTGTAGACTATTTTCTCTAGCCGTTGTTCACGTCGAATCGGCGATCGCGTTTTGCTCATAGCTTGGGGCGCGTTATTTGTTTTACTCAGCACCGGTATTATGAGACAGATGTTACGGTAATTATCGGATAGGGTAATAATTGGGGTCTATGGTTCTTCGCGCGTTTAAATCCTCCGGTATCGACTGTAGATGAGAACCACCAACTGCTGATCGTTTTTATTTGTACACCGACAGTTGCGGTGGCCGCTAAAGCCGCATATCATGTGATTTATACGCGGACGTAAACAATAAAGTTTTTTGTCGACTGCTGTTGGTACAGATTATCCTCGTACTATTACTACGTGGTCAGTGATCGTACATACGGTCTATAAAACGCGTGTGGTGTTAGTGATATGCGACCACTGAAAATTGTGTTATGAATGAATGGTGTAGACGTTAACGGGAAAACTTCACTGTATAACGCGGCACATAATATTGCGGTGTACCTGTGCGATACATCTCCCGTGGAATAATATTATTGCATCAGTTACCGTATTCGGTTGGAATGTCGCAACGAGGACGCCGCGACACATGATGTAGGCCTTACGGTAAAAAAATTATTTTCTGTCATGGATCGTGACAATGATTTTTTGACAGTTGAAAATCTAGAACTGTGCCTGAAATATGTTTAATAAATCTATGGTATTTTGGCGGTTGATGATAGTGGAATATTGTCTTAAATTTAGTCGTCGGTGTACACCATTTTGAAAGTTTTCAATAATTATGTAAAAAGATATTTACGCGAGGGGTTTAATAAAGACACGCGTTATGTCTCAGATTTCAACGGGTTGCAATGCCAAGCTTTCTCCGAAATAAAAATGTTGGATTTTACGTGCTATATTGTAAAATGTTGTATTGATGTGTTGAGATGCACAAATGATGAAAACCGGTGTTTATTATGTTTTGTCGAAAGTGACGGCTTGAAAGTAAAAATAATACGACCCGTCTAAAATATTGTTTAACTCTCCGCCTACGTGATTGAATGATTTTAATGTTTTTTGTTGCTGCACGTTAATTTGTTAAATTTACAATTATAGCCGGCACCGCTTGTCGGACGCTCACACAGCCCATGCGATTTACAGTAAATCGTGTAGACGGTAAAAAAATTGAATAAATAAATGTCCATGTTATTACAGTACTTATGTATAATTTACGCGTATTATTGTTGTAGTATTACGCGCGCACAGGTTATTTTCTTGAAGAGTTCCACCGGCCGCAGTCTCGAGACGGCGGCCACCGATGACGATAATTATTTTTTGACATTTACCCACACGCACACAGGTGATACGCATTTCTTAGGGAACGTGACCCCCAAATATTTTCGTTCCTGAACCATCGAGCGGCGTGTGCGGAAAGTGGCGTTCAATTTTTTAGTCATGACGATTGTGTGTGCACTGCGTTCTATTATACGCTCTCAGACGCGCGTTGTAATAACAAACGATATACTTGAAAAGCCAATGTAACGCCAAACCGATTTAATGTTATGTAAATTTCGTTACGGGTCGCTCGGATAAACAACTTTTGTCACCGCACCTGACCCACAAACTCCTCTTGTGCATACAAACCGAATGCAGTGTCTATCGCCAATCCAAACAACAATGTTAAATGCTTATTATTAGAAGCTGATTTTGTATTCGCCGTATTCGTAACTCGCTAGTCTAAAGATTTAAACGCCCAATCGCCGTTTGTTGTTATTATTATTTCGCTTTGTGCACTCCAGTCACTACCTATCTATTTATGTATAGGCATACATTAGTACTTCGGTACACGCGTTCCCTCGCCCGTACACTTACATCGGTCGTCGCCGGGTGCTGCGCCTGTTTGGCGCTATTGCGTATATCCGTCGTGTTTCGGTCGCGAGGGTCACAGTCGTATATATTTTTCAACTCCGCTGTACCATTAGCGTCTTCATAATAAACTGTTTCGTGCACAAATAGTAACGGCGTGCCACGGCAAATATGGCACACGGACATACTTATTCACAATAGACACGTGTGACGATATATGTTTCTGGTCCGTCTAGAGTTGGGTATTTGAGCGTAATAAAAAAATCGGAAGCGACTATTTCCTTACGCACGTCAGTTAATACGTTTTTAAGTCGAAACAACACAAAGTGCTTTGTAAAATCGAAAATAAAAACTGAACGTTTTGTAAATAAATATAAACCGCTGGTAGCCGCCCATTTAACGACATAATAACAATACTTTGCTGACGAGCGATTACTGAGGCGAACAACAATGCGAACATTGCGGCCGCGAATCAACCGCACTGTCGAACCGTTTTGCCGACTGTCTTATTTCGGAGAATCAATAAATAATAATCGTTTTTTTATTATCGCGCGTATCTTTTACTGTAGTTGGTACCGCCTAGATCGATAAGCAGATTCCCAAGACTTGTTTGAACGTCAAATACGTTCCCACCTGTAGCAGTTCATTGAGCAACGCGCTCCTCGTGAACGTATCCACTGCCAGTTGGACTTAAAGGCTATTCGACGGGCATCTCGGGCGCGGTAAATTAGTAACACGACACAATATTCCTTGTACGTCATAAATAGTATTAAAATATGGTTTTGATCGTAAATATATCATTCCTATCTTCCTTCCATGGGCACACTAATAGCTACGTGTACGCTTTATCGTTTTTGTATACTCTTTGGATAATCGCACACTGCATCATATGTAATCCGAGGAATCTATGAACCGCTATAATTAATGTAAACGCGCTGTTAAATTTTTCATGAAAAATAGTTTTTTTTTTTAATTTCAAGTTTATCTCCTTAGATAGCCTAGAGGAAAACGTTTGAACGTCCGATATATTTTGAGGCGTCCGAATCATGAACAGGTTTACTACGAACTTAAGGTTCGTCAGGACTGCCATGTTGAAATTATCGTCATGATCAAATTATCATCAAATATTATATAATAAAAAATAATTATTATTTTCCGGATGATGTGTGCTGTCTGATATCTTTGTGATACGATTGTTCGATAAATATCCAATTATTATTTAAACCACGCACCTTTTTAGGCGTTTTACTTTTGGCACGAAATGTACGTCCAATTGTTCCAATCGATAAACAGCAATACATTATTCCGTGGTACCGGAAATTATATATGTTATGTTACATCGATTATTGTGTTGGTTAACTTGTTAAAAAATTGACCTATAACCGTTAATTGACGGAATTTTTTTTTCGCATAATGCATTATTAACTATTTCCTTTCAGCCGTTGCCCCGCACCTATTTATAAATAATGCAGTATCAACTATATTAGTCGTCAACAGTAATAATTTTATGAATCAATCGAACATTGATAAATCAGTCTAAAATAAGCGTTCATTGAATCATATCCAATGAATGTTTATTTCAGTATATTTTATATTTATTCGTTTAATAAGACCAATTCAACTTGCAGTAATAACGTTCATATGCTTTTAAATTTTCGTTACATTCATTAAAACAAACGCGCTAAATTAACCATTCTATTAAATATGGTCCTAATCCGTTAAGTAATTTTGAGAAAAAGTCAAGACTATTGACTTCAGTTAAGTTTTTATAATTTTTTTCTTAGAATAACTTTAATTTATTTACATAAAAAAATTTGCATTTAATTACTTTTAATACAACATTCTGTTCCAATAATATTAGAAATAATATCGCAAATGTTTAGTAAGTTGAATAACTCTAAAATAATAAAATTTAATGAATATTATTGTAATACGACAGATGTTTAAGCACATATGTTTATCTGATTTTATGTACACTTAGAACAGAATAAATACGTGTCTTTTTGACACTTTTTTTGAATTATATTTTGATCATAATATTTCAGTCATTATTACTTTATTTATTTTCCAATGTCTTCATTAAATTTATATTTTGTATTATTTTCTGTGATTTTGTACACAAAAGCTCGATGGATGACACAAGAATCATTATATAAGTTAGATAAGTTACTACAATATTCTGGATGGAAATACTTAAACGAAATTCGCTCTGTAAAATATAAAAGTAAAACATATATACTTAAAAATCTTATTGAAATACCTATAGATGGCCATAATTGTAATGCTAAAACTCGAGGTTTGACTTTATATCTTGGATGCACATACGCAAAAGTAATAAACAATCTTTTTTCATCAATTATTAGCAACATGTTACGTGTATGCAAAAGAAAAATTACAGAAAATGACCTACCAAATGGATTCATTTGCACAGAAGAACTCGTGAATATAATCTACACATTAATCGTTCCAATAACAATATTGATGGATGGAGCCATACATACTTTGGATTTATTACATTTGAAACCATTGGCTACTGTTTTTAACAAGTGCTTCAGAACAAATCGTTTGTACAATACCATAGAAAAAATTCTCGACGAACTAAAAGAACAGACTCTATCACGTGACGATATATCTACATACAAATGCACATTAAAAACTGTTGATTTATTTTCTAGAATAATAGTACCAAGTATATACAATGAAATGTTACCTCATTGTGATTTTGTACCTTATGATAAGAATTATGTTTGGGATAAATGGGTTGACAAATATAAATCCATTATTGACAAAGACCTAAATTCATCATTTTTCAAATTCTTAAAAAAAAAAGTTAAAGATTATATCGAAACTGTAGTTATGAAAAAATATTTTCAACTCGGATTTAAATTTGATCCATTTACTGAAGAAACTTATATACAATTACCAAAGGAGCCAATTGAACTAGGTATTTAAAATAAAACTATACTAATTAAAACATCAATTAAATGTCTCATATTTTTATTTTTATTCTTTTGAATTTAGAATTGGAATTTAAAACAACAGATGAAGAGCGTTCAATTCTAATTCAAATAGAAACTCATTAAATGTTGTAATGGAATTCATTTTGTCTTACATTAATGTGTTACTAAACACAAATCACGGACTTGTTTTTTTAAATCTTTAAATGATTACAGAAAAAATCATTTGATTCTATTTTAAATTTATTTATTTTAATCACTAAAAATGAATGTTAAAAAAATTAATTTTAATCATTTTTATAAACGACACCAAATCACCTGTATTAAACAGAAATACTTATTGTAACATTAATATAAACTCAAAATTATTTATAGTTATTTATTTATTTGTTGTACACGTGGCAAAGTTCTAGTTAACGCTATACATTTGGCAGCTTTGTTTCTCCTCCCACCTGGAAATAAAAATGCTCATTATTTTTGAAATATTCGTTATGTTGATTAGCTTAATAAATAAACTTTAATTGCATCGTCTATATTTTTGGGAAATCTAGCATCGGCTATATCTACCGTATTAATTGTCACTGTTATAAACTATTAACTGTTATTTCACGGTTGTTTACATATTGTAAATCAATATGACAAGTTGTGGCTTACTCATAAGACAAGTTTTGCGTATCATCTTCAACTGTACATCTACTATTAAAACGAAATAAAATGTTTCATTATGTCAAGTAGTTTTAAATTAATGTTATTTTATTTAAATAGAAATATAAAATGTGTGATATGTTTTTAAACTACATTTAATGATGAAAACTAATATTTTTGTTTCGCCCAAAATAATATTATTTTTTCTAATAATAATTCTAAACTGATGAGTTTATTATATAAATTAGTCAATTTTCAATTGTGACCGCCTTATCTTTTTTAGAACAATTCAAAATATTTCATCTTTATTATGTAATAAAAATTAATTATAAATTTTATTAAAAATAAAATTACGTGTTGCATTTTTAATCGTTTCGAATGTCTTCTGATCACATGAGAATAGAGTAGGTGATATGAATTTTTTCAATGTTATTAATATCGTGTAATAAATATTACTAGGTTCGAAAGATTCTTTATAGGCAATTATTAATGAANAATTACGTGTTGCATTTTTAATCGTTTCGAATGTCTTCTGATCACATGAGAATAGAGTAGGTGATATGAATTTTTTCAATGTTATTAATATCGTGTAATAAATATTACTAGGTTCGAAAGATTCTTTATAGGCAATTATTAATGAACATTGTGTAACTGTTTTTACAATCGTTGCAGCAACGTAGGAGTGATGAAATGATTTAACTCCTACACGTTTTCCTTAGTGAAAGAAAAATGATTGCAAAACCGACTATCGTTTTGAAGCACTCGTACTCATCGGGGTTGTTCGTCAATGTGTAGGGGTCGTCCTAGTCGCCCTATTGTCGTCCTAGATGGAGTTTCTCTCGACGTCGTTCGATAATCGTCACCGCGTACTGTGCCAAAACAGATGAGTGTATAGAAATTGATAGTTTTCCTTAGGGTGCAATTCTTCGCCTCTAGCGAAGATCATTTGATGGAAATTTTTGCGCAGACTATCCCCAAACTTTGATGTATAATATCGTGAAAGTGTTTCATACGATATAATAACAGCCGTGTGCGATCCCGAAAGTTGTGGTAAATATGTAAAGTGATAATGGTTCTGAACATGTACAAAACTCCAACGATTTCCTGATAGCAAATGGCGATTTCTCTGTTTGTAATTCAGTTTTGTTTGTTTTCTGACGACAATCTCGTGTCGTGCACATGTTGATCGACCGAATTCCATTGACGCTAGTGACACATGTTTGCTATACGCGTACCAATTGCCGCCCAAGGTACGAGAGCCCAACACGTCAGGGAACAAATGCGGCGGCGATGCTGACACCAGAAAATATCGACTCCGTACTGGAGTCGTAATTATACATTGACCAAGGGCATTCATTATTACCGGCTACCGTCTATGGTTATCGGGTAACCGTCATATA
Source organism: Daktulosphaira vitifoliae (assembly GCF_025091365.1). Classification (NCBI taxonomy): domain Eukaryota; kingdom Metazoa; phylum Arthropoda; class Insecta; order Hemiptera; family Phylloxeridae; genus Daktulosphaira; species Daktulosphaira vitifoliae. The sequence goes on along the minus strand of NW_026099572.1, from coordinate 26,555,445 downwards.
CTCTCTGCACTGCGTGTGTGTAATAATAGTACTATACTCCCATGTTTATTTCGAAAGTCGCAATCGAACGGGTCGCTCTACTCCGCCTGCTGTCGGTGGTCATCGCTCGTATACCGTTACTAATGAAATTATTAACGTAAGATTGTCGTAATTATTACTAAATTTATATGTGTTTCGGTAAGAAAACGCTAGGCGGTTACAGGGCGTATCCGTGACGACCGAGGGATCACAAAGAACGCAAAGAGTTTAATCGAACGGCGGTTTGTACGAGAACAAAAAACCGGTCATACCCTATGAGAAAAAATCATCGTCAATTGTCGTTTTATTAGGACCCGTTTAAAAATAAGTCTGGTAATACATAAATATTATGAAACAATGCAATGTGTATCGGTTGTCGATGGCTAAAATTATTACGCAGACGCCTCCGGTTTGGTCGCAATGAACTTTAATGGTAAACCAGTTTGATCTGTCTGTTATTGATTCGGCGGCGGTACTCCGCCAGGAAATCTAATGTCAATAAACCGTAATGTATATAGTCGTCTGGTAATTTAAAAACCCGAAGAGATAACGGTTAGATTAGACAATTGCAGTTCGTTAACAAAATGATCCTATTAGATCACTACAAACTAGGAGAGATACTAAATGTTGAACGAATCGTGCTTAAAACCGTAAAGGTCTAAGGAGAATTGAATTCCCTCTAATCGTGTGTGATGCGAATAAACATCTATCATTTAAATGATTGAATTGATGTTGGACAGCCAGTGTAAAATTTATGGAGTTGTAATTTAGAGGTAAATCGTTTGAAAATATATGCTAATTCTGCTTAAGGTTGTAATTTTCAAAGAAGCCAGTTAGGAATTTTAAGCTAATAAAAACGTGTCAAAGTTTAGTCATGCTTACTTTATATCGTTTCCTAGTTTGTCATTACTTTCGGATGTTTTATTTGCCTACCGCCTTTATAAAGTCTATTATATTCTTTGAATAAATTACATAGCCGTCTGTTTCTGTAAGTAGCACGAATTTGTTTTTCGTTAAACCGTTTTTCGCTGTAGGTAAAATAGTTTTATTATAATCTTTAACCATAACTATTAATATACTCACTACTCATCTCCATTGTAGTGAATTGGCGCCATCGCGACCTCGAAAACCAGACAGAACCAAGCAAACTATAACAGTTCTATGTAATGTGTTTCGCAGACGACTACAGAATTCGTGAACCTGGTAGTGTATAGAAAATTTTCGGGTTAAAGGTCTAACATGTCTGAAACACAAGGTTGGTCTATTGGTAGCTGATAAATTTGCTTCTTCTCGAGTTAAGTCATGTGCTATAATGTACAATATAGATTCAAAAGATCAAAAGTATCTTCCTCGTCTGAGATTAACGGACTTATCACCACGTCAATAGTTAATGATGAGTCTGTGGCGTCATCTGTGGGTCGTCGTTCATTGTTAAGACTAATCCGACCTCAAAAACCTACCGAGAACAAACATACTAACACAGTGCCATTACGGGTTATGATTTTATTTTTCCGTTTTTGACAAACCCATATTACGACATATTCTGTACCATTTTTGTTGCTTGTATATGATACTTCAAAGAAAATGATGTTACTAGTAATATAAGTACTTAAACGGTACACCGTTAGAGTTAAATTTTATAGATAGACATCAACCTTATATAATATCTAGTACATGACTCATTTCAGATAATCTACTTACAGTTTTACTGTATATTTTATGTTACATTTTAGTTTAGGTTGAACTTTTACTTGAGTTGAGCTGAAGAAGTCTATGATGTTTCTATATTAGGCAAGTGTACTTTTCAATTGTTAACGTGGAAAAATGTACCAAGCACTTTTTAAACTTTAAATTTACTCTAATATTTTTAATATCAAACCTTTATTTAATTTAAATTGTTTTTTTTATCTGCGATTTATTTCGATATACGTCCAATATACTTTATTATGCCATTGGGTGTACACGAAATTGGAAATGATAATAATATGTGTCTGTGCGAATCCTAACTGTTAGCTGTTTTGCCATTGGCACGCAGATGTATGCAAAACCTGAATTATGCGGTTGGTCACATCGACTCATAACCCAAACAAAATTGTTCTTTTTACAATATCCATAATATTACCAAGCAATTTAGTTTGACTAGGGCGTGGAAAACCAACGCACAGTAACTAACGTGATGGAATTTATTGAATATATATAATTTTTGTTACGTGTAGTTTACAATGTGTATGTAAACAGTCTCTACGTTTACAAATGATACAACTATTCAACATCCCTCGTCTAGACCAATGGTCCGATTTATTAACTTCCATAGGCAATTAATTAAGTATTTTTGTCAGCACTGCATCTTCTGTTTTCCGGTTACTTTAATTATTTGTTGCGGGAAGCCTCTGTCGGTTTGCAACCGTTCAACTGTTAAATTAGTCGATTGTTGTTACTTCCTGGGGTGCACAGTTATTACATACTTGTACTTTTGGCGTCGTATCGTCCGCTCGGACTCGTTTCGATTTCGTTTACTCCAGGGACGTATTTTATAAATCCAAAACCCTATAGTTGTTATTGGAATAATTGTAAATGTGTAAAATATTGGCCGCCACTTTATTCACGCTCAAGGCTCAGCACAACAGTTTTTTATTATATTTTACTAAATTACTTTTTTTTAATTAAAAGGTGCATCTAGAAAATTACATTTGAATGCTTTTTCGTTCTATCAAATAATAATTTGTACACACAGCACGTTCAGCTGATTTTTTACTGTTACAACGACCCGTCTGTTAGAGAACATGGTTTAAAAATAAGTTTATGTCCAGTGGAATATACCGGCATCGGCTTAGTGTAGGTATTTTGAAGATTAGAGAAAAAATCAGAGTGTTTAATTTGATTCCTTGCAACGCTGCCAAGTCGTGTACAATTTTTATCTAGCTATAAATGCGTAAAAATGTTTTGGTCCAATCGTTTCCTCATTAGTATCATGCAGCATTATACTTAGTAGTGTTCATGTAAAAACGAGTGATATTTGTACCAAAACTAGTTTAGTTTAATATAAGGAATGATACAAAAATCATTATCATTTTGTAGTATCAACACCAGTAAACTGTAAACGTATATAACAACGGTAATGGTGCGTTTTTTTAACAAGCTATGCGAGTACGTTACTGTGAAAAAATATAAATTAGCTCTTTGGTGCTAAAGATCAAATTTAAAGATTAAATCAATTAAACCAAATGCTTGCAATTACTTGTCGTTTTCTTTCATAGAGATTGAAAAAAAAGTTTACAAATTAATCTCCGTCTGACTTTTTATGAGAAAAAACGATTCGGTCATTGTTATTCAATTTTGAACGTAGGCAGTGTCGTTCAACAACGAGGCTAGTGTGTTGTTTTATGTTAACAAACATGACAATGCATTAACGTTACATGTAAATATTGACCTTTTCGCATTCAAGGCTATTATTTTAATACCGTATGGTGATAAAAGCCACCTAACATTATTACCAACAAATATTGGGAGTTGTGAACTAATTTTTTTATTGAACCTAACTTATTTGTTTTAGTGTTGCGATGCGTGTTCAGGATGGCCTCTTAGCCACGGTCGGCGTGGAGTACTGACTCACTTGGCGGCACCGTCTTTCAGCGCATCTGCCTCTGACGCTTACCTGTTGCTAGACGTCGCCCAGTCTGGATTGACGTTGAACTGGATCGGCGCGGGCGTACGGCTGCGCACCCTTCTGTCCACGGAATCGTCGGCCATGCTCGCCGGTGACTTGGGCCAGTTGAGCGCCACACTCAAACACTTGGTTGCAGTGGTCGACCGTTCGGTACACCGCGTACCACTCGACCGAATCGTGTACCCTTGCAGAGGATGTCAAGACAAAGTCTGCAATTTGAGTAAAACTTCAGGCAAATCCACATCGGAAAGCAGTGATATTAACGACGACATCGTCTTTGACGCTGACAACTCTATTCCACACATTGACTCGGACCCAGAGGACACTTTGCAAGACAAACATATCGATAACGGTATGTGAAACTAATAATTATTGTTATGCTTTTACTGTTGGAACTTTTTTTAAATGCTGATTTATTATATCCTATCAGATAATTTTCCTTACGAGTCTTTAACCCGTTTAACATTTTCAAGAATTTAGAGATATTCTTGCGTGAGACATCGTAATATTATCATCGTTGAAATCTGTGTCAACATATATAAAATTTATTTATACCAAGTCCAGATGCTGTCTGCCGCATTTGATTGTACCTATTTTGAGGTTTCTTAATGACGAAGGGACCCACACGTGGCTACGTCAACAGTTGTAACATGCTGTGAGTTATGGCAGTAATAACTTTTGCTTGCTAGGGTGCGTTTACTAAACGTAGCGGCTCTGAGTCATAAGCAAGTATTTTTTTTTCAGAACGCGTTTCTTTCGTAGTATTTTTAGATAATGAACGCATTTTTACTAAGCCCGTAATTAATTAAGAACTAGCGATGAGCCATGGAAGAAATCGCAAGAAGCCATCGGACGTCCGTCAACAGACAAGTAACTCTATTAGTTAACTCGTGTCTTGCAGGGTATTAGTCCCATACTCGCTTAGGTACAATGGCCGCCAAGGCATAGAGCCAGTTGCGCTCACGGCACGTTCATTTGTTTATGAGTTATAATAATCAATGTGGTGTTGGCATCGTTTCACTTTTTTCCGTCACTACGATACTCATTTCGGAATAAGTTAACAGGCGAATTTAGAAAATAGCGTTTAAGACAAAAATAATGGCGAGGAATTCATAAGTATGATGTAGTCACAGTAAAAAGTAATAATACATTATTGTTAGACGGGGTTTCGTGCAGATAGAGTCATCGATTTTATGGCGTATAGGCTTATTTTTTTAGTAATGTCGAACGAGTGAAAAATGAATAAATTTACTTTTACTCGCACATAACGCAACGATCATACATTTTTACATCGTTATGGTATTAAGTGGTCTTCTGATAGGGCAAGGGAAAGTTTTAAATGATTTAATTTTTGATTGTTGTGTATAATTTTCACATTTTAACAACACTTTGGTCAAACGTAGGTTAATTGCAGTTTCTAGGGGCCAAATAACACAGTGCCCACCGCCAGTGTGTTAGATTGGCTCGCATGACGGAAATCGTACAATATCTCATTGATAACTTATCGAGTTTCTTTTCCTTTTTTGTCACGTCTTATTCTGAACGAACTCGGATAAGTGGGTAAATCACATCGAGTTCATTAAATCGATAAATTATATATTATTCGTTCAGAAAGAAATGCAGTCAATAAACGATTTTGTTTAGTCTGTTGTCGGNTCATTGATAACTTATCGAGTTTCTTTTCCTTTTTTGTCACGTCTTATTCTGAACGAACTCGGATAAGTGGGTAAATCACATTGAGTTCATTAAATCGATAAATTATATATTATTCGTTCAGAAAGAAATGCAGTCAATAAACGATTTTGTTTAGTCTGTTGTCGGAGTATATTGTATTATAAACAAATGTGCGTGTGTATGCTAAACGTTTTATGTATTTCGAGGGATAATTCACTGCATAATTTTGTGTACCCTACCCAGACGAGATTATGTTGCACTGTAACACACTTTATTATTTTGGAAAAATACTGGTCTCTATAATATTGGTCCTTCCCATCGGCGACAACCCTCCCACTTAAATATCTTATCCAACGTTTTTATAGGAATATAAATAACACGTTTAAAATAATAATATTATATTAACCCTTCAAAAATTTTATTTAAATATTTTAAACATTTTAGTTCCCACGGGCAATTGGACGAGTATTATTTTTTCCCTTAATTATACGTATAATATCAATACATGTTACTAAATTAAATGTTTGTGTTTTTTATGCGTTTTATTTGTAAATTTGATATATGATAAAAATAACGTAAACATAATCAATCGTCAAACTTTGTATAAATAGTTTGTTTGCTATTCTTATGTAGTTTCAATAATACGAAAAGTTCCTTGTTACAATGACAATCTTCATTATTTTCGATTAAAGCTCCAAATATTTAATGACCGTTTTATATTTTTAATTATTTTCTCGTTTTTATAGTGCATTTCTTTATCAATTTTGATGGAATTGCCATTGGACCCTTTTCAAATGACTTTCGGTTAATTACTACAAAATTGCCTAATGCTTTGTTGTATTCACGCGTATAAATTATACATTGACTGTTGACAACAATGTGACGACCACCCTCATAATGATGACTGTTATGTTTATTATAATTTATTGCATTACACATCATACAGCGCAACTCGTATCATTGCGACGGTATCCGCTTGAGATGTGCAGCGTGCCCAGAGGATAAAAAACGATCATAGACGTGTTTTAAACGTCATAATGTTAATGAGCTTAAAGGACTGATTAGTATTCGAGTAGAAAAAAGATTAAAACTGCTGTAATAAGAATGAAACCACACGTATAATGTAACCAAGCGGTCGTTGTCGTGTCATTGTGTTATTCTTCATTTGTTTTTTTTTTTATCGACGACCGGAAAAACAACGGCTCTCGACCAACAAGTTCGTTAGCTATACACGTGTAACGTCCAAGTTCACGTATTTAGTTGGCTGTCGGAACGACGTATCACGCACACTCCGATGAGTTTACTTATGGCGCTCATTGTGGTAAATGGAAACCAGCGGTACACACCTAGGGGCTTACACAACACTGTCGACTAGCCGTCTTTTTACTTAAGATAATACATGTTCTTAGTCTTTTCGGACCTCTGGTGCTACAACGAGTTCTGTGTTACCATTTTTTGGAACGCGTTTTTCATTAAAATCGTCCTGACATCGTATCGTGACGAAACGTTTTCTTTCTTTCGCTCGTTTCCAGATTGCCTTTAATTATTACCTCCGGTAATGCGGTTACTTATTTTCCGTGGAGACGTTAGCTTAATGAATAATATCCACGAGATGCACTGCAGTCTCATTGACGGCCATGACAAGTAATAACATTATTATGGAGTTGCATGTCTACCTAAAAGTAACTTGTTAACTCTATGAGTTGCGTCAAGGTCAATAAGTGAACTTTATTCGTTTGATAGCGTACAAATCACTTTTAGGAATACTAATTTGCGCCGTATCTTCTTGTTGTTTGACCAAAATGATGACCGCAGAGAAATTCCAACGAAAAATGTACTCCTACTGGTCTTTTACCTTCTAATACTCGTGGGTCTTCATCACGCGAAATTCTTAAGGCTATTAATATACGAGTTGTACGTCCTATAATTAATAGTTATTCGTCAAATTTTAAAAAACAAATATTCGTAACTTTGTGACTGCGATTATTTTGAACGTTAAATTTCCCTTAATTTCACTGTAATAACTGTAACAAAGTGATCAAACGATGTTTATAACACCAATGGTGTTTTTTTATTCATTCACATTACGAGTATATTTTGTACAGTTGTTTTATTGCACAATATATTAATCATTTGCGTGGGGAAATTTCGAGTAGGTCAGGACCACGCCGATCTTGTTTTATAAGCGAATATTTTTTTAAAAACTAAACCAGTTGGTGAAATTTCCTTTTTCATCGCGCCCTCACAATGTCGTTATTACGGTTAAATCGACACCTAAGACTAAAAAAATGAATGCAGATTTATACCCACGCATAAGTATTAATATAAGTGTTAATGTTATATATTCTACTTACATAAAATGAATGCTGGTCTAGAAAATCAAATACAAACGGTGTCTAACTGCGTTATGAAGCAAAACTGCTTGATGTAGTCCTTAATGACTATAGGGACTAAAGTGTTAATGACTCCCCTCGAGCTAGAAAACTATGGTAAAGCGTTAAAAAATCTAGTTAGCGAAGGGAAAAAAGTGAAAATTTGTTAGTGCTTTGACAGATTTTTAAATTACCTGCTTAATAATTTATAACGGGTAGAACCCATAAAGAGATTTCGCGTTCACGTCAAATCAAATTATAAATTCGCTATTCCGGCATAATTTGTCTCGAGATATTAATAATTATGATGGATTAGATGAATGAGAGTGAAATCAGATCAAGTTCTGAAGACAAGCTGTCGAATCAAACCATCTCTTTTATGCATACTACGATTTCGCAGTCATTTCTTGTGAACGTGATTATAGTAAAATGAAATAAACGTAAGACTTCTTAAAACACTATGTCAATGGACTCTAGTCGCATAAGGACATTTTAGCTAGAAGGAACTAGTAACTATTACATATAAAAGTTGAAAAGTTTTAAAAATAAAATCATCATAAAAACAGATGCATCACACCGAGTTAAAAATACATCTATATGATTTATTAGCAGTATAGACGTTTTTCTTTTATCTTAATTACAGAGCAAATACAAAGTCTATTCTTCTTATCATTTGACATGTTGTTCTTAGTGTATTTCGAGTAAAAAAAATTATGTTGACATTAAAACACAATAACGTTTATCTCAAAGATACGGATTAACGTTCAGTTGAGCTTTGACAGAAAAATAATTCCTATAAACCTTTTATAGGAACTAAAATAGTGTAATTTAGGTTACATTTTAAAATACGTCTTTTAAAAAAATCGGTTTATTTACTGGAAGGAAGCATAATGAAATTTAAACATCAAACTCATTACGAGCGCATTCAATTTAAAACTAACTCGCATAGTTCATGTTAAATACTTATCGTCAATAAACCAAGTAATAACAATGAACACGAGTATACACATTTTGTTAGATAAATAGATAATGCGATTGATATACAGTTAGCTGTTTTAACATATGCGTTGTATTTTGTCATACATTAAAAAGCGTATAAAAACAGTTTTATGGAGTCGTTGGCACTCGACCGATACAGATAAGCCTTTTCTTTCAAGAACCACTCGTAAAAGAATATGCGCGTCGTAAAATTAAACATTTATATACATTCAAAACAAATAAAACGTTTGTAAAATCAATTAACACTATCATTTAGTAAAAAAATTGATTATTGATTTTTTTTTCGCCACGAGTCGTAATAAGTACAATATCAATACTACCGATATCACTTAAAAAAATTACCTTCGAGTTATTTAAGTTAACATTCTTACCATCCGTGTAATTCATTGCAGCCGTTTTCTTTGTTTAATAATAAACTTTATCGACAGATAAAAAAGTTTCTTCGCAATGTTTTCTGTTTTTTTTAATCATTTTTTTTAACAAATTCTTTATCTTCAATATTCATGTGCCGTAATATTTATTGGCCTTTCTTTTCTCATAAATTCTCATCGTTTTTAGCTTAAGCTTTATTAGTCGAATATTTTAGAAAATAAGACTCGTCCCGCCAATAGTGTTGTAGACATTCGAGACTGCATTGTGCCCAGTGCTTCGATGTGCGTGTCCGATCACGCCCGTGTTTGGTCAATTAAATGAGACTTGCCGCCCCGTTATTAATTTCGCCGCATTAATTCATAATCGATCTGGTTTTGATATTGATTTTTGAATCTAACAGATCCAAGGTAAATAATCACGGGGCACATTAATTTCGATATTTGCGCAGAGAAACGTTTTCTAATCAACTGTGTGCTTTCGTATTTCTCCCTTGGAAGATTTTAAATGCACATATCAAATACACTGTTCAGAAAACAGACACGATCAAGAATATCGTAAGGCAATTGTATTACTTTCTCCCATTTTTTATTCGAACATTCATCATTTTTGTTTTGAGTCAGATGTGTGGTGTTATCTTATCGCTGAGAATTCCTACGAAAATATACCATGGGAAAAGATAAATAAACAATATTCAAGAATGCCACTTTTGATAACAGATTGGCATTAAAAACGTTTGATTTATTTTATCATTTATACGGTCAATGAATATTTCTTCCTAATTTTGTATTCGACATAGGTAGAATATTGTTTGTATACGTTTAATGACAAGTATAATTTTATATTGTTTTTTTTTTTCAATTTTCAAATACAATCAATTTAAGTGTGCATAGCACATCTTAGTATAAACGACCAGAATTTGGATATTTGTTTTCTTGTATTCCGCCTAGTTTTACACTTAATTAGGTGTTTATTTTATGTNAGTTTAATGACAAGTATAATTTTATATTGTTTTTTTTTTTCAATTTTCAAATACAATCAATTTAAGTGTGCATAGCACAACTCACATCTTAGTATAAACGACCAGAATTTGGATATTTGTTTTCTTGTATTCCGCCTAGTTTTACACTTAATTAGGTGTTTATTTTATGTTCTATTAATTTTTTAATGCAGTTCGTATCATCGTTACTATCGATAAGAATGCTTATGTAATAGTGTAAATAGATTTTTGTCAAGTAAGTTTATAGGAGAAATATTCTATGTACTAAGACATCGCATATTAACTTAAGTGAGAATTTTAAAATATTGGAATGAACTCAATAACAATTGTAGTTATATTTGAAGACCAACGACTTTTATGCTAATTTTACAACACAGTTATTAATCATTATAACTACTGAAGTAGTTTTATAAATTCAAATTAATGGTATTCTAGTATACTGTAAATAGTATAGAAAAATATCATTAATCTAAATCTTAATATATACGGACAGGGTTATGATCGTTTTACTTGTGAAGAGTACTAAAGTTCACTCCTAGAAACTTGACTTAGCAATTTTTTTTGCAAATTTGATGCGTTCATTAATTTCTCTTTGAACTGTAACGGTTCTAAACAAATCATGCCATAAATCTCTCAGGGTTTCTCTATATTATAGATGATATAATATTTTAGAAAATTAAAGATGATAAATGCTCATAAAAATCCACTGTAGCCTTAAATGCGATCGAGTAAAAGTGATCTATAACATGTGGTCATTATTGTCATAATTTATTTCGTTTTTAATTGACCCGTATAGATTGCAGTCGCTTAACGAGCTCCTCTTGATCATTCCATACCCATGCCATTAATGTGCTACAAACGCAGCTCGTGCGCGTAAGGTGCGAGGAAAATAAAAGTAAACAGTACTACTATCAATTGTAATAGTTGTAAAAGTAGATTCATACTGACGCAAATCACAATGCATGGAATATTCGATTAAAATATCCACAGTGTCCCAATGTAGTATCGTTATGATCCCGTATACAATGGCCAGAGAAAACTCAGTAGGTTGACCTTCCGCCAAACCTTGTAGCATCGCGCTGATACCAGATCTTTTTACCTTCTGGGGGAGAAACAGTATTGTCGGTCACCCTTTGTGTCAATGCTAAGTAGAAATTCGCATACGTCTATATGGTAAAACGAGAAAGGGGATAGTAACTTTACTGTATTATTGTACGCACCTGTGTGTAGAAAGTATTTATCATTCGATTTTAGAAGATTTTCTAAGCAACGCATTGTCTGATATGTAATTTCGTTATTCGTGGAAACCTTGCGGTCGCTAATCCTTTACAATATTGTATTGCACTTTAGAAACAAACAACACGTGTAATGATACACCGTTTAAATAATACTATTAACGTTTTTATTTGCCTCGTTTTTGCTCCATTAACTTTTTGCGGCCTCGTACTATCAAATTTTGTTCACGAAAACCGCAAATCTCGTGTTATTTGATCTAATGCCAGTTATTACCTATTGTTGTTTTTTACAAAAGTATGTAATAAGTAAAAAACAAATCCTTCAAATACTAAAGGATTAATTTTGAAGCGTGTAAAAATATTTATAACTGTTTAAGTATTTTACATAGTAACATATGTCTAGTATATATTTCATTGTTTTAGTCGTTTATTTTTTTACTTAGCGATGGTTATACACAGAATATTAGATGTGTATTTCTTAAGTATAATATAGAAATTATCGTTTTTGTAGTGGATTTCATTAGGAGAGTCCTGTTTAATTTCTCATAAAATATTAAACTATTTTAATGTTCCAACGCATTAATACAAAGTTAACAACAAAAAATGTTGTGGACAAAATCTTGATCAAATCCAGTTCCAGTAAACCTTATGCTAAAAGATTTGTTGCAAAATAAATATTTGCATTCAACGGCGTGGCGTATATGCAATTGTGAAGCATCTGTCATTTATAAAAATATTTTCGCACCTATCTAATGACTGTATGATAATTGATAATTTTTTTTTTTTAATATCATAAATAATATCATTCAATAATAATATTCAGCTTTGTGTGATATTTATCCAAATCTCCTGATGTTATTTAAATGACTATTAATCGTCACTTTATTCAAATTTTTGTAAAGAATTATCGGGTTATTCAAATAGAATGAGTTTTATGTTTAAACTCCAAAAGACGAGTTCATTTTATTTTGTTATAAAACTTTTTATATTTTTCATTTTATTCCTTTAATAATTTATGCAAAACAAAATTGGATTACTCTTGAACTTCCTCTCACGATTAACGTTTTAAACAACTTTTTATTTAAAAAAAAAAATAACTAGTTTGAACACACTAACCTCGTTCACTTTATTTCATGTTATACAGCAATAATTTATAACGTTAAACGGAAATAAAAAATATTCATAAACGAGTACTGACATCCGAATATAAATTTTTAAATGTATGTATTAAATATTTTATCACTTCTGGAACGCCAGACATGGGCCGATCTTTCTCGGGGGAAAGAATATGTTATTGTCCAAGGCGCGTGTAAGTTACTAGTGTGACTGTTTTTTATTGTGTGCTCATCCCGCGTTGTTGATTACTATACAAATATACCGGGGGAATAATAAGGCGACGTCAAAGACCAGCTCGAAGACGGTGTGGGCCGGAATTTCAAACAATAGTTCCCGATAAGGACACCGTTAAGGACACGACATCCTTTTGTCGATATATCCTGGTATCCCGTGGCTCCAACTTGGGCTTCTGCCTCTACTAACCAAATAACAGCTGGGTGCCGCTGCAATACACAATATTGTGTTAGAAAACCAAATAAAAAACTACTCGCCTAACCCTACGGCCGAATAAGTAATTCTTAAGTATGTTAAAATCATGAAGTTTGCATGAAAACCTTTTCCTTTATACTTGTATCGTGATAGAAACTAAAACGGATCGAAGTAAAGACTAAAAATTTTATAGTCTCATTGTAAGCTCGATTTCTGTGATATTATTTCACTAAAGTATTGACTTTGTATAATAATATAAATTTTGCTATTCTATGATATCTATGAATGCTTATTAGTCAAAAATCTATGTATATTATTGTGTAGTTAACCGTAACTGTATTGTAAAGGTGCTATGAATGAAAAAATGTATTGTACTAATGAAAACAAAACCCATTGTTTACGAAACTATATTACTCATTAGGTGACCGGCAATAACAATAACATACACTTGATTTGTATTGTTTTATAACCTTTTTCCTTATTATTATTTTTTTAATGTACAGTGTTCTTTGTTGATTGCGCAAATTATTAATATTCTTGCAGTACTCGGGTATTATTTTTTTATCAATTCGTGTAGATCGACCCCTTGAGCAATTTAAAAAATTTAAAACTAATGGCTTAGTCTTCTGGATGCATTTATTAAGCTAAAACACTGTTTCTTTGGCGATTAATTGAAAACATTCCCGTGGTTATGAAATAATGATTTTTTATGCTTATATCTATACTTTTATACGGCGTACAAAAATTTCTCAGGAAACGTTGAAGAAAGACAGTAATTGTGTTTTTGAGAGATGAATTTTTTCTTAAATTACTAAAAATACAAATACGGTAAAAACCGAAGAATTACGAAAACATGACCGTTACGCAGTTTTAGCAAATATTGTAATTTTATTTTTTACATGAACATTGACGAATCCAACGAAGAGAGTTCATCGAGTTCGGTCACGTTCCTATTTCTTATTGCGGTTTTAACGTTCGAGGGCTACACTCAGTCGGTATGTGTCAACATACTATGTAAATACATACGCGGATTTACACGAGCAGAGTTCATGCATATGCAGTGTCCGCATTCTCATCACTGAAGAAGACCCGTGTTCCTATGTATAAAACTGATTGTTTAATCGATTGCCATGGGTGAACAAACAGTTTAAATAAATAACGAAATTGATATTACTCATTACTCTTCGGCCAGACAATAGTAGTAATTAAATCTAAACGAAACGACATAATGTATTATAATATAGTCTATTGACTTTATTGTTCTTGGTGTGGATAGCGCGGACATCCATCAAAGAAACTCCTCTGCGCACATGCTCTGGTCGCTGTGCCTTCCTTTAAGTCCACTGACATAAACTACACGGGTACACGTTATCATGTCGGTGCACCACTGTAGTATTAGTCACAACGAGAATGCAAATTTGTATACAGAATTAATTCTTCACTAGCTCTCTGAGATTTTGCGTGGTCGGATTAACAAGGTCATACTATCGTGATTTTATTATTTATGCGTACATCGGGTGTATTGACGGCATTGTTCAGTTTTTCATTTGAAAATATTATTAACAAAATTAATTAAAATATAATTACGTGGGCCGATAACGCTACACGTTTATTGACATTGTGGTTCAAGTTCAAGAACTCTTTGTTAAGTTATTTTCGCCTTAATGTCCAGCAACATTGATACGCTATTAAAAGCGATTGTTTAAACAATTCGACAGTAAGTTCAATTTGAGACTTTCGTTTTCCACATTAATCATAATATAGTGTAGGAAGTATACGAAAGTCTTTCTGCATCCACAGACACGCAGATATTAATAACTATATAACACTGTCCATATGGCCTATAATTTTTTTACAATATTTTTTTGTAATTTATGAATACTTTTCACTTAATAAATTTAAAAACTTTTCTTTTTTACGCGACAGTCAAAACTAAAAAATCTGTGTAGTCAGTCGCCTACTTGTGTGGCTATTGTTCACACTTTAGAGTTTTAGTCATAAAAATGTACAGCTGGTGAAATTACAATAATATACACTTTACTGGAAGCCATCAAAAAACAATAACTTATCTGAATTTCAACGACTAATGTTAATGACTTAAGAATAATGCCCATCAACGATCGTCCCATATTTACTTTTAACATTTTTTTTTTGCGATAGCGTTTACATTCTATTGTTTTGACTTTGATGATTTCATTTCTATTTGTTTTCAAAGGTTGTTTGTATTTTGACGTTTAGCTTAACTAATAAAACTAACCTGGTGTTGTTTTTAAACACAATTCGCCGAAAAACTCGTCCAGTTATTGTAATATAAATCTGTTTGCGGTCTTAGATTTTTTATTTTTCTGTAAGCTTTGAAACTAGTAACTTTGATTTGTCTTATAACCATCGCGAGTTCCCTTTTCATTGTGACGGCCGTCAAACGAAAGTCAAAGTACTTGCCGACAGTTGACAATAATACCGCTGCGGCATAACGGTGACCATGTGCTTATACCAAACATGGATATATGCCAACGGCTAGGGCACAGAAATAATATTATTGTAGACTGTACTTGTTATAAACCTAGTCTTTCACACAAACGTGAATAAAATTTGAGACTGGAAAGAGACAACAATAATAATAGTGCAGCTTTATTTGCTTTCTACTAAAGAATAAAATGTTGAATCCAATTGCCCGGGACAGTACCCTGTGATTTACCGGAAGTAACACTTTTACCAGAATATATATATATATTTCTCACAATATGTCCATCCCAACATGCATTTATCATTTAACGCTTCAGAACTGTAATTAAATACTTAACGATTGAACGTTTAACTCGATTTTTGCACAATTAGTCGATTGTTAAATTTCATATAACTTTATGAATCATATTATCATGATTCTCATGATATTAATTAATATTTTATCTTACATCTTATGCACTTTCGCTCTGTTCAACGGTTATATTACTATAACAAATTACGATTGTAATATAACAATAACCGCTGTTACTTAATTGCAGTTGAAGAAATCATACTTTTCATTAAATATCAGCGTGACGTTTAATTTTTATTTGGCTCTTGTTTGGTTAATTATTTATTAATTCTACTGAAAACATTCACTAGTAATTTTTCGTTTGATAAACGTGTGATTTTTTTTTCTTACTTGTTTGTGCTTTCGTTATATGTATCGGTACTTAATTAAGTTACTTTTACTTTTACAGCGATAGCTATTTTTAATTATTTATTTAGTTAAAAGTAATATTATAGAGCACCCGTAAAGTACCTATAAGTATTCATAAATTTTTGCAATCATGACTGCAATGGTTATAATTCATAACGTTCCTATAAATAATATAGAAACTAAAGTAGCCGATGATTTACATACACCTCGTCTTGAGAGTAATTCTCACCATCGTCGCATCGGGAAACGACCTATATGTGTGTTACTTTAACGTGTAACGCCTTTTTAAATACATATACAGGTATTTTTTTTATCCTCGTGTATACCGTTGATGTAGACGCGTTGTGGTTATTGGTTGTACGCTGTACGGCTTACAGAATGCACACTGGAAAACTACAATTTCAACACACCTGCGTGTACGTCGTTTGTTTTGGTTAACTTAGAACATAGACTTCAGCTGTTGGATGAATCCTCTCGTTGATTGCCTGTAGTTAACCGATGAAACGAAATAGTACAGACATCTGTTGGTTCAGACTTTCAATAGTAACCTTGTTTAACTATAATTCATGACACTAAAGAAGCTATGAATGTCTGTTAGAATTCTATAATTTCCTCCTAGTTCTTACAGGAATTAATAGCTGTGTGTGACTGTTGCCACTGTAATTGCGAAATATACATCCCACGGAAAGCAATAAAACTTCGGTATAAATCCCTCTGGCCGAACGGCAGTTGTGAAAATTACAAAACAAAAGTACTTGTTTTGTAGTAAATAAAGTACAACGACCTCACGTAGGGGAAGATCAAAACAAAAGACTTTTTGGTGTTTCGTAATATTAAGGTAATATATCCACTTCCTCGGGTCGTTTTCAAAACGTCTTAAGCATCGTGTATATGTGTGACATCAAAAGTAGAAAAATATACGATACCGTTCAAAATACACACTTCGAATTACAATAGTATTACCTATGGTAGTCACAAAACGGTGTAGGCACTCCAGACGGTTTTTAAGGGTTAACGCTATAGGGAAAGCATTTTGAACACATGTAATACAACGCTTGTGCGTATAATGGTAATTTTTTTATATTATTATTTTACACGAATAGCTTTAGATTGCGAATGTCGTGAGGGGCGTGAAACGGTAAAAACACTATTGAGTATTGCATCGGGTATGTGTATCTGGAAGTAGAGGAATGTGACTATTGTGCAATATGTTGGAGAGCGATCCGCTTTGAGACAACGGGCGCCGGTCAACCGTTTTATGTATTCTCGGCGCGGTACCAAAAGCGTTCGAGCTAATTATGAAGATTTGTGATAGAAAATCACTTTCGCGTGTCGTTCACTGGCAGCAACGAACTTAACGTGGCATCACGACGAATCTTCCTTGAGTAGAGGTGTCCTTGTCGCAACGTGTATTTAATTTGATTTTTCACTCTCGACACTTTTTGCAGGTTTACTGTCGTCTCGCCTTCGGATGTTTATTATACACTGTAGGCTCTACACGATGTACAAACATTGACTGTGTTTGTACCGTAAAGACCCTTTTACACTCATTACACATTTCCATTAACTTCCTCTGTAAATGGCTGTGCCGCCTTGGCCTAGTTTCATTCGTGTGAATACACATGTATAATTCTGTCTTAAATCGGATCTCTTAAATGTGGATTATATCCATCTGATCAACACACGACAAGTATATTAAAATGTGTGTTGCAAATTTTGTTGTTTAAATTCAATAGGAATATAAAACATATGTTTTCAACTTCTATTTCGGAGTAGAATTTTGCGTATCATCTTCTGATACTAATATTTTTTCTCGGGTATTTAAATATCACCAGTTGAATTAGTCGAAAAGGCGTTTGAAAAAAATTGTCTCGATATCAAATGTGACAACAATGGGAAGCCGAAACCTGATGGCTGTATTATGTATTTATGGAGGGTGTGTCAAATAGAAAAAAACCCTATGTGAAATAGTAACGACATGACTGATGACAATCTGTAAAATAAAATAGTATTATTGTACAGATTACACGTCCATCAACTCATTCCTATCTAATCATATTCCGCCTGAATATATTTTGTCAAACCGAACCATTTCCAGAATAATTATCAATTGTATTCCAAGTGAACAAATTCAATTAGTTTTCATGACGTGTAACGTAAATTTAATTTATTACCTTGGTACATGCTTATCTCTTTATTTATCTTGACGATTCTAGTTGAACTTATGATTTTTCGTTGGTATTGTGGGACGCACGGCGATATCCTTGGATTAAGCAAAACTTATCAGTTATCAAACAGTGAGCCATGATTAAATAATAAATAAAACATTGACGAGCCCACTCGATACCTTACTTGCTTGTGTAGTAACTGTCGAGCTAATGTATGAAACATTTGTAAAACAGAATTTATCGTATGCCTATTTGTTTTATCATTTTATGTAAACATTTGAATACGTTAACGATAATAAAATAAAAATACGGATAAATCCTCATAGATGACTTACCACAAATATCTTACAGATAGTCGTTTTCGAATTTCCGTTAACTTTTTAAATATTAAACAGTGGAGTAGACATGGCTCAGATAACGGACATTCCCATCGTGATATTGTATTTGATTTACTCGAGCTTATATAGTAATAAATATAGTAACCCATATGGTTTACGAATAAAAATATGTTTAATAACCGCAATCATAGTATGTAATCATCTATGGTTTATTAGCCTCGTAGGAAGATTACATAAAAACGTATAAATTCTGTAATTTTTTCAACGGTTCCTCCGTCGTCGCCCTATCTTGAGAACAGATCTACGCGGCTCTTATAATTGCAAAGATTTCTTGTCCGTGTTAATGCACTTGCTGTGTATCAGCTACAAACAATTTCAATTACTGATTTCCTCGACGCTAATTATTCACGACTCTGTATGAATGCGCGCAAACAAAATTACACTAGTGGACGTATAGAATGTTTGTTAATGATTTTATTGGTATTCCGAACGCACACAATGAATGCTATGAATGATGTGTGTTTTTCGTGATTTAAGCGCCATCGACACACGTTCTCGAGGCAGACCTTTATCTGTCGAAGACGGTTGCCAAACCAGGATGCTAAAAATATACTCTTTATAGACATTAGCTTCGTCCCTTATACGGAGATTATTAGAGGTAGATCGATTTACCCGAATTAAATGTTCTACAATTAAGCAAACCTATCGTTGCACAACTCGGTGCACATTCCTATCTACTAAACGGGTGTTTGCACGTACTATGAATACGACCGTTTTGAGTGATGAACGTTGGACAATATTTTATATAACGAAATTACTTGAAACACGAAAATAGATTACCGTCGCATTTTAAAACTACTATGTATTTACTGTAAATTGACCGTAATAGGCACCGCAAAGATTACTCGACTGTGTCATGTAATAAAATTCTTCATTAAAACGGGTAGCAATATATCACGTTTGAATAGATTGTTTCCATCTTAAATTAAGTAAATATATTTTAATATTGAGTAATTGTTATGAAATTGTTGCTTCGTAAACTGCTATTGACAAATCTGCCGAGGAATATGTTTTCGAAAACATTTATATTACTTTTTGAATAATTGAAAAAATTGATGACCGGCGGTTTTAAAAAATTACTATTTCAATATTCTCTTTCTAATCTACACGCAGTACGCATACCTACTGCATCATTGCATCCGTATGGAAGTGTGTTTCTGTAAAAACGTGTAATAATTATTTTAGCTCCGTAATGTAAAACACACTTATATGTGATATTTCTGTAACTAAATTGAGGATTTTGGCGTTTTTGTTGCACTGTTTTTACCTAAAACCCGTGTAAGGTTATAGATATAATTATAAAGGACAACGCGTAGTTTTATACGATCCTGTGTCGACAGACTCATTACAGCTAATTGATTGTTTATAAAATGAAATAAAGTGTAATTTAGTTTGTGATGAAATTACTCGACCGATGTTTTTGTATTTTGTTTCAGACGTGACCGCTATGAATCGTAATGGCTCAACGGCCGTCAGAGTACCAAAGTCAATTGGCGACATCCCAGAAGACATTCTCACGTCGGGAATACAATTTCCAGGTGAGTCGAGAAAAACGTGTTGTGTACTGTTACTACACCGGTGGTCGACGATGCAATGAAATCAACCTCATCTGTTTTGTTTTCGTAACGTTGTATAATTATAATTATTATTTTGCCGCGTACACATCTCGTGGTGTTCACCGTCTCCTCGATGTTGTCTGCAAAAAACATTCGATTGCGTTCTTCTTAATTGAATTCCATTGACTGCATCAAAAGGGGATCTGGTGGTTGCAATTGGCTTAATTCAATGAAGACCCGCATTCGGGCGCAGTTCAAATTTATTATACGCCTGTCGACATCGACAACACACTCCAGAATGAAATGCCAGACTGGATTAAATGAACACCGGAAACAACAAATAAAATACTCGTTCTTCCGTTATAAACAATTCATAAATATACATGTCTTTTTCTCGTGTGTCGGTCCATAAACTCTCGCGACGCCATTTTGGTCTATAATAGTGGGAGATGAACGTAAAAACTAAAAAAATTGCTCTTATTAAAAGCAATCTTATCTTACTTGCTCTAATTTTTTTTTAATAAATCTAACCAATTTTTGCGTTGTATCTTTAAATTTATTCGAATAATATGTACGTTTATCTGATGATTTTATCTTTTTATTGAAAATTTTATATAAATTTAAAAATCGAATTGATTTTTATTACATTGAAAATAAATACTGAACAAATTTGAAGTCTTCTTATGAATTGATTAATGAAAATTTATGTACGTAATTAATACGTATTAATCCAGTAAATTAAGTACAACTAGTTTATTTTTAAGTTAATTATTATTGTTTATTTATAATCTTTGAAACCAGTTTTAACTGCATATATTCAATAGCAGAGGTAATAGTTTTTTTGTAGTCCCTTTAACCTTTCACACATAACACTTCGCATGGGAATCAAATTAATTAATATTTTATATGTTAAGTATTTTTATTTTTGTTGTTTAACGTATCTAATTAAACTTATATATGAGTATTTTTAATGGCTAATGGATTTTAATAATATTTCAGGTGTTACAGATAAACAGGGAAACGCGGTCATACTATGGACTGAAGGACAATTAGGATTGCGTTCAGAGACTTTAATGTCGGACGTTAGTGCGGCAGAGCTCATTTTGTATTACGCTTCTTTAAGAAACAGGCAAGTATTGTGTAGCAAACTTTCTTTAGTCGTAATAATGCGCAGTGTTTACTCTTTCGCATTTTTTCCGATCCTATGAACTGTATTGTGTATAACTACAAAATAAAAGCTATATTCAAACTTTTCATTTTATTTTTTATCACATAAAAAGTGCTTTTGAGATATTAGATACCTTAATCTACTTAATACATGGATTTTGAAAGTAAATATATTTGAGATGCCTCAACTTGGGCACTATTATTAACCTTCATTAATGGTCGTACATTTAATAGACTTTGTCCTTGATTTCCTAGCAACTGTGATTTAAAAATTTCACGCCATTGGTCAACACCAACAACATATATCAACAACCGCAATAATAACGGCTTACTGAATACTAAGACAATAGAACGATGACCGTGTCGAAATCATATTCCAATCAAAATCCAATCAACATAATATAGTCTGACTGAACTCTAGTTAAATTAAATCGTGTGTGTCCATGACCTACCCTGTGGACTTTTTGTAACCACGACTGGACATTTTTCTGCCGACGACTTATTACTTTATTTTATTTGAGATTTCTACTCTACTATTGTCTATAGAAAACTTATCGTTTTATTTTTAACTAAGTACAGTTATTGTCTACAAACAGTTAATTTCTCACATTTATTGTTACTATAAATCTTTAGTTTCATTCTCAAATGGATATGTTACAAATTAACATACTTTTATTATTTAATTGGTTCCCACAAGTAATTTATATTTATGGTTACAAAATAAATATTTTTTATCGCGTGCTCTAGATTAGGTTTTATATTTCA
Source organism: Daktulosphaira vitifoliae (assembly GCF_025091365.1). NCBI lineage: Eukaryota > Metazoa > Arthropoda > Insecta > Hemiptera > Phylloxeridae > Daktulosphaira > Daktulosphaira vitifoliae. Next base: position 26,533,346 of record NW_026099572.1, on the reverse strand, counting down.
TTTTAAAAAAATAATATTTATAAAAACTGAATTATTAGTTTACTCGTATTTCAAATAACTATAATTTAGTCGGTCTGTGTGTAGCGTTAATATAAAAGGCAAGCTGTTAAAAAAAACATTTAATATGGTTAATGTAACCTCTCCTGCTCTCTTAATTTTTTTTTTTACGCAAAATCTTAACACGTTTATTTTAAAGCGATTACAGCATTTTTATTAAAAAATATATATAGAAATACTAAGTAATACATTATTATTAGTAATACTAATACAAATAGCATTCCGATTTTCGCACAGAAATAATAATTGATTACAGTTAAATTTATTGTTCACATCTCAGTCTATAGTAAAGGTATTTACATTAATGAATCACCGGAATACAATTTCATTTAAATTCACTGTAAATATGAACAATCTTTGTACGCAAGACTAATGTTTGTGTATACTGATAAAATGTGAACTTATGACACGTGTGATTTAATCATTCATTTATTAGTTATATTATTCATCTATTGACTGATATAACATTTTTATTCATGAGAAAATCGTAATAATAAAAGCTTATCGTTTATAGCAACGAAAGAAACTCATCGCTGACCATTTTGGTGCATGAAAACAGCTACGCTACAATAGAATTCATTGATCGTGTATTGGTTTTGATAAAGGTAAAACAGTGTGACAAGTTCTAACAAACTCAGTCGTGAGTTAAAATTAATTATTTTTCTTTCTGCAGCATCAAGCCCGAGTGGACAAAGTGATCTTTTGCACAAAGCGACACGCTGAAGGGAATAGACTGAAGCACAGCCAAATTAGGGTAAGTAAAAGTTTTACCGACACGTTCGGCGAGATAAATATATAAAAAACACTCGATTCACCGTTTTCTTTTTATTCAGTGCTATGCTGTCAATTCGTATAACGACCTTTTGAATTTCTTTGAAGACAATCAAATCCCGACTTGTTGTGGTGGACCATACACTCAAAATCAGTTGGAATGGATAGACTTCTATAAGGTGATAATTCTCTCCATTATGCGCTTCTACTTGTCATACGAATTAGATCAATAGTCGCCAACTATAAGTCACGATGTGAAAGTCGTACAAAGTGTGTGATTTTTAATCGTGAAAAACTGTAATTGGTAGACTATATTGATTGTCTTGCACATGCACTTCTCTCTGTGTATAATATAAACTGAATTAATGAATTAAATTTTTGACAGGAATTAGAGAGGCTTTCTTATTTGTGTCAAGTTATCGGCAATCGTCTGATCACTGCTTTTGCATACATTGGTGAGGACCCACAAGAACGATCAGCTATAACAAAATTTTTAGATGATAATGACATCAAGAATTTACTTCAAGATGCCAGACAAAGTATGGATGTACTGCAACAACATTCTCGGTGGTTAAACGAAGATAGATTTGTAATGTACGAGTAAAATTTTTCTTCGAGACTTGAAAACCAAAATTAGTGTTTCCCAAATAATTTTTATTTTTAAAATATAATGTTCTTTAAAAGTATTAATCCAATTGTTATTAGCCAAGAGATAGTTTAAATGTAATTATTATTTAACGACTCTGAAAAATCAAAATTAATTTACCCTAAATTATATAGTGTTATTTTATTAGTTAACTATTTTATTCCAGACATATAACGCATAACGAGTTAAAATAATAATCATAATAAATTTTATACCACAAAAATACTTTAAAATTTATCTTATATTTGTGTTACTTAAATCCATATGCTGATATTCGAAAAAATTTGTTTTTTTAACATTTTTACAATTTGTGTAGAAGGATGATTTCTAATATGTATAAAAAGTTATGACACAATAAGTGTATATTTTGCATTTTAAAAATGACGGTTTTGATTAGACGCTATTGGAAATTAAAACATTTTTTTTTTTTCTGATAAAATTGAATTAATAGCTTTTGGAAAATAGTCTCACATATGATTTGTATAATAAGTAACATTTTTTTATTGTGTTCTTATAGTTTCCAAAAAAAATTTGACTATTACATATTAATCTTTATAATAATTTTAACTGTCATTTTAAATATTTCCTTTGAATATTATTTGATTAAAATGGAACAAATTAAGTTTATCATTTAAATAAAATAGGAGTATTATGTCACTCATTTGCAATTAATGAAAAATAATATTTAATGACATAATTCGTAATAAATAATTTTACAAAATTGTTATAAATAACATTAATTTCTCTATTTAATTTGATGACTTCAGACGTTAAAAAAGTAGTGTAAATTATTTAAAGGGATGCTGTATAGCCAATTTTGTCATTTCCTTTTTCTGATTTGTTTATAGTAAACTTTTATGTTTTAACTATTAAACACTATTTGTTAGTAATTTGATGAAATAATACTTTTTATTTTTACTTTTGATAAGAAAAAATCTTAATAACTCCTCTTGTAATTATTTTCTTGAGCTACAACTTTTACATAATATTTATAAGTTAATGTAAAATCTTATAAAAAAAATTTGTTGAGTATTCTTTTCTTAACATTATAATGCTTTAAAAATGTATTGATTTGAGCTGTTGAAAAAAATAATTTTTTGAATTAAACTATTTATTCATATTAATATTGAAAAATATATTAATTTGTGTTTACTAAGTATTATTATTTTTATATATAATAAAAATTTTATTTTAGGTCTAATTTTGAAGACATTAAAAAATCGCACAGTGAAATTGACGATGCTGCTGTTCAACTCGAAGAACTTTTATTAATTAAAAAGAATAAGTTGTTACAAGCAGCTAGGGTAAGAGCCTTAGAAGCAGAAACCAACGAGGTATAGTTATTTATTTAAAATGATTGAATCTCCCCTACAAAGGGGGATATAATAAAATACTCTATTATAAGTCTTATTAATGTTGATAACTTAAATTAAATAATTTTCACTTTTTAAATTATATATAATTTGATTTAATTTTTTTCTGTTTCAACATTTATTTTATAAATATGTTATTTTCTTTTATATCGTCATTTGTAAAGTTTTTATATTTTTTCCTTGCCTCACCATAACCACCTTTACTGTTATTTCGAGATCTGTAATATCATTAGGATTTCTTATGTCGATTTAATATAAATTTAACGAGAATCTATTCCTCAAATTGAAAATGTAGTTCAGTGTTAAAAAACTGTGCGTGTGTTTGTCTTTAGCTGATACCAACCTATATGATTATGTGAGGAAGGCAAAACACATTAAAGATTAATGCGTTATGTGTATTCATTTTTAAGACTTTCGTAGAGTTAATATTAGTGGTGGTGACTTGAGGTCAAATAATGACTTTTTGACTAACGACAAGGATGTGATGTTCGCTGGATTTGTAATTAATTTTTATTGTGTCAGGTCATCTCGTGGCTAACCAACAAAGGGGAGCATACTCTGGTTCAGCATGCAGACTTGGCCAATAGTTTACCAGCAATCCGACAGCAGGAACAAGACTTTGAAAAATTTTACTTTGTGTCTATGGTAAGTTTATTAAATTTTAGTATTGTTTAATTTTCTTTACAAAAAGCAGCGTGTTGAAAATCGCTTGTTTCATTACATTTTCAAAATATGAGCATTTGAAAGTATATTTCGATTTGACAATCATATTAGTTCAAGTTAGTTATTAGATTTATAATCTATAAAAATATGTTTTTATGAACAAATATTTATCGATGAACTCACGTTATGTCTATTAGGTAAATGTGAGTTAACAATAATTCGTAAAAGCCTTGATCTCTTCGATGTTTATTAGACATGTCTGGCTTTTTACATTTTTACAAATTACTTAATTGAAATTTTCATCTGCTTAAAAATATTTATTTAGAGTACATCAGATACTGTACATCTGAGTAGTGTAGTTATCTTATAATTTTACGTATTTCGGATGGTAATTAAATGTAGTTTTAAGAAGGTTATAGTTGATTCAAAACATTTCTTTATGCGTACTCAGTTAAATTAGACTATAATTCTTGATGAATACAGTCACTAGTTTATGTTAGACATAACTGTTACGTCTGTGCACTTAGAAGCAGCTTCAGAACTAAAGAGTTTTATGATGACCGGTACCATCTAAGACCCTAATCGAAACCCCGTAGCTCGTTTATTCTCGGAATGTTTACGATCGATTATACGACTTAATGTACATGATTTTTTTTTCTTTCTTTTTTTTCCGCGATTCCCGGAGATTTTAAGGTGTATCAACAGAGCCTGCGATTCTCTACTCCCTTGACGCTACGGGAATCCTAACCTACCTGTTTATATGCGTATGTTCTTATCGCATTCACCCTTAGACGATAAACGTGCGGCTGTTTTTAAACTATTACCGGCTGGCGCCATTCAACGAAATCTTGACAGCACCACCACCGAGAGCGAGTGGGGGCGGGTATCCTTTTTTCTTCATCTGTATGCCGGTGGCATGGCCGTGTTCGGGTTTCCTGTCTCGGGGTTGACGCGGCAGTGTGATCGACGCGTTCTATACGTACGGTGGTTCTTTCAGTGTATAAATCCGAAACGAAGGTAAGTTAAATGTTTTTTTTGTTATTTGATTTATCGTTGAAACGAAATACTCATGAATTGTTTTAGTCCTTTTCATTTCGAGTTTACTTTGAAAATTTTCCGTTATTCCATTTAATCCGTTTGTTTCTTACTTACTTTTCTTAAATCAAATCGTCTAACGTAGAAATAGATTAAATCCAGTTGTTCCCATCAATTATTTAGTTTACAAATTCGTTGTCGACAAGTAGCAAACTTATTTATTAGAAGTCATATATCCGTTAAGTTGTATGCTTTTAATAGCTCTTAGGACATTGACAAACAATTACTGATGCTAGTTTTCTATACCTTTTATTTTGAATGCTCGTAGGCAAGCTTTTGTTATTCCCATTGAAACGCTCTGCACAAGCTATAAAAAGTTTAATTCTCGATAGTAAGCGTACTGAAAATATTGCAAAAACGAAAATAACATTACTCTGCAAAGAGTTATTTAGGCAAACACTTCGACACCGGCGTACATTTTGTAACCTATATCGAATAACGTTGATTGATATTGTTCATCTATGATATGATATTTTTTTCTGGTTTCGGACAGCGATTTCAACTGTCGACGGTTATGTAGCCCTTGTTTATTGGCGAAAACAACGTTCATTGTTTGGTTGTTTTCAGTAAAATCATGGAAATTAGAAGCACGTGCGACGGTTCTAATATCACCTTTTGTGCGCGTTGTCATACAATACCAGGCGACTGGGTGGGCGGTTCATAACGCACGTCGCACTCAAGAGAGCGGAAGCGGCAATAAAGATTAGGGTAGGCCATCGATTGTGTAAAATGTGCCGTGCGCGGAGGCTGAAAATGTGTTCGAAAATGACAAACATATGCGCAAACATATAAGAGACGTGTGCTGCGTCTTACTACACATGGTACTTTATGTTTAAAAGGTATAACCTTCGGGTGTACCGTTAATTCAGACGACCACACGGTTGATTGTCGCAGTATTGCGGTGAAATAATAATGTAAAATTATTATTACTAATTTTCTTTTGTGTAGTCGGTTACAACAACGGTCATTAAAATATAATGCATGTTTTTTTAATGAAAAGAAAAATATTACCCTTCTGCTGCGTAGCTTCACTGCATACAATAGGTGCCGTCTATTTTTACATGTGCAGCAGTTAAATTTTCAGAATAAAAACATACACAACACTGGTATTTTTTACACAACAAAAAATCCTCTTGATCGACCGCATAACAAATTTGATGTCCTTCTATTGCGCGTACAATTACTACAACGATTGTACAGGTGAATAATTTCCATGCAATCACGACGACGACTATTGTATGGATACTTTTTTTTGGGCAGATGTTGTTTTGTAATTAATTTATATGTGTGTCTGGAGATGTAAGTAATAAAACATCGTTTAGTGTTTAATGTGTATTCTTTAGTCAATAATATTCTGATATATTTAACAAATTAGCGCCGCGATTCAAACTGGTTGATTTTGCGTAAGATAGTATTTACATAGCATTTATTTCCGGGTCGTTAAAAAATCGTACTCGACTAAAAATTATAATCTTCACCAGAGCTGTCGGCCTACAGACCTTATATTCACTGAATTAATTTTTGAACGTCCAAAACGCAGTGTACAATCGTTGAATTTCATTAACCTCTATGGGTTTCATTCATTCTACTTTTTAATAATTTCATTATGCGATCGTATGAAATTAGTAACGTCCAAAATAAAACAAGTTATGATTATAACGATTTTAATTCCGCAAACACAGAAATGAGTTCAATAAAAGACCAAGAAATTCTTATATGCTTGAAAAAAAAACAATTCTGATATGAATATCTCGTGCTTACAATAGTAAGTTATTGTAATCAACTTGAAATGATAACGATACTTAATGTTATTTCAAATCAATACATTAAGCAACGTCTTACCGCTAGTAAAATCAATAGTGTAACTAAATATGTACAAAGTTATCTATAACAAGCAAAAGATTTGTAACGCTATTAATTGTAGCCTTGGTAATTTTCTACTTAGACAATACTAGTCAATCTTTATATGGTCCGTCCTATTTTTACTGTACTGTCATTACAGTTCACTATGTTATGTATGTTTAAATATATACCGAATGTGACTTCGTATAATTACTGTCGGTGCATTTTTTTTTTTACCTTGTAATGCCATTTTTATGTGTCATTATAATTGTGCAAAACATCGTGTTTACATTTGTAAAAATTATGGTCACTGCGAATTACGCTTGACCAATTGGGATCTATCTCCAAGGGAATTTTCACAAATGTGTATGTGAACAAATGTTTAATTGAATTTTTTGGTCATCGTCCTACGTTTGAGTAACTGGCCACCACCTCGTTTGCATACAGTTATTCGCCTTCGCTAATATTTGTCAACGTAATTCTTCTACACATTAGCACTTAATCTTTCCTTATGTCGGCAATAACTTCTGTTAATGTGTAAGTAAATTGCTTTGAGGACGAGTGTCGGTGTCGTCCGGAACGCGTTGAACCGCTACGATTGCAATGAAAATTAGTGAAAGTGTTTACATACTATTGTAGTGACCGCGTAAAGACATGTGTAGCAGAACAATGACGGTAAATTTTATCTAGAACTGTGTGCCACCGAGTGCGTTTGCCATCGGAATTCATCGAGGTGCGACCATCATTCTTATGCAACGCCTTACAACCGCTCATCGGTATCACACACTTTACACGTTCCGTTAACACTACGGCGTGCTCGGCATTTTGGATATTCGGGTTAAATTTTTTTATATATTTTAACCGGATTATGAATCAATGGCCCCGAGACGTACCGCTCTGTCTCGTGTTGGCCCGTGCGACCAACTAAACGTAGTGTTGGCAAACGTTCTGCTGAGAGAATACGATAACCGGACGAGGTGTCGGATTGAACAGTTGTACATAATTATCAACATCGGAGACCACTTGAAAAACGACTTGAGTTTATGTCGACATTACTCCGCACCGGACGAATCCAGTCAAAAGTTTTCCATCGCGTGTCACACAGTTCTCGGCGTGTAATTCGGAAGTTACATCTCGAGTGCGCGTACGTTGCCATCTATTAGACAACGACACTGTTCATCGAATCTACACGAGTTCATGTCGTCCATGTGATGATGTGATGGACTAGTTATTAAACCTAACACTCGATATTCGTGTATTAGGCCATAAGTAATATTGTGTTGCATTATTTTTACATCGACGACATTCCTTCTATTTCCAATCTCCCCACGGAATTCTGCTGTACGATTTCCCGTGACCACCAGCTAATGCCTATGATTGATTAATTAGTAGTTGTAAAGTCTCGAGAATTGTTTTCGAAGGTAAACAATAATTACGTTACTGCCATACTTGTAAATTTATTTGTCATTTGCTCGAACGTTCGGAACCTTCCTCGTTAGCGTTGCGAGTAATTAAAAAACAATATAAATTAGCCAATTAGTTTTGATGACCTGATCGTGTTCGCTGTTTCTTTTTTTTTTCCCTCTTGTCCTTGCGCTTCCAATTTACTCTTCGCCGTCGCCCGTTGAAGTGTTTTGCCCCAACAACAGCTCGACGCACTCCATAAATTGTCTGCACGTGCTCCGTCATAGTCCTCTATTTTACGAACAATAATAAATTACTAATTATACGAAGCAGATACGCCTATTTCAGTCTCTGAACTTCTCACTCTACACTGTTCAGCTCGCCCCGAGACGTCCATTTTATCCTATTAATCACTTAGCCGTCAAACTATTACACAGTTGTACCGCTTTAAAATCAAAACCGTTGCGTTAATTCGACTAGGTAACGGTATTCGCACCAATGTCGAAAAATCCAATCGACCAATGTCAAGTGTACACTTGACTTTGAGGTAATAAATGAATTTTCCATACTCTGGTATGCATTCTTTTAGTTTTGATTAAAATTATCATTGATAGAAATATCGCGTCCTCAGTATATTCAAAAACAAATTAGAGTCCCATTAATCTGTGCAGCTCACGTTTGTTTATCTCGGTCCCCTCTCATCCTTTTAACTCAACTTATAATGAATTACCCTTGTTGTTATACGATCCGTTGTGCCAGACGGAGTTGTTCAAGTTATAAGTTATAAGTAATTACTAGATTTCCGGAACGCATTAGTGATTTATAGATATTTTTAATAGGTTTTGTTAATTCGATAAATTAAATAATTAACTTGTATTTTAATGGCCAGAACATATGCGGTTGAAAAAACTGTTTTACTCTAGTGAAATTCAATGAACGGAATATGTTTAATAATTTTCATTAATTAAACTAAACCTCAATATGTACTTTATCTGATGTGTTATAACGTATACCGCCTTTGATCGTCACAGTGATAAGAAAGTGCATATTGAAAATTATTCAAAAGGTGTGCTCATTACGACCAGTGGCCGCAAATCATATTTTCGTTTGATTATCTCAAAATTAAATTCAGTAACCTCTTATTATAATTATATTCTTGCGCAAATACTGAGTGTATTTAATTAACGGTATGTTTCTTTTCGACTTACGTACATGTGATATTGCACAAACTTAAAATAATTTCATTGCTACGAGTCTCACCGTGTTCCCACCGTATCTGAGAATACAACATTTCAGATAAGGTTAATGATTTCGTACTAAATGTTTTACTACCCGGGCAGCTGTTCTAAGTTGGGGTTTGTGTGGTTATCGGTTTTGCATGATTAGTCGTTTGCTACTGTGTTTCCGGCAATTCTAACTTGCGTACGAAATAATGAACCCTAAAAAATAGTTGCGCGCATGAGCTTTTGTCTTAAACCACATGAAAAAAAATCTGATATTATTGTACGCGTCAATGGAATGACACTAGAGGTGACTCGTAAAAGAGACTACTGACAGTGCCCGCTAATTTAAAATCGGTGTTGACCGAAGAATGTATAAACCCAATTACTATATGATGTTTGGTTAAAATTAAATCATAAAAAATAGTAAACTATTTTTATTCCGCTATAACCGTATGTAATATACTCTGGCAATACTAAAAACGCAATTTGTATACAATCTTACTAAGCAAATTATATACACTACTAGTTTAATTAAACCGAAGGGAAAAAAATAAAAATACACGTTTGAGCAAATTTAATTGACCTGTAACATTATCGATAGTTTTTTTATTTCGCCTAAAGTGAAAAATACTACAACATATTTTATTTCATTCATAACTTGCTAAATGTTTATTAATCGAATAGTTCCAAGTCCGACACATAGTAATGTCTATTTAAAAAAACTATTTTTTAAATCCAAAAAATTGTTTTACATAATAGTTATATAAATTAGAATGAATTTTTTATGTCGCTGTTGAGTGATCTTGAAAAACCTTAGTAAATAGATAGATGTTGTTTGTAACAACCATGTTGGTTCTGCGACGCTTTCATTCTACTGGCTAATACAAATAAAAGAGACAACGCCAAAACTTCACGCCAATCATCGAGCCCATTCAACATAACCTACGGGACCTTGCCGACCGCCAAGTATTGTAACGAGACGTTTCCGGATCTAAAGTATTGTCCGCGTCGCCGCCAACTTCAGATGACTTTGATTTTCCGAAATCCGTCGCGACCATCACACTAATCGAAAAGCAATCCACGTGCAATGGTTTTTTTCGCCATTATTGTGCTGTCACGCCAACTTGTTTTTTAGCTCTGTCGCCCGCCACCGTTAACGTATTCTCTGAAATATATTCGCAGATATGTTTATACATTAAATATATATCGCTTGTTTTCTTTTTGTAGCGATGTCGACGACTTAAACACGTCATCGTTGGCGTATTGTCGTGTGGGATGTACTCGCAAGAAAGCTCGAGGGGTTCCAAAACAAATCCGCAACGCGATCGCCCTACAATAATACTCGAGTGCTATGATATCGTATGTGAAGTTAACCGGCGGCGAAGGAGTGTCCCGCGGTCGAAACCGTGCACGACCTTGCGCTCCGGCCGCCAAGAATGTTGTCGTTGTCGTCGTCGGCGGCGGCCGGTATACCGCGGTAGCGGTGGGGCACACGGTGAACTGTTGCGGCTGCGGTGCTCGACCGCGATCAGTCCGATCGTCGCGTTCTAATCGGCCGCAACGGTGTTAACATTGACGTCTTACAACAGCTGTTATCGTCGTACCCGTCATGCTGTCGCGCGATTCGTTTCGCTCGGACAACGGACGATCGATCGACGCACCGTCGGAACCCGGTGGTGACTATTGTACTTTGTTGTCGATCCGCGTTTACGGTAAACCCGAACTAAATGTGCCTAACGCGTTTCCCGGTCGACCGCCGGGTCGTTTTGGTGGACCCAAACGTCCCTCGGCACACATTCACAGGAGGGCCTCGGACAGGCGAGGAGCCATGCGTAGAGCTTACTCCACACCCCCTAAAGTATGTAAAAAGCTCCGAAAAATTACTTATTCCGTGTAGAGTTTATTCATTTCTGAGTTACTTTAGACGCCGAGAACTGTTTCTCACGTCATTGGCCTTTTGGTTAATAGTTTTTTAAATCTAATCGTTATCTCATTACTGTTGCCTGCGACTTTTTTGCGCAGTGACATTTATATGTGTGAAACCATTAACTATTCGTTGCCAGGATGTTGTGTTTTATCATTAATGACTTTACCGAACAACAATAGTAATCCCAATGGACACGTGAAGGATAAGTTCTCGGCCAAAATATTCGAGTACGCGGTCTGTATCACGTCATCGACCATCGGTGGGTCGTTAACAGAACGGATTTACCGGTGGGCTGTCGAATCTCGCGAGTTCCATACGTGGGATCTTGTTGGATATAAGTTTCTCTGGTTTTCGCACAACGTAGGTATTCGATATTGGCGTGCAATTTCAAAAATCATATTTATTATTTATAAGCCCTTCCCACGTTTTATTTTTCGATTTTTGTACAACATGCTAGAAATGGACCGCCAACGGATTTTCAAAGCCGATCAGTGGGGTATTAATTTTGTTTTCGTTACTTTTGTAGTAATCGTGTACTACTACCAAGTCATTGATGGTATAGAAATTACGATAAAAAATTAATTACGACCGTTTAAACGGGCGCAATGATTTCTATTTTGGCGCATTGTCTGTCGTCTCTGTTTTCTCTGGTGCTCGCTAACGACTTGACGTCGCCTAGAGTAACGCGTATAGAGTTATTTTATACCGGCAGTACAAGTCAAAGCGACTGCAGCGTGAATCCTAAAAAACACCGGCTCATTATGGTATTTGTGATTAGTAATTAAACCGTCGTTAACGCCGTGGCCCAGATACGACGGCGTCCGTTCTCAGGGCAAAAGTGAAATACGACCGTTTCGACGAAATTCGATTTTTAGTCGGACGGGTATCAATTATGAACCACATCTCGTATTGGTTTCCACTTATGAAAAGCGCAGTCGTCTTTCGACGTTGGTCAATTGAAGGGAACGCGCATAAAAAGTCAACGATACTTGTAATAAAAACACAAGAATCGTTTCTCACAGCCTTCGACTTAATAAGATTGCGCGCGTACACAAATTGAATACGCCGTACCCGCGTTCTCATTGTGTATTTCATAAATACCGCAGAGTATTCCGTATAAGTATATCGTATCGAAAGTGTACGCCCTTTTGGGTTACCAAACGTCCTTGCGGCTATCCGCACACAGCTGCTGCGGGAGGTGTCACGAACCAGTCGACGGCCCATACCGTTTTATCGAATCACCGCAAATCGTTTAATTCGACACGACAACTGGACGTAACTGCCCGACGGTAGTCGCCGATGGTTTAAACCGATTGTTTCGCCATCGTTACCCGAAAAAGCTGCCGGGTATTATAATAGATTTCTCGGTGGGACACTATAATTTAATCGTTACTCGGAGGTTAATTTCCCGTCTCGGCCACGTTCGACCGCTAGTTCCGCAAGCCCGTCTCCTCTCCAAAGCGGTTATCATCTCCTGCACTCTGTCCGCACCGTCGTTGTCTTACCCGACGAAAATATTCGTATGTAATTATTTTCCGTTCACGGTATAAAATCGTAATAGCCGTGCATGTGATAGATGCCTCTCCTCGTGTAGGAGAAAAATAACTATGTGTGTAATATACGCCTTGTACGACAATATAATAGTAATAATATGTGTACACAGTGTTGTTTTGTATACACAATGATTGTGTAGCGACGTGTCCGCGTTGGTGCGTCGTCCCCGTCGAGCCTTCTTCTCGCTCGTTCTTACGACTCGTACCGTTGCGGTGTTATTGTTACTCAGAAGTAGAAAACTGCTCGGCGTTACCTTTTCAAAAACATGTTGTGCGTACGTGTCAAAAATGTTCAATGTCGGCAGGACGTGCATTGCGAATCCGGCGTGTCTAAACGCATGAAAAACGATAGCATAAGTTTGGTGGTAAATTCGCGCAAATGTTTTATTTAGCCGTCGTCATTGTAACAGCGTTTGTCCGTTTTCAGTTCGCTCTCCGCGCTTCCTTTTTTATTTATTTGTCCGCCAGCGATAGTCTACCGCCCCAATCGACATGCTGTGGAAACCGATTGAACTTTCAACCGACAATAATGTATTCTGGTGAACAAATACTTATCCTATGAGTGGGCTGCTAATGATTGAAAACCCAAACGATATCGGCCGTTGGAAATCCGCGTCACCGTGTGTGTAAATAAATCGGACCGATTACAGTCATGCCATTGGTACGATTACATAAGGTCGATTTGAGCAGCAGCTTACACGTATTCACATTGTCCATATTAATAACACGTATGCTTATGCGGCTGATCTCTCTAACCATTAATGTGCATTGTGAATGTTTGTAAATAATTTAGTTATTAAATAAACGCACAAGGAATTTTTATCCCAAAGTTGTCTAATCGTAAACCGCTAAACGACATTAAAATGATGCAAGCTAATAGCATTAAAAAAACCAACAACCTCGTGTACGTATCCCGAACAGCATCATCATAGACTGATTTGTTGCGCAAACCCGACGGTCAATGCTCGTACGCGTATTGAATGTAGTCGCATAGGAAAGCTAAATATCATTCCGAACTGGTCGTTCCCGTCGGTGTTTTCATTTAAGATAAATTATACGATTGAAACAGATAGTCTTCTATTGAACGAAATGCGTACGTATTGATTTCATTTCAATGCACTCCTCGGTAGACGTCCTATTGTTTTTTTTAATTGTAACCATGAAAATATGCATATGTACGATCAGCATCGATTTCGTTTGTTAAGAAAACCGATCGGCCGTCCTCTTTTGCACCTCCGTAAAATTAAACTGCACTTTGTTCGGTGTACTCGACAAACGCATTCATCTCCGCCTCTATCGCCCACGCGACAATGACGAATACCGATCGGTTTTAGCGAATCGTGACACCCTTGTGGTTTTGTCCAGGTCACCTAGTGGATATGCAGACGTCTTCATTAAGAAGTCGTGTGCCGAACGAGTTCGATTTCGAATTAACGGCAGAGCATACAAATAAGAGGTGTTTCGACCGTCGTAGGAAGACGAACTGGCTCACTAGACTTGTGTTGGGCGGAACACCGTCCAAATACGAACTACGACGTTTATAAGAACGTACATAGTTATAATAATCCATGACTTACGTATACAATGGTCGAGTTAAACACAGTCCGCACACGCCTACGGGTACCTATAGAAATGTGCGTACAGCGTTGTATAAAATGCGTTTAAAATATATGGTGTGTATGTCGAGAATGCCCGATGTCAATGACTTCCCCTCAGTCGTGTAATCTTCTTATCGGGTGTAGCAGAAAAATAGGAGGATGCGTTCGTTTAAATCTCTCGGATTGTTTTCTGCTACACATGAAAATCGCAGCGCGCCCATTTTATCCGAAAATCCTTCGCGGTTAAGAGAAAACGCTTTGACACAAAATTGAAATTTTCTGTTGGTCTTAGCAATTTATAATTACTGTGTAATTCTACAAGGTGACCGACACAGAGGCGCCTCGACATGCCGTATTATCTATTTCGAGAACGGTGTTTATTTTGCAGGAATTCAGGCCAAAATGGCTATGCTTCGAAATTATAATTAGCAATTTTTTATTCATATCAATTGCGTTGTGAAAAATCGGCCCCAGAGATTACAAATTGTGATAATTGCATTGGAGTAACCGTCTTAAACGTTAAACTTGGCCTCGGCATGTCGTCCGGCACCGGACGGTTTTTTATTCTTATTGCTACCGACCGCACCGCGTGTGAGAGACATGGAATAACATTAACCGTACTAAATCTNAGGGCTCTCACATGGAATAACATTAACCGTACTAAATCTCTTTGATCACTGGAAACAATAACGATTGACACCCATAGGCCTGGAACACGGACNGTGAGAGACATGGAATAACATTAACCGTACTAAATCTCTTTGATCACTGGAAACAATAACGATTGACACCCATAGGCCTGGAACACGGACACTGGATGGAGATGGCACATTTAGGACACTCCCGTAGTAAACGTAGTATTTAATATTCCAATTGCGCTCGTGCGTCGTCTAAAAAACGCGGTACATGTGATGTTCCCGTTACCGTGTGTAGAGTTGATGAAATTTTCTAGGTCGGACGTTTTTCAAATTTCCAGCACGTCCGCTGATTACGACCATTAGTACATGCTGACGAATACCTTTGGGTTTCCCTGACGTTTAGAGAGTTTATACGCGTTATTATACTACAACAATATTAGATGGTGTTGTGCAATTGTAGCATTTACTTCAATTGGTTAAGTTAACACAACAAATCATTTCACATTCCATAAATATCAAACAGAAATATTATGCCTGTTATTTATTCATCTTTATAAAATACACTTTCGATTAACAGCGTTATCCGACTAGTTTTTTCTATTTAATTAACATCGATTGTTGTATACACATTAATGCCTATAAAATAATTATAATCGAATACATAACAGTACGAGATTGACTGGTCTCTGCGTTCTTACGAGAAACTTGTAAGGAATCGCTGACATAACTAAAAAAAAATAGTATTGTTTTCGTCGACCTGATTTTCACACGGTCGCCGAAGACAATGCAATATTTATTGTAACCCGCAAATAATTTGTTCGAAATGAATCTGTTCAATGTTGACACTTTTGTTCGATTATCAGCTAAACTGAAACCGAAGAATTCGAGTAAAAAAACTACACATCTTTTTTGGCCATCTCCTTGTGTGGTTTAACAACGTTTATGTCATAATATTTTACTTTTCACGTCCGACTTGAGTTTGCGTAGGCCCGTAACGCATTCTGGTTAAGGTATACATACGGTTGGCGTATGATTTTCGGGACTTCCAAAGTGTTTAACCTTAATCCCTAAGGACTCGTACGACCAACTAGAATAATCGTAGGACGTTTTATCCTGTTTGTTCCCATCCTAGGCGACGCATAAACCTAAATACAAATAATACAAAAAAGAATTTAAAACTCTGTTCATTACCCGTGTAAATGATTTAGGTTTATTGTTTTTTAAATGACCATTTAACTACCATAAACCGCATAAAAAGTCATATCGTGTTTTATGATGCATTTTTACTGTATGTTCCCGAGACGATTTATTTGAAAAAAAAAAAAAAATTTAAACTGTTTTATTGTCCGTGTTTGTTTGAAATTTGTACATTTGTATAATTACTTTCACGCGCAATAGACAAAAAAGACATTGGGACAATTTGGGTCGTGAATTTTCGCTTTGCAAACAGTTGTCTATCGTTTTGTTTTCGGTCGATTCCCTGACCTTACCGTTATCTCCCGACTTATTAAATGAGAAGTTTTTTCAAGAATCTCGTTGTGTTCCATCGTAATTTTGGCGATGAATACTTGAGTGCACAGTGCCGAATAGATGTCCTATTTCCGCGTAGAGTTCGAACCTGTTGAACCCGAACGCGCCTGACGGGCAACGCGATTCGGGCAATTTGAAATGACTCCGATACGACGTTATTATAAATTTGCCAATGTATCTAATATATTGTTTTCCCAGGAATATCCACCGTCAGCTTTTTTTTTTTTTTTACTTCGAATTATATTCCTATGCTATCAGAGTATCCGAGCACACCAGTATTGTTCGTCAAACCGACGGTAGTGCACGCGTCTCCCACTGGTATGATATTATTTGAAGTGTATTGTTTTTTTATACTGAATTATTGCTAAACAGATTGTTTTTCGCACGTCGCGTGTGTTTTATTGCGTTTCCAGAATCATCAGACAACCAACTATCTGATGGGCGTATCATGACACACGGGTAAGAATCACTTTGTTGCGCGAACACTTGACCAATCGTGCGATTTTTTATGAGTAAAGTTCTGTGTTTAGTAGCGATGGGCGTCACGCGCACTCATATAGACCGTACAAAGTCTCCCCGAGGCCTAAGCGTGACCGAACAAACGTCGTCCGAATGTTCGTTGAAAGCGTTTTGTTGCCAAACTGCAACCACGCTATATGAAACGCATTCGTTTTTATTAGGTATAATAATAACTGACCCTAATAACGCAGTCTCCGAGTACCACGGCATTTGATATGATAATGTTGGATAGCTTGTCAATGCACGTGGATCTGAGTGTTTGAAAAGTGTAATTCAGCTTTGTGTGTTCTAATCGAGTCGGTTGAAAGTAAACCGGTACGATTGTTGTATTAATTTATGACGGAATAACGACGTTTGGGTATTATGCGCGTGTAATGGCTGTTAATTTATTTGCACGAACACCATGTCGTTCCATGAAACATTCAATTGATCGCCAACGTATTATTGTTGTTAATATTATCAACATGATAGAGTTTTGTAGCACATAAAAAAAAGTCTCCGCGCGGTACGGAACGGGGTACGCGGTACAGAACGTGACGGATTCCATACAGGATATTGACGTGGTGATGAATTATCATTAGTAATTAAAAATTTGTTTTTGAATTTTTGTGCGCAGTGTACTCGATGATAGTGTGCTGGATTCGCTCCAGCGTTAGTTTCATAAGATTCTTAAATTACGGATTAGCAATAATTACTAGAGCGGCAATTGTAACTACCAAAACACCTATAATTACTTAAATGTCATGTTACCGAGTTAATCTGATACCCGGAAACCCTAATTTTACAAAAGTCAAGATGTCATCGCGACGTTTTTGTATTTTTATTTTACCTAGGATCTCATTAAAACTGGTTAATGTCAAAACGTCTCAACCAACAAGTGTTCGGCAATTATTTTTAGTGGGTTACAAGTTTCTGAAAAGTTATCAAGTCGTATACATCTATTATTGGCCCTCAAGAATGTAATCAAACCGATTTATTGTACATAACATGCCGGTTTTGTTTATAAAGTGCGTGAATTCATCTTGTTAGAACTGTAAAATATTTGTACTCGAGTGTTTAATACAAAACGCAATGTAATTTTAAAATGTGTCAACGGACTGTTATTTTCATATATCTTTTATTTGATTAGAATATTGTTATTGCCTTAGTCAGAAATTGTGCTGTACATTTGAATCGGTTTGACCTGAAACGTTTAAAACAAAGCCACTGTGATTTATCGTATTAACACTCTATGAAAGTAGGTAAAGTAACCTAACGTTAAACCTCAATATTTTGAACATGTTTTATGGGAATTTTTGCAATTTGACCGAAAGAAACGAATAAAAAAAAAGAAATATAATTGGTTACGCGTGCGGTTCTGCGGTAGGTTAATAATACATAATATAGTCGTACAATTCAATTTTAGTATTAGTGCATCGATTATTTTTGTAAGATTTTTTCTAGAAAAATAATCAACAAATTATAATTACTAAGACATTCGTTGTTATGCGGCGGGCAGTCGATGTCAACAAAAGAAAAATAATAATTTTTATTTGATTTTAAATATAAACTTTTTACGCTAAAAGCGCACACATGAACGAAAACGCCATGACCGCCGGCTGCTGCAGACAATGTCCGTGCGAAGAGCAACGCAAAATTTACATACAACCAAAAAGACCGGAAATGTGTCGACCCAGTGTGAACTATTGTCCGCAAAACATACCCGTCGAAAAGAATACAGTGTACAGGCACGTTCTAAAATATAAATTCGACCGGCACATCTTAGTATGTAGTTCTAAAAAAATATATTTGAGTCACGACCGAATGGCTGTTGTGTCGTTGTTACACCGGGCCCAGTATGTGTACATCGGACAAACTAGTCGAAGGGGTTATTGGACGCTTGTTCCTCGATTAATTCTTTTTTGATCGTATAATACTCACTAATCGTACGCAATATTTATGTTTAATTGACTTTCGTTGACATTGCGATGTCACTCCGAGTCTCGAGTCATCTACTAGTTTTATTAATTTCCCGGTACGTACAGGCCGCAATCAACTGTGAAAACTTATTATAAGATTCGAGACTGATCGAGTAACCAATTATTGAAACGCGGATTTTATATAGTTTTCAATAAATAAGAAATTTATATCGTGTGTTAATTGATTGAATTTTATACGTCATAAATTTCATTTCATTAACTATCAGTTATCAAAATTGAGAAATATTTTATTACACTCATAAACAAAACTGGTACGGGGATCAAACGTTTTGTCTCGGATAAAAACCAGAAATTAAATGAGCAGACATTCTCCATAGAACTAGAATCAATTTACCTTAAAGGATTCGCAGAATCAAATATTTTATGTATTTTGATTTCTCTGCAAAGATTGTTATTGAAATAGTCTCCAAGTGAAAAGTCTAAATAAGATATTACGCGTAAACAAATCAACACTTGAATTAAATGTTTTCTTTTATACAGAAAAAAATAAATTGTTTAATTTTATAGAAATTGTTGGTTACTGCGTAGCTTATATTTTGATTCAGTTCTTTTTTTAGTTTTAAATTTATTATGGTAACCCAGTTTGTAATTTACATAAACTTCCTTAACTTTTTAAAACTAATAAATAATATCTATGGTTTCTGTATAATTTCCATTTAAAAACAATTTTTCCACTTTTTTTACCGTTTCTAATATTACATTTGAATCTTTGCCAATTTCATGTATATTATTTTTATACGAATCCAAATATTAAGATTAAAAGTGTATTATTGTACTTATTTTAAGTGAATCTTCTCACATGATGGTTAGCAAATGTTTATTGAATTATTGCTCGCTCAATTCTGATAATCAGAAATATTTTGTTATATTTAAGAAATAGGACAAATTAGCATTATGGCATCATCATCATTGACACTTAACACGTTGTTCTTCGATACTCATTCTTAAGCTATTAACCTTATATTACTTAATAAAAACGATAATCGACTGTGAATATTTTTAAAATCCGTTATTCAACCACGTAGTACGTACTATTTATATAATAGTCATTAATATTTTTGCTATTGTGTAATGTACAGATGGTTTTGAGATGTGCCGGTTTTTTAATGTAATCTTTGCAAATTTACTTAAATTATAGTTAAATGTTTTTGAAATCTGTTAGACAGTCGTACAAAGAACCCGTGGGTATAAAAAATTACAAGACGACTCCTGTGCAATTTGCATCAACTTTTACAGCGGCTGGCGGTTTTGATGGGCAAACTGTTCACAAGACGAGTTTTCGGGGGGTGCCTTGCGTGGAACGGTCACAACCCCAAGTGCCAGTCGACCATGAACTATCCGGTGAAGGACCCATGCAAAATGTGACGTCGCAGAGACACGACTTTGTCCCAAAAAAGGCATTGCCACCAGTTCTCATACCGAATCGGTCCTCGATAGAACAGAAACGGTGCCCGATGGAAGCGACCACTACTACAGGCATGTCGTTCCTATCGCTACCGGTCCAGCGACCCGTCACGAATCTTATACGGCCGGCAACGTGTTACGTACCTCCCAAAGGTCCTATGGACGCCGAAACCATAACAAGTACGAGCTACAAGCCATGGCCGAAGACTAACCGTACGCTTCCTATCTCCGCGGCAAACTCTCCATATTGCCGAGCCAAGGAGCCCATTGAAGACTGTACCGTGTATAATCGAAGTTATCAGCCGCCTGGCCAATTTCGCGATCCTCTTCCCGGCGAGACCGCAAGCCCTGAACAATACCAAAGAAACTACTGTACCTCCCACGGTACTGAACAGAACCCTGTTTATCCTAGAGCTCACGATTACAATTTATAATTGAGCAGATAACATATTTATTATTAATTACACCAGTTTTAAAAACGAGTATTACTACCAATGTATTGTTTTCTTTGTCTGATATATTTTTTAAACGTTGGTCAAATTGAACGCAAACGTTGAGAAATAAGATAAGTAGCAATTATAATTTGACCGTACAATATGTACATATAAATAAATACAATAAAAAATATGTAGCTTGGCGGCAATTTACGACAAAATACTGGTGGCGCTATGCAGGTACTTATTGAAAAAAAACCTTGTAACTTTTAATAAACACTACCTGTTATGATTAGACTTAGTGATCACCTCGCAGTCGGTTCATCTCTGCAGGATATGACACGGTGTTTTGATTAGATTAATAAAACGATGAGTTGCGCTCGCGAAAAGATAAATTTCTTCTTTTTATTCTTCCTAACAAAATCACGTAACAATCTCTGTGTTGTGTTTTATTTCCATCGTCAAGTTGATGTTTAACCATCTAATATTATTGTAAGCTCGTGAAATGTTCTCGTATTTGTACATGCGGCACGGGAGGTCCGTGTACCGTAAGCATCTGTACAATACGTGATGAGTAACTGAAAATCTCTGTGGTCTACGGACCGATCGAAGGACGCCCGCGAAGAATTCTCGAAAAATCGAAACGTTTAACGTTTCGTGTGGTTATAGTAATTAATCAAACAACATTTTCTTCTTTATTGTTCTCGAAATTTGCGCGTCTCAAAATCTCTACGTTGATTTTCACCGATTATCTCGGCTTGTTAATATTGTAGAGTAATCCAATTTTAGCGTACAAAAGATATCAGAATGGATAATGCATAATGAGTCAAATATTAATATCTAATTACCCCCTTAGCCAAATTTAATATTTATTGGGATTAAATGAAAAAAATTTCCCTGACGAAACACGTGACAAGTTTATGAATGCCATTGAGCCTCAACTTATTTATTCCTTTTTGGGGAATATATAAACTGTCAGTGTATAAACTATTGGAGAAAGACCGTGAGCAATTTAATTTAATTACCACTAAACCGACAATTTATTAATGATTATCAATTGAATCAGTGTAGAATATATACACTAACATCTATTCCTTTTTTATTATTTAGCGGATCTATCGATTTCGTTAACTCGCTTTCCTTCAATAACTGTACAGCTGTTTGTTACAAATTTTATTAACAGCTAGAAGTTATATCAACATGAATTATATTTTCTACTTTTAAATTGAGTACTTAATTTTTCAGTGTAGATCTTACTCGTCGCTTATCAAAAAATAATGATAATATAGTTCTCATAAACTAAACTCTTATTGATATAAAGAAAACGATTTTTTTTATTTATATCATTTTATTTCCTTATACTTTTTGACGATAAATTTAATGGTAGATGCAAGTACTGATTATTAAATTTTTCCTTGAATTTAGTATGCTTAACCTATTGTAATTCAAAACGTATATCCGTCAAAGAATTTCACAAGAATGTTTAAAAAATAAATACATAACAATAACTGTTTTTACTTATAAACTTCCATGTTTTCAGTTAAAAATATAACGTTAAAAGTTTGTTATCAAAACAATATATTCCATAAAAAAGTTTATACTTATAGAAAATTAAAATCATATATTTTTCAAATACATTTCATTTATCTAAAAAATTGATTAGTCTATGTGCTTATGTATCAACGTTAATCATAAAAGTTACCTACACGAGTTTATTTATAATATTAGTAATGTATTGAATTATTTACAAATAAATTATTTATCTGCCATAAAAATTTTAGCTTGTTATAAAAAAAACTTAATTTTAGCTAATCAAGTAAAAAAAAAATGCATAGTTTTTTTAAATCGTCAATTTATTATTATTTTTGTATTATCCATTAATTCATTTTATTTATTTTTTTCATTTTAGCAAAATTTAGACAAAGCTGGAGATCTTTTGGAAGAAGCTGGCCAATGCAGTGGAGGTACCAGTTTAAAAGATTTAGCCAAATCACTCAAACAACATTTGAGGGGATTTAGTGACCGCTTGGAAGAAACGCGAGAAAGACTTGAAGATACATCTCGTTGTTTTTATTTACTCGATAAGGTATACTAGTTTTTATAACACACATTTTTATTGATAATTAATTAAAAGATAAATTTATAGCAATTGATATAAAATTGCATTTTACTATTGACAACTCATCATGACAATAAATAAGCAAAAGTTTTACAGAGTGATATTACATGTCTTGGAATTGCTCGTTGAAGGTTATTTTTATTTATCATGGCTTATGTTAATTGTGTTTAGTAAATAAAAAAATATATATACTGATTGTAATAAAAAAACATATCAAGACACGAAAAATATGTGCTTACTACTACTTACTAAAATATTTAATATACATATACTAATTTTATCAATAGAATGTATACCATTTATTTTTCATTAGCCATTAGCTGTAAAATAAAAACAATTTATTTGAGAACATTTCATTTGTCAAGTATTTCAACAGAAATTGTTGATGATTAAATTATGCTAAAAAAAAAACAAAGAAATTATTCTCTTTGCTTTTAGATAATATAATTTAAGAATAGGTAATCGTTATTATTATTCATGTACTGTCTAAATAATAGTCAAATCTATTATTTACCATATATTTATCTTACCACTGTTTTGAGTGGTGAGATAATTTGTATTTTATAAAAATTAAAAGTATTAATTTTTTTTTCGGTTTAATAAAATAAAATTTTCTTCCTAGGTGCTGTAAATTTAAATAAAATTTTTTAATGAATTAACAGTATATTTTAATTGTGACAATATGTTACAGGCGTACGATTGGGCCCTAGAATGTATGAAGTACATTTCAGAAAAGCACGACACACGTAACGTCAAAGAGTTACGAAGGTACTTAATGGCCCATCCATCTCCAACTGCTCAACATTTTTCGGAGATGATAATGTTGGCAAATAAGCTTAACAACGACAAATTAATCAAACAGTGCAAGGTAATGTTTTTATACTAACGATCATTTATTTAGCTCATTGAAATTGTTAACCTTCTGTTATTTCGGTTACAATAACAGGTGGCAATGGTAAGATGCGAAGAAACCAACGACCAACTGAAGCACCTGTTAGGTCCGGAAACGTTCCCAACCAGCACCCCCCTGCCGTCCCGAAGGACGTCCGCCCCTGAACAACGAATACCGTCAACCGGTAACACTGTTGCAGCGGACAGCCATCAATGCGGCTGGGATGGAGTCGCTGAGGAGAACTGTTACTGCGAATCAGACCGTCTTGCGCTCAGTCACATCCCGTCCGCAAATTGGACTTACAATGACGAAGAAGACGAGGAGAAACTGAGCTGTTCCCATACGACTGAAGGGAGTGAAGGAAATAAAAGGTAAATTTCACTAATTTTGTATTCACAATTCAAAACTAGTTTTTATTTTTATTATATTCAACTGTTGACATTTATAGCAATAATAATTAAGAGTTATGATTATTGTCTTAAAAGTAAAATCATTTAAAGAAACGAGGTCGTTGCTTCTTCATGTTCGGACAACTATTATTATTTATTGAATTTTCGATTTTTATTATTTTGCGTATTTTCATTTGTAGTAATGAAGAAATCGACGAAGCTAACTGTCCGGATCCCGGATGCCTGAGTAAAAATCAGAGTTTACCCCCCCTGTCAGTGAATAGTCATCTTCACCATATGTCCAATTTACAATTAAATATGGATTGCGGTACCCAGACTTTAAAATTACAAAAGTAATTGAAATTTTCACTGTTATACATAATTACATTATATTTACTATAATTTTATTATATATTTACTCAGAACTGTTAAGTTAATTATGAGAGAAATGATACAAACTGAACGCGATTACGTCAAATCACTAGAGTATGTTATAGAAAATTATGTTCCAATGTTGCTCAAGGAAGATATCCCTCAAGCGTTGCGTGGTCAACGTAATGTGATATTTGGAAATATCGAAAAGATCTATGAATTCCACAGTCAGCATTTTCTTAAAGAGCTGGAGAGACATGAGAACTGTCCGCTTAAAGTCGGAGAATCTTTCCTTAAACACGTGAGTTTTATGTTATAAAAACCTTAAATTAGGGAAGCAAGTTGACGAAATTATAATGACGACGTCAGTCCTTGTATCCTACTATCTCGAGATCAATTCTCATACCTCTCGAAACTTGTTGCACCATTTTTACAAACTACTCTTTAAAAATAATAACAGTAATATAAGATAGTTTTCGAGCTATAACAATACTATGTATTGAAAGCTATACTTATTTATTTATTATTATTATTAACATTACTGGTAATAGCCCAAAAAATACAGTATGTATTTGACAGCAAATTACCATGTAAACTTAGTACTAAAGGAAACGATAAAAAAAAAAATAATAATAAATGCAAAACATATTTTAATTAAGACAAGTACAAAATATAAACATGATTAAAACTTAAATCTTAAATAGAATACCTAAATGACTAAATTAAATATGATAAGAGTGCAATAAATCAGGGTCATTATATATTAAATATATAATATAAACTATTATTTTTTATATATAAAAAATAAAAGTTCTTTGATTATATCTTTAACTTGCACATGTATATATTACAGGAAAAAAAGTTTTATCTTTATGCTTTATACAATAAAAACAAACCCAATTCGGACGCGCTTATGTCGGAGTACGGTTCTGCATTCTTCAAAGTAAGATATCTAACTGAATGTTAAATATTGATTGATAGATTGCAATGCTAATACATGTGTACTTTAATCAGGCAAAACAAATTGAACTTCGCGACCGAATGGATTTGGCCAGCTATCTCTTAAAACCCGTACAAAGGATGGGCAAGTATGCCTTACTTTTACAACAACTTATGAAGATGGCGAAAGGCGATACCGAAGACTTACGACAAGCAGAGAGTATGGTCAGGTTCCAGCTGCGACACGGCAACGATCTTTTGGCTATGGATTCACTCCGAGAATGTGACGTAAATCTAAAAGAGCAAGGTCGACTTTTGCGTCAAAACGAGTTTCTTGTATGGCAAGGCAAAGGTAAAAAATGTCTAAGACAAGTGTTCTTGTTTGAAGAGCTCATACTGTTCAGCAAAGCAAGAAGATTCCCCGACCGAACGGTTAGTGTTACCATTACAGCTGTTGTTACTTGTGCATTATGAATTTTTTTTTGTTATTTAGAATCTGGACTTGTACGTTTATAAGAACAGTATTAAAACGAGCGATATTGGGTTTACCGCAAAAGTCGGTGACAGTAACACCAAATTTGAAATTTGGTTCAGAAAACGTAAACCAGGTGATACATATACTTTAGTATCTATGTCTGAAGATATAAAACAAGCGTGGACTGACGAATTATCCAATTTATTATGGAAACAAGCCCTAAGAAATAGAGGTACATAACTTTTTTTTTTGTTTTTACTGATTTTACATACTTTGTTTATGATTTACAGAAGCAAGGCTGGCGGAGATGTCATCAATGGGTATTGGCAACAAACCATGTTTGGACATTCGGCCTAGTGCAGACCAGATCAATGACCGATCCATTACTTTTGCGCAGCTCAGTAAAAGTGAGTATTAGTTATACAATAGCAAAAAAGTTGATGACGTTAATTAACAAACTTTATTTTTTAGCTGCCCCAAGATTTCGTAATTCGATTGTAGCCTTACCCACTGACTTGGAGCCAAACACAAAAAGACCACACTCTATTATTTCAATGAGTAGTAGTAGTTCGAGTAGCAACAGTAGTGGTGATAGCAGTAGTGCAAGTTGTCGAAGTAGTGAAGGTGCCAGGCAAACTAGCCAATGTTCAAGTCAATCAACTGAGAGTGGTATAGTTGCTGATTGGTATAGTCGCAATAGCCATTCAGGTAGCATTGCTTCAGACACTTTACCTCCCAACAAAGGACAAGTTACAACTACCGCTTCAGATACAGCAGCTCCAAGGCTGTCAGTGAAACTGTAAATAACAGTCCGGCTTTCATAATTGACCGCAAACAGGTTTATTTTATAATTATTCCCAAAGGAAATCAATAGTTACCGGATTCATCCACAAATTTTATTTTCTTATAGATATTCTATGGGAAATTTCATTGTTATTATTATATATACTTTTTTTTAACAAAACACATTTGAAATCTATAGTTATTAGTCTAATTTATGATACTTAGGTACCTTTTTTTTAAGATTTAATCTAAGATATTTATTGTTATTAATATTAGTGGTACAAGATTAAACTATGTAGTTTTGAGAGTACAATTCATTCCAAAACTAATAATTATTGTATTAAAGAAATTTTAGACTATGCCTAATAATTCTATAAAAGATCTCTTTCGACATTTCTTACTTAATCTATCCTAAAATGAACGTTGTGTATTTTCACCTAACATTTTTAATAATATATAAATTTTAAATTATTGAAATTTTCAATTATAGTTTCTTTTCATATAAAACTTTTTTAATCACAGAAAACATTTTAAGACGCATATTTAATTTTTGTATATACTTATACTAGATTACATTAATATTAAATAATGTTTGATAGGATTATAAATAATTTAAAATGTATTTTAATGGTCATTGATGGAATATTAAGCTACTTAGATTTTAATCAAAACAATGTGAATAACATACATTAGTATAATGATTGATAACCAATATAGAAACTTATTATTCCACCGTTGACTCTTTTTTTTTTTTTAAGACATTTTAAATAATTTAAAATCATTTTTTTTTAATATTAATGTAACCTAAATATAACTAGTATACAATTTATATGTAAGTATTTATTGAGTAATAGTAATATATATACATATAATTTATGTATAATTTTTTTTTTTTAATGTGTAATGAAAATTAAGTGAAAACAACATTTATATATTAATTTATGTTAAATAGTACAAACTAACATGATATCATAGTAAAATTTATTCACATATAATTCCTATCTGTTAATTATAAATTGTAAGTATATGCTTATCAGCTTATAAAAGTTAATCACCAAAGTACAGTTGAAAAAAATTGTAAAAAAAATATCTTCGAGTGTATTAATGCATTTATCTTATAAATATAATGCATATTTTTTTTTTTTTTTTGTAATGTAATTTAAATATTTTAAAGTATTAGAATAATCTATCGATTTTATTCAATTGTTCAAATAACATTAGTTAGGCTTATTAAAGAACTGATTTTACAGGGTGTCATGGTTTTATATGCCGACTTTTTTACTCTCTGTTCAATATTAATAGAAATTTGAAGTAATATTTTGTGATGTTAAAAGTGCCTTAAAAAATTAATTATTTTAAGACTTAAATACATCAATGTCTGAATTTAATAATAGTTTTACTTATTATGGTTTATATTTCTTTTTGTAAGTATAATATATTTAGAAATGACATTATTTTGTCAAGAATAAAATAGTATAAATCTATTTGTACCAAAATATAACACTTAAGCTTTGTATTTATATTTATGTTTTTTAATATTATAAAAATATTTTTGTCAAGTTCCAGTTTCAATCAAAATCATTTATAATTTTTTAAAGATTGTTTTGAAATTAATTTTTTTTTAATATAAGAATGTCAATTCGTTTAACATTTATCCTGGTTGTTGATTATTTTTAATTCTTAAGTTTATATCTAACTAAATTTTATGTGATCTAAAAATTATTTACATTTAGACTTATTTATACTATTCAATTTTTTTTTTATTATTATTTAGCAAGAACATTATAGTAAATACAAATAAATATATGGTCGAATTATTATAGAAATCAAGTGTATCATACAAGCAGAACGACACTACAAATAAAATTAGCATTGATAATATATATCTATATGTTATCATCCAAAAAATTAAAGTGGATATCTGTATTAGGGGTTTTTAAGAAGAAGGTAGAACTATACTTTATTGGTTTTTTGTGATAAATGTTTAAATCTAGTACAAAGAATCTATAAGGAAATTGTATGTGTTCAATTGTTTTGTGAAGGTGTTTAGACGTCTCCTTTTCAATTTTCATGTATCACCAATATTACTCGGTTCCAACAATTATGTTACTTGTCAACGATTTTCTTGAGTTCCTTGTTTTTAAAATACTTACATTGATATGTAATACTATACCAACAAGACAACTTTTACCACAATTACTTCGTTTTTCAAAATTATTAGAA
The DNA here is from genome assembly GCF_025091365.1 of Daktulosphaira vitifoliae. NCBI lineage: Eukaryota > Metazoa > Arthropoda > Insecta > Hemiptera > Phylloxeridae > Daktulosphaira > Daktulosphaira vitifoliae. The sequence goes on along the minus strand of NW_026099572.1, from coordinate 26,504,498 downwards.
ATATTTTTAAAACTTATCATAGCCTGCATTAAATGTATTACGTTTAATTTCAAACAGATTTAGAACAAACATCAACAGCGTATTCAGAATGTCTTCACGGAATAGTTCCATATAAAAAATAATTTTACTACTCTATTCTAATTGTATCTTAAACATATATAATTTTCATCGTAGAGTAACATCTTGTCTTGTGTTCGCAATTGATTTCAAGATTGTGATCACTATTTGTAATAAATCTGAATCATTTGCTTATGCCTCCCTAAGTACTAAATCGGGCTATATCCAGTGTATAATATAACTTATTTTAAACAAATTTGTAATATTAGTTTTAATTAATACAAATATATTTTCTCTTCCATTTATATAATGTTCTGGAATAAGTAAGAAAACGGGTTTCTATTGTACTCGCTGTTTGCAACAATTAACCCGTTTCGCTACTTATAGTAGTAATTAAAATATTTTACATAATTTTTATTCATTTTAAATCAGGTAATAATCAGTTTCACACTTATGAAACAATCTGTATATAAATAATTCAAATTCAATGTTAATAAAACACTTAGTATATTAAAAATTATTTATATAACGCTAATAGAGAAAAATAATAGAGCCTAGTGCACTTATAAGTCTTAAAAAACAATCCGCTTTAGTACAAATATATTTGAAGCAATATGAAACAACAATGATACAATAAATAAATAATTATTCAAAAGCGCAACAAATTAAAAACAGCATAATAAGGTCGCAGCATAGTTGGGACAAGCATGGATGATATCCGAATGTAATTAACATCAGTATCATACAAAATGCATTGATGCGAAACTGTTAAATTTTATAAGTTTTACGCTTTAACACATCATAGAAATAAAAAATTCGTTTAATTAATTATTTATAAAAANAAGCGCAACGAATTAAAAACACCATAATAAGGTCGCAGCATAGTTGGGACAAGCATGGATGATATCCGAATGTAATTAACATCAGTATCATACAAAAGGCTTTGTTGCGAAACTGTTAAATTTTATAAGTTTTACGCTTTAACACATCATAGAAATAAAAAATTCGTTTAATTAATTATTTATAAAAAAAATTTTTTTTTTAGTTTGTGATTTTTTTTATTTGACGGCTGATTTATTTTTACATGCGTGAATGATCTCTTTCAAACCTATACTTAGATTTTTCATAGGAATTGCCTTCAAACGATACCAAAAGAAAACATATTATCTCTAGTTTATTATGCTAAAATTTTATATTTTTGTATCTTTGAAGGAGTAACAAAATAACAAAATAGAATAAAAATTAAGAATTTTCACAAACATTTTGTGATTTTTGGCTTTAAAGTCAAATAACTCACATAAAAATATAGTGGAAACGTTTTTTTTTTCACTATAAAGTACTCTCGCGAATTTTTAATTTAATATAGAATTTTTATAATATCATTATAAAATAATAATAATCATAATCATAAGATTTTTTTTTACTTTGACGGGTGTTTTTTCATAGTAGAACTATAGTAGGAGGGATTTTTTTTTAACTATTTTAGTACACTTCAAATGCTTTAATTTGATATAGGTTAAGCTGTTACACATTCCAAAAAATGTTCAAAAATTAAATTGAAAAAAAACATTTTATGTGCTTAGGTGGTCTTTTTCATAGCCGTTCTGTACATATAATATTCATAGAATGACCATAGAAAACATACTCGAAGATAAATTATTATCTCTAATACATCCTATTAAAATTTCATTAGAATTATAATCTTAATCAAAGTTATAGCAGCTTTAAAACGCAGAAAAAAATATTAGTAATGAAATTTTTTAACGTATTTTGAAATATTTTATTAAAATTCTAAAATTTTTACTTTTGGTAACGACAAGATTAAAATCGAGTTCTTTTGTCGCATTAATCATTAAAATAGATCCAATGAGAACTAATCAATTTTATTGACAAACAATAAAAGACACACGCCGTCACAAAATTAATACATACACAAATTCGCATCTAAGCTAAAACAATAAAAGTTTACTAAAAAGCATTTGAGTCGAAAAGTGACTCTATTTTTAATATTTTTGCATTTCCAAGTTTTCTTAAAAATGTTGTATGTTTATGAATTCTTTATTTAGAAACATTTCTATGGTCTCATTATTTTTAAATTTCTATGGTTTCTTACAATTTTTGCATTTTTAAGGCTTCTTATTTTTGAAAATTTCTATGGCTTCTCAATTTTTGCATTTTTAAGGCTACTCATTTTTTTAAATTTCTATGGCTTCTCGATTATTAATTTTTTATGGCTTCCTATTTTTTTTTTTTTTTATAGCTTCTGAATTTTTACATTTCTATGGCTTCTTTATGTTTTATTTAATATTTTCTTAATATTTTATTCTAATCCTCTAAATTTTAATTTTTTTTCATGCATCTTTCTAAATGGACTATTAATTAAAAACATTTTTTATTTAAGTACTATGCACATTATTAATATTATTATAATCATGATATAATATTATTTCAGTAAATTAGTAGTCATAATAAAAATTTTTATGTTAGATAATTTTATACTTCATAATATTTATTATTATTATTATTATAATTAATCCAATCAAATATTATCTCATTATATAATACAATTTTAAATATAAAATACTTTTTTGAAAAAATTTCCATTTTTTTTTTCATTTTCCTTAATTGTAATTGAAAGGGTTACTTAATGCAAAATATTACTTTTATATTTTTTTAGAAAAATTAAAATTGAAACAATTTTAGTTAAATACTACTAAATAATAGTTGTATTATTTAAACAGATAATTGGCGAATACATAAAACGAGCAATTTTTCTAAAATGTTACTTTTATCACGTTTTTGAAAAATTGAAACTTGTGCATAAATATTTAAAAAATTACATAATTTTACATTTTCTTTAAACTTTGATCTATAAATACAGAGTAAAAATAATTTTAATAATTTTTTATTAATTTATTTTAATTCAATGATTCAAATTTCAATTATAAATTTTTATTATGTTTATCCCTTATAGAGATACTATGATTAATTTCTCAAACGGCAACACATCTAATTAACTAGATTATTTAATAGATAATGATTTAATTAAGAAAATTACTGGTTAATAACAATTTGTGGACTAGTGTTTCTGAAGCTATTAACATATCTATGTGAGAGGAAGAGACATTAAATTGTATAAAGGTTGAACATAAAAAAAGTAATAATTGAAAAATTGAGAAAAACATTAAAGAAAAAGAAACAAACGAAAAAAATTGTCAATATTATTTTTTTTTTTCAATTAATTAAGTGGTTCGTAATAACTGAATCACTCTTTGTATATATTGTTACATTACATATAATTTAAATTAATTTTACATATATGATAACGTCAAAAAATAAAATAGCTCAAAAACTAATTAGCAAAAACTTCAATAAAAGCGCAATTTAGTTTAACTACGCTCCTAAAGTAAAATGGATGTAAATAGTTCACTTATTATTTTTCATTGTAAAACTACACATCAAAGCTAAAAATATAGTTTAAAAAAACTAAAAAACACGCTTTTAAAGCACATTGAACTAAAAAGTTCAAAATAAGCTTAAAACAATATTGAACGAAAAGTACTAGAATTATTGTGATAAAAGCGTCGGGCGCTCAATATACGAAAAATATGGCACGAAGCACCCACTCTTTTATCACAATAATTCTAGTACTTTTCGTTCAATATTGTTTTAAGCTTATTTTAAAAATTATTTTGAACTTTTTAGTTCAATGTGCTTTAAAAGCGTGTTTTTTAGTTTTTTTAAACTATATTTATTTTTTACTTTTTAGTTTTATGTTATGATAATAGTTACTATCAATATCATGGTTGTAACGGGTAACGGGAATACAGGGTTCGATTCCGGGGAGAGAGTCTGAGAAACGGCTAGTGACGAAAAATGATACGGGAATCATCCCCCGTAATCGGAATGAATACACCACATATCTCTTAATGAGAATAAAGCGTATTAATATATAAGTTTTAATAGTAATTAGAATATATATACATGTAAAGGGACTTAAGTACGTAAACGTATCATGCATGAGGTATAGCCGTATTTTGTGGGCGGGGGGAACATTATACACGAGGCATATACGGCGGCAGAGGCGTCGGCTGTATGAATATATAAATGAATATTAACATATACGTATAAATATTAATATATATATATGTATATATATATATATTAATATTAGCGGTGGCGGTAGGAATATAATGATCTTCGCATAATATCGCGGCACTTTTGCTGTCGTTGACGACGCGATGTTTGGCGTAATCCTCGGGCGTCAAAAGGTTAGCAGTGTAGATGACAACAGTGCGCGAGTGCGGATCGGTTTGTTGACGTCACTTTTATCAACGAGAAGAAGACTACGGTATCATTAACGGCGGGACGTCGTCGGCCGTGCGGCACTTGCTGGACTTTGCACCGCGGCGTAAAACGACGCGGGGCTGTGTCAATTACAATAAAAATTTGTTATATATATATATATAATTGATGACACGCGCGTGTCTACGGGTTGGAAAATATTGTTGTCTACGAGTGGTGAGCGGGGTGGGGCGAATGCGTTACGACAGTCTAGTCTCAAGGTCATACACAACGGGATACGCGACATAATAACACGTGCCGCGTGGAGTTACAAACTTACAAACAACAACAAACGACAAACATACAAGTGAAACTAATATAAGCGTGTTAAAAAAATCCAACACAGTGGGTCCGTGGTATAGTAAGAACTGTTGGAACAGTTGATACAGTTGGAACAACTATAGGTGTTTCTGACAGTGATTGTAATCTTTATCATGAAAATCGCTTCGAAGCAAATCTGTAGAGGATATTTAATTTTTAGAAGGAATTATTGAATTATTCCAAAAGCAACTTCAATTCCTATTTTCTTATTAACATTCTGATAACAATTTTTATGACTTATGAGTACAATAGATACATAAATACTTATACTATAAAAATTAAAATTAGTGTAAAATAATATTTAATATTTTGTATTGTTATTTTAACTAGCTAATAAAATAAAAAACGATATATCAAAAACAATTTTTGAAATAGTACTTCGAAATGATAAAAATAAAATAATACGCCTTTCCCTTTACTCTATTTTGATTATTTATAACTTTCTAAATAATGGGTCAAAAGCTATTTTCTACCAACATTTTTTTCAAATAGATTATTTATTATTTTATATATCAGTTATATGTGTATGTAAATAAAAATTGTATGTTTTCTAACTACGACAGCCATTTACACATAAAAGAAAAGTCGTCGGGACAATATAAGTTTTATTTAAACATATGTTTAAAGCTTGAACATTTTCAAAACTTAAGAATAGTTAACTTTTTTTGCAAAAGTTGCCATTTTTATACCCATCCACTGTGGGCAAGTAGGGGGTCAGATTTTAATAGAATCAACAAAAAAAATTTTAGAGTGCTCCCTCAAACAAATAGAAACAGGCTCTTCTAATATATTGTTTAATATTGAATCTGAGACTTGTAAGTTATAAGTAAACAAAACTAACTATGAACTGTGTTTATTTTCAAAAACATTTAGTGATTGATTTGCTGTTTATCATTTTCGATAAAATTTAAAATAAAATCTATTATGTATTTGCTTGCAAAACAACGGAAAATACAAATTAGTCGAATCCGCCTAATTTAAAGAATTGTATGCCACTGTTACAACATTTCCTATACCATGTGAGTGTCGTATACAGAGCTAATTTTTAAATTAAAGATGTCCACTATATACTCTTACTCTCGAACTCCATAAAATCAAGTTGTGCCATTACTAACTAAAAATATTAACACTGTTTTTTCTTTACTTCTTAAATTGAACACACTTTCACATTAATATATAAATAAAAGTTTAAAAAATACTAATATTTTCAAAGAGTATTTTTGTAATTTTTTTTATTTATAATTTTAGTCATTTTTTGATACTCAAAATTTTTCTCTCAGCTACACAAAAAATTTTGCCAACTGCACAAGTCATGTTCAACTACACTTAAAATTATAGCCTGATATAGTTATATTAACAAAAATGTATATTCAATAAATCAAAAAAATTCAAAAAAATTAAATTATTAAATCATTACACCAAATTAAAAATTTGCACCGACGACCTATGTTTTCTATACAAATGGCTGTCGTAGTTAAAATGTAAAACAAAAAATAGGAGTTTAATTTGCTTTTGACATAATCCACCAATTTTTTAGAATTTAATATTATCCATAGATATGCATCGAAGCGTTTCTTATGATAGTGATTTCAATCACTGTTAGATATCATCTAGACTTGTCCAATTATGCCAAGTCCTCACTGTGCCACGACCCCACTGTGATACCGTTTTTATCACGACTTTGCCCTGCAGTTAACAGCAATAATTGATAACGGTAATGAACTGATAAATATAAAATTCAACGATTGCTATGACCCCAAGGATACGTTATATTATATAATATTAAAATAATAAGTATTATTATAATTTATATCTACTACTTATGTTGATTGTGATTCATAATCTATGGACAAATTAGGTATATCTATTTTTATATGGCCTGATGAAATTTCAAAATGGCCTACTTGAAATCTTGCTCACCCAATAAAAACTGAAATGACGCCTTTACCCTGTACACTATTAAATTTTACGCTAGAATACTCAAATAATATTTATTTTGACTCGACCGATCAAGGTATGTATTTTTTTTTTCAATAAAAAACATACTTAAACTATAGATAGTTTAAAAGCAATAAATATTATATTATCAAATTACAATATTTTATTCGACGCTTTTGTATTTTATGGTGAATATAGGTGTTAATGTTAAAAACATGAAATTCCGATAACAATATAAATAATTCGAAATATTGTCACATTTTAATAATTTACGTCATTCGATATTTTTAATTTGTTTTTTTTTTTTTAACCACTTGTTCAATTTTAACTTAGCCTATAATTTAAAAGTCATTCATCGGTATTAAAAAATAAAATACATTAAAATTTAATACATTCTTGTGTTGTTTTTAGTAGTGTTAAAGAATTAAATAGTTATGAATTTAATACCAATGTTTTCCTTAACAATTACTTTGATAAACATTGACAGTATAAATGGATCGAGACTATTTCAAATTAATGGAATAAGACAAGTAAAAACTTTATGGGAATTTTTAAACAATGAGCCTGTTGTTTTGGAGAACAACACCGTAACTAAACTTCAATTGATATTCGATGAAGCAATAAAGAGCAAGATAGAATCAAACTTAGATAAAGCATATGAAGCTTATAAGTTTGCGGTAACTAATAGGGCCTACAAGTATATTTATCTACTAGCGATTTACACTATCGAAGCTCTATATACTAAAGAAGAAAGTAATACGGTCAAACATTTGATTATTAATTCTTTAAATACATGTGTAACATGTAAAACATCGAAAGACAATATGATCAAACTATTATTTATAACAAGTTTTGGACAAATACAAAGTAGGCTAAAAAACAAAATACCAAATGGAGATAATAATGTAAACGAATTTCATGAATACTTGCATTTGAAAAATGTAAACTTCATACTTCTATTAAATGAGATAAAAGATTTTTTCTATAGCGAAATGAAATTAATTATTCTCGAAAATTCATCTGAAGATGAATTCAAAAACGAGAATGATGAAACGAAAAAACTATGTGCAGTGATGAAAGAATTGGTTCATATACATCAAATACAATTTCAAGTTACATATGTATTCACAGCCAAAACAAAATCAAAAAAGGTTTTGGTGTCCAATTTAGAGAAAATTGTTGAATTGGTAGAAAAGGAATACAAACTTTAATAAAATAGTTAAAAAATACCATTGAAATACTTTACAATTGTTTTTTTATTGTCTATTGTAAAATGCATTTTAAAAATAGTTTAAATACAAATTTGTTTCTAAAAAAACAATTATAGTAATAAATTGTTTTTATTTAAAAATAAGAAGACACTATTTTTTTTAGAATTCTGATTTCATTCAGTTAAAATAATTCATGTGTTTGAATACATATGTTTTTTACATAAATATTTCTATATAATTTACGAGTAATTTTCATGATTTTTGGGTAGGCTGCAATAGAATTACGATAGTACGTTTTTCTAAAACAGTGACATATTTGTGAGGGTGGTAGAAGCTATATTTAACTCAGGGGATAAATACATCCCTGAGATGTATTCATTTAAATGAATTTATCCTAACCTACCTTAATATCAACACCCCCAAAGCCTTCAATACGGTGCTATTTTAAACCCGTCCATATATGCAATATAGACGAGTTTAAGTTTATTTAAAAAAATAGATTAACTTTTTGAAAGGCATCAATTTGTACCTCATAAATTCATTTTAAAGGAAATGAATTATATTTTATTGGGAATATCTATTTAAAAAATTATTTAAATTTAAACTAGGTTTTAAAATCTTAATGACTTTAGTATTAAAAACGCAACAAATAATTATTAAAAAGATAAATTAAAAGAAATATTTTTTTATCAATAACCAGAAAATACTATAAAAAGTAATGTAAATTACTAAAGTAATTTAAATTAATATCATTAAAAAACCTTATTATACAATTATCAATAATATTAAGTATCTAAATATTAATTGTTTTAAAGTATTAGAATATTTTATGATTTATTTTTTATTGTGTTATTTATTTGGTTTTAAATGAATATTTTGCAATCTTATAAACTAATAACATCAATCAAAGTCTCGAAATAATGAAACAGATGATTTAATTAATGAATAGGAAATTTTCTTTCGACGTAATAGTTATGAATCGTTCTAAATTTAATGTTGAATACGTTTTTTTCATATAGAAATTTTGTATCATTGACGTGTGTGCTAAGTAAAACAATAGCTTATATGAAAAGAAAATACAGACCACCTTTGTATAAAATATAAAATTAGGAATGTTCAACAATTATGAGTCATTTTATACATAAAAAAATTTAAAAATTATAAAACTTTTTTGAAATATAAATTTATCATTTTGTAATTTTAAATGTAATTTGTTATTTGTTAAAAATTGTATATTTTTTTAATTATGTTCCTAACTTTTCTTCTTATTCGTAAATTCATATTTAGTATTCGTGCATTTTAATTTTAATAATTTTAATTATGTGAATTATTTTTGTAAATATAATTTATATCATTATTTTATTTTATACACAATACGGGCGTTAACACAAAATAATAACTCATGACAATTCTGTTTAAGAATTCAAAATCAAGAATAAGATTATTGATGAAAATTATTAAACACTAACAACAAGTAAAAATAATAAAATAGTAAAAACAAAGACACAAACATACACTTATCATATCTAAATATTAGAAAACAGGAAAATGTAATATATATATATATATATATATATATATATATATACAAAAGCATTTTCATAAACTTCATGGGGCAATTGAAAATGAGCAGTTATAATACACAAACTTACAACTAAAAATTGACAATTAATTTTACAAATTAGCTAAATGACGGCAAATATGCAAAATTTACAATGATTGAAATTAGTACTATTGGTTATGCGCATTAAACGTAAAAGGGGGAATAAATTGGAAACCAAAATTAAAAACTGAAGACACGTATAAAACAGGGTGATTATGGATAAAGTAAGGCGATGAAATAAGATTAGTAATACCAAAAAATGAGATTTTTTGACATTTTATTAGAATATTAAACGTTAAACCATTATCTTCACCCCAAATAATTAGGCATCAAGATCAAGAAGAAAGAAAACATCAAAGGTATTGGAGACACTCATAAATAATTTAAAGTCATCAGCGAATAGAAGTATTTTTGTGTACTTGAAACAAGACCTTAAATTAAACAAAAAATTATCAGTAATACCATCTGGACTAATTAATTAATTATTAGAAAACTTATAAAAGACTACTAAAGACGTCTTCCAAAGAAAAATAGGCATTTGATGGGAGGTTAAAGAATAATTAGGGTTTAATATTTAAGGGAGGGGAAGAAGAGGGTAGATAAAAACCAAAAGAGCTTAAATCACCTGGCGTTGATATTTTTGACCGAAACTGCCGTTTTTTAACGTGATTTAACGATAGATGGAACACCATTGACGTAAACGATAGTTAAATCCATTTTACTTAAATCAGAACGACGATCAAGCTCACGGTGGCAGGAACGAAGAAGTTCACGTTCAAGAGGGATTTTATTTCGAACTATATTATGTGCAGAAAACCAGATCTTTTAGAATTGGAGAAACGCGTCAAAAAGATTTATACAGCCTCTTAGCTACTAAATATAAATTTTAGCGGCCGAATGAACCAACAGTTACTTTTCCCAATCGTGCCAATTTAAAATCAGAGATACCAAATATAGCTTCAAAATATACTTAAAATGATTAATACCATCAGTAACTCAAACAGAAACAATAGTAGAGGCAGAGTCACCATAAGCAATAAGGTTTTATTCACAACGCCATGATCATTTAGTTCAAGAATAATTTTTGGTAAAATCGAAGTTTCGTCATCGGTTGTATACAAGATCCAGATTTTGTTTTTACTAAACGGTTAGTCTAAGAATTCTTAAGAGGAGTATCTCATTTAGGTTGAGATATACTTGGGGAATTCATTTTGAATAGTATTAAAATAGTTAGTAAAAGAGTTTACTTGCTACCCCTTACGAACATAAGATATTTTATGAAAATTTAAGATCAACTAAATGAACCACAATATATAACTGCATTAATTTTCTTTGAAATTTTAGTGATTTTATGGAAATTGGGAAACTTAATTCCCCAGACTACTCCATCAATGTTTTCCTATGCTTAATGAAATTAATAAATCAAAAATTGTATTATATAAGTCTCTTTTGTTCATCACTATATTTGTCATTTCTGTCCAAATTATGAAAAAAATAGGCGATAATAAGACAAAATTTGGCAGTTTGTTCAATAAATAATATAAAAAGCTGTCACATAGATAATAGTGTCATGACTTGGTGGATGACTTACCACATGGACAGCAAAAAATAACAACTATTTTAGTTATTCGTAAAAATAGATTTTTTCATACAATAATTAAGTAAAATATAGAAAAGATTATTAAAAACAATTTATAATTATAACAGTTAAAGAAAAATATATAAGGTAGAGATTGAATTAAAAGAATCATTTAGGCACATACTTTATTATTAAACATTATAAAATAAAATATCATTAACAAAAACATTTGGTAGAATTAGAAAAAAAGCAACAAAAATTACAGAACAAATTACGCGTACATATATATAATATATAGATAATAATAAAAATTAAAAACGGATCATAAAATTTCAAAACGCACTCTGCAGGTTAATAATTAAATTGTTAGCTTGATATGTTAGCAAAAATAAATAATAATAGGGTGTTTTTTTTAGATATATTTTTAAAATATAATCGTTCTGTAAAAAGCTTATATTCAGCAGCAAGCAATTATATATTATGTATGTATGACAAATATCGTTGGTTATGATTATTAAATATTATTTGTACGGTGGTAAAGCCCACAATGTGGTTGTCTTATCAGCGCTAGTACTCAAAAACGAAAAATCAGTTGGATGCCATCGGCCAGATATCACTTTGTCTTGGTGTTGTGCGACTACTACACTGGGCAAAGAGGTAGTTAAATCGCCTAGAAAATAAATTAAAACGATTAATTATGAAACAAAAAATAAAATGTACAAGTATTATTTACCTTGTAGATCTGTGAGTACTAATTTATTGTCGTATCCTCCTGTTAGCAAGTAATAAGCACTGGGTGAAAAGCGCAATGACCGAACGTCTGCTGAATGTGGTTTAAAACATTGAAGACTCCTCGATCCTCGGATATCATACAATACACATGCCGAGTCCTCGTGACCAGTAACCAACAGACGACCTGATGGTTCTACACAAACAGCTGCTACTGGAGAACCCTGCTATAAAATAAATAATAGTAAAAATATCATTATTTATTTTGGTAATCCCAAAATTTTAAATATTAATTAAATTAAAAACAATTATAATTAAAACAATTTTGGTTTCTATTAATTAGTAGTGTAATACACTAATTGGGAACTGAGACTTTTTAAGTCTATATTAATTTAAAAGTAAATTTTATTTTGTGTAACTTTATTGTTACAAAATAAAAATATTTAGAAACGTTAGAAATATCAAACTTTTTATCTGTCCATAAAATTAACCCTAACCGGCGTAATAATATTTTTTTAATAATAAAAATACTTAATAGTCTTTATAGAGAATACTTATGACAGATAAAGAAAGTTTTAGTATAGATCCGGGCTCGAATTTATATTAAAAATATTCTACCTACATTGCCACATTGCTATGGGCGTAACTAGAAAATTAAATCATCTACTCAGGCACGTAGCCAGAAAATATTTATTGGAGGGGCCAACAATTTTGGGCACTTGGATCATTTTTCATAATTTGTTTCCCATGAAAAGCTTGTGGGGGGCTCTCTCCACTCCTCCTTAGACAGTATCCCATTCTATGAATCTTACAAGTTCAAAATTTTACCATTGCTTGGTTAAAAACAAATTGTTTTCGTATAAAGTATACTAATTATTACAGTATTATAAAAAACCCAGCACAGAGGGGTCGCCGCACAGTGGTGACGTGGCATAGTTGGATCAAGTATAATGATATCTGACAGTGATTAAAATCACTATCAAAAAAAAATGCTTCGATACAAATCTTTAGATAGTGTTTAATTTTAAAAAATTGGTGGATTATTCCAAAAGCTACATAATCTGCTAGTTCCTTATTAATATCCTGATTAAGATAAAGTATATCGAATGAGAAAGGGATTATTAAAAAATAGTATTTCTCATAGAAAAATTATGTTGATCCATACCCTTTTCTATAAGTTATAGCATTATAAAGTTAAAAATATAAAAAATAAAATCTAGAATTTTGACACAATAATAGCATTTGGTAGCCATTTTCACCGTGAAGACAAAATAAAGTCTGAAATTTTTATTTTTCAAAATAAAGTACATTACATTAGCTTTAATTTAAGATATATATAAAAGTGTCAGACTTTCCGGATCACTTTCAAAAGTTAATTTTTTGTGAAAAGTTTATAAGATATATATAAAAGTGAATCCCCTCCTGTAGGCAGGTAAAAAGTCTGATTTATAAAAAAAAATATACCAAATGATAGGTAAAGACATCATGCATCTATAAAAAAAATAATTATATTGATCCATACTTCTTTCAAAAAGTTATAGCATTATAAAGTTAAAAATATAAAAAAGAATTTTTTTACAAAAATCGTATTTTTTTTATTAACTTTGATGTCTGTTTTCACCATGAAGATAAAATAAAGTCCGAAATTTTTTTTTTTCATTATAAAGTATATTACATTAGCTTTAATTTAAGATATATATAAAAGTGTCAGACTTTCCGGATCACTTTCAAAAGTTAATTTTTTGTGAAAAGTTTATAAGATATATATAAAAGTGAATCCCCTCCTGTAGGCAGGTAAAAAGTCTGATTTATAAAAAAAAATATACCAAATGATAGGTAAAGACATCATGCATCTATAAAAAAAATAATTATATTGATCCATACTTCTTTCAAAAAGTTATAGCATTATAAAGTTAAAAATATAAAAAAGAATTTTTTTACAAAAATCGTATTTTTTTTATTAACTTTGATGTCTGTTTTCACCGTGAAGACAAAATAAAGTCCGACATTTTATTTTTGCATAATAAAGTACATTACATTAGCTTTAATGTAAGATATATATCAATGTATCAGACTTTCCGGAACATTTTCAAAAGTTAAGTTGAAAAAGTTAATTTTTTGTAAAAAAGTTGTCATTTTAAATCTCCCCTGTAGGCAGGCAAAGGATCAGATTTATAAAAAAAATATACCAAATGAAAGGTAAAGATATCATGCATCTATAAAAAAATGTATACAGATTCGGCCATTTTTAGAAATTTAATGCAGTTTAAAGTAAAAAAAAATTTTTAAATGTCAAAAATTAGCGATTTTTACATTTGTAATTTTTTGGAGGATTTCCACATTTATTTACAGGGTACGAGAGAAACGTTTTCAATTTTCAAGGTAATGTCTTACTAGATGCGATTTGTGATCTTTTGATGTTATGTTCATCAAAATCGGTCCAGCGAGAGCTGAGATTGAGCGTTTACAGATACATAAAAATATAGTCATAGAACACTATATATTTTTTTAATTAAAAATTACAGAATCTACAAATTAATAAAAAATACCCCCTTAATTACATATTTCCCCCCTAACTACTCTTTTAATGCACTCCCTTAATTACCAACTCCCCCTAACTCTCTCATAAGTATACCCCCTTAATTACAAATTCCCCCTAATTACTTTTTTAGTATCCCCCTTAATTATCAAATCCCCTAACTACTCTTTTAGTATACCCCTTAATTACCAACTCCCCCTAACTTTAGTATAACCCCTAATTCCTCTTAATTATTCACCCTTAATTATTAATTACCCTTAGATACTATTTTCTCTCCTTTAATTACTATATTTCACATCCTGAATTACTAATTATTACCCTTAAATTACTGCATCTCACAACCTTAATTATTAATTATTCCTATTTTCTCTCCCTTTATTACCAATTATTATTATTCTGCTCCCTAAATACATATTACTACTAATTTATTACACCCTTAATACTAAGTACTATTGGTTTATACTAATTACCATTATTCTGAAAAGAAATTATAATAAACAAAAATATACTTTTCTTCTTCAACTTTTCGCGCTCTTTTTAAATCTCTAATTAGACTTTTTCTATCACTTCTAAGTTTTGATAGAATTACTTATTATTAAAAAATAAGTATTGACATAAAAAAAATTGTTTTAAATTAATACTGATTTTAATTATTAATATGTTAAAAATATGAAAAATGACATATTTAACCTATTTTGTTAATCCTTTATGGTTGATTTTTATGAAAGTTTATAATAAAAAAAACAATAGATGATTTTTTCAGACAGTCATTGAGTATGACTGATGGTAATGAACAGATAAATATAAAAAAAAAACCCAGCACAGTGAGGTCGTGGCACAGTGGGGACGTGGCATAGTTGGGTCCAGTATAGATTTAATCAGACAGTGATTAAAATCACTATCATAAGAAACGCATCGATGCAAATCTATAGTGTTTAATTCTAAAAAATTGGTGGATAATTACAAAAGCAACAACAACTTCTACTTCCTTAATTATATCCCGATTAGTAATTCTTTTTTACTTATATATTATATATTTTTTATAATTAATTGTTTTCAAGTTATTATTGATTTTTAATATGTTAAAAGTAATAATTTTTAACCTACTTTTTTTTGTCCTTTAAANATTATATATTTTTTATAATTAATTGTTTTCAAGTTATTATTGATTTTTAATATGTTAAAAGTAATAATTTTAACCTATTTTTTTTTGTCCTTTAAAGTGAAAGTTTATAATAAAAAAATAAAAAAATAAATTTATTACCATAACTTTTAGCTCAATTTGCAAGTCCAAATTTTATTTTCCATAATAAAGTACATTACATTAGCTTTAATTTAATAAATATATAAAAGTGTCAGACTTTCCAGAACATTTTCAAAAGTCAAGTTGAAAAAGTTAATTTATTTGTGAAAAAGTTGTCATTTTAAATCCCCCCTGTGGGCAGGTAAAATGTCAGATATAAAAAAAAAATATACCAAATAAAAGGTAATGATATCATGCATCTATATAAAATAAATTATATTGATTTGTTAATTTTTGAAAGTTATGGCAGTTTTCAGTAAACAATATTTTAAAAAATTTCGAAAATTAGCGATTTTTAAATTTGTAATTTTTTTGGAGGTTTCCCCCATTTACGGGGAATGAGGGAAATTTTTTTCAATTTTTGAGGGTAATGTCTTCGACTACATACAATTTGTGATCTTTTGACGTATTATTGAAAGACATCGGTTTGGCGAGAGCTGAGAAAAAGTGGTAACAGACACAAAAAAAAACACATCATAGTAAAACCAATACCTTCTCAGTTTTGCATCGAAGCTAATAAAATAATGATGTGAACATAAGCTGATTTAATTTTTCAACTTTTAAGCTATTAAGAAAAAATAATTTATACCTAAATACTAATAACAAATAAGTTATAAACAGGGTTCGGGACTTATAGCACTTAAAATCATTAAAAAAAGCGCTTAAAAAAGCACTATAAAACATAAAAAAAAGCACTCAAATAAGCAATTATAAATAAAAAAATTAATCAAAAAATCCCCAAAATTTCTTAATTTTCTTTTAATAAATAAAGTACTAAATATTTGTAACTGTGCTGAATATACTTTTTTAGGACTTTAGGATTAAATACCATTAAAATGAAACTATTTCATTGAAAAAAAAATACGGGTATTTAATTAATTTGTTCTTTTAATTATAAATTAAAATTAAAAATACAAAAAAAAAAAAATATACAAAAAATGAATTCTGTAAGAATCAAAATGATGTCTGACTTTGACTTTCAAGTTGAATGATAAGAAATGTTAAATAATATCTTGTTTATGGATTTTTTGAAAAATTAAATATAAATTTGTGTTGATATCCCAGTATGCCATAACGTTCTAAAAATATTGTTTACCGAGAAATCCATTATAAAAAGGAAATCAACCAAGTACCACACTAGTATGACACTTCAACCATAGCTAAAGAAGTTAACGATGCCGAGGACGGCGTTGGCTATCAAATAGATAAGATAACAAAGACAAAACTCTACAAACAAGGAAGGCAATTGAATTATTTTCCTTATTAGATCTATCAAAAACAAGCATTTGTTTTTTATTAAATCATCGAAAAAAGCAGAAAAAACTGAAAATAAGCGTTTTTTGAAAAAATCATCAAAAATAGCAAAAAAAAGCATTTTCTAGCAAATGCTATAAGTCCCGAGCCCTGGTTATAAATAATTTTGAAAATAAATATAAATTATAAACAATGTAAAATTTATTTTATTTAAAATTAAAAACAATTCCTGCCTTTTTTTAGTCATATTTTCATTACTATTATTTAGAGCTCGCAAATAACAAATTAACAAAAACAAATAAATTACTTATTATAACTACTAAATTATAAAAAAAAAAACAGATTAAAGATAAGATTTATCAAAAAAATTTTCATAGAGTATTACTCTATCGAATTTTGTAATCAACTAGATTCTAATCAATGCATATTTCAATAAGTATCAATGATACTTGGTAGTTTGTTATCATTTGTTGGACCAGAGTTAAAAAAAATTTATCTACAACCACGTTTGGAGTAACTGATATTACATTTATTATTACGTCCAGAACGTTATATTTTTCAAATAACATTTTCTATGAATATAAAAATGAAAATACAGCCATAATAATAACTGTATTACTCAATAGTAATCACAAATTAATAATAATTTCAATGTATATAAGGCCTAGTACGTTATTGATTATTCGTAAAAATAATTGAATTTTAAATTTGGGGGGCCACATTAAATCTAAGGGGTGCCAGGCCCATTCATGTCTACGTGCCTGCATCTACTAGGGCTGAAGTCACACCATTTTTGGGACTTATTTAATGACGCACAAAGCTTTAAGTATGCAATGTTAAACAAATAAATTGGACGTATTTTGTATTGAATATTTTTACATGTTAAGATTATCTTCTACTTTTTAATGTATGTTTGACATATTTTTTGGCTTTTATATATTTTTTGACATACTTTTTTTAAAATAAAATTTATTAATTAATATGTGTTCATAAAGTATGCATATTTAATTCTTTTTAGAACTTTTAGCTATACGCTTCGTTATTGCAATAAAATCGACTAATAACGATCGTGGTAACTTTGAATACTTTAAACGAATAACGTTATATATAAAAACCATAATTTTTTTTTCTTTTGAAATGAGGTTTATCATTATGTTATAAGATAAAAATTTTGAGAGACGATTTATTTTTTATTTCAAGTTATTATATCTATCTCTAATATATTTTAAACATAATATAAAATAACTATAATGAAATATTAAGTAACCATTTATAAAATTTACTTAAGTCTAGAAATCATGACTAGTTATACATGTATGTCGCCATAAAAAAAATAAAGTATAAGGGATGGACATCAAAATTATTTTATAAAAGATAAATGAAGAAACATATGTAACTAACAAAAGCAAAAAAAGTTTTTCAAAATAATTATTACATTAAGAGGAATTGAATGGCTAGCGTTAAAAAAATTACCCAACAGGCATACATAATTTCGTGAAGTTATTTTTATATTAAAATTGAAATTCGAGTTAAAAATATAATTACATCTACTACTTTTCTCGGTCTCATTTAAACAATTAAATAAGTAAACAAATACTCCGATTTTTTAATAGTTTTTAATGATCAATTTTTAACATTTCTAATGTTATTATTACTTGGTAATAATAAACTTTTACTTACACGACTGGCAGCCGACGTATTTGGTGTCACAACATTTACACAACCTCTTGTTCGCAAGTCCCAAAATCTTATAGTTCTATCATGACTTCCACTTACGAACATAGCTCCTCCCCAATTATACAACGATAAAATATGTCCTATCATATCGAATCGAATAAAAAATCGAAATTATTTATGACATACAAAAGAAAACATTAAAAGGAGTAATGATAATTTTGAATACGCACCAGAATGGCCACTGAGCGACTGATAAGGTTGTCCAGTCTCACAGTCGGTAACGTATATCTTACAATCTCCAGCGCCACCGCTAATTAACAAACTACTTCTGTTGATGGTATCCTCAATGAAACAAACATCCCTAACGGTACCGTCGTGCATTGTCAATTCAATCTCTTGACCTTCCAAATTCGAAGTTTCAGCATTGAACCTCATCAACTTGACTGTTTTATCATTACTGCCAGTGGCTATCAACGAGCCGTCTGGTGTCCACGACATACAGTATATTGAGCCCTTGTGATGTCTGGTACGTTTGAACAAAACTGTTGGTTGTTGGACAACATGATTTTCTCTGCAAGTACAAAATAACACTATTACATTTTGAATAAATTTCATGTGTTATGAATAAAAACTAAAATTAACCAACTAATTAATTCAAATCTTATATAGTTATTTTAATCTACGATACTTAGAATTTAATACATTAATCTAATAAAATCTATTACTAAAATCATATTAATATGTAGATCCATCATATTAAAAATTTAACTATAAAACGTTTGTAAAGGGGCAATATTATGACCAAATGAAAAAACGAGCAACAACTATCAAACAACCGTCGTATGTTATATGAAAAATCTCATAACAATAATTTAATATGTTTTCATTATTTAATAATTTTTGTTAAATTAAAAAATATTGTATATATCTTACGGACTGATAATGTTGGTCTAACATAGTTGATTAGGTCAATGAAATTATTTACTTTTACTTTATTTAGAAATGACACTCGTTATTCCTAAAATTACACTAATAAAATGTCACTATTTACAGATACCCAGCGTTTGTCGTTAATTATGACTTTATCAGCAGATATGCTTAAAGTATGACACATTGTTGTAAGTTAACATTATAAATACACCAACGGGCAACACAGAAAGCTTATCTATCGATAAAGTCATAATACACATAAGCAATAATATTTGATTTATTGTTTATATATTTAAAAAATCAGTTAAACTTGATAGAAAAGTCTCAAATTTCGAAGAAATCTTATTAAACACCATAAATAATTTTTAAAATAAAGTTCCAAATAAAATGTTTATATTTTTATAATGATATTTACTGTGTAATTATTGCTTAATAACTAATTAGTATTATCTCAAAAATGAGATGTGATAAAAAAAATCTGAAGGCAAATTTGGAATTGTGAACAATAAGAATTTCATTGTTTTTTTTTTATTGTGTGTATTTTGGAAATTATTAAAATTGTTATAAATAGTCGGAAGGATTGTGGCTGAGACATATTAAAATCGTGGGTATAACTATTTTTTTCATCAGACATTTCTCGCTCACTCTCCTCTCCCCGCCATAGTATAAAAATTTAAATAACTTTAGAACTAATAGTTTAAAAGTTGTAATGAACCCATTTCTCTATTAGATCACTTCTTATTTTATGCGATATTTAAATATGAATGTTGTCATTAAAAAAATTACGTTGACACCCTTATAAAATATAAAGGATGAATAGATAACCCCGTATAATAATAATAATTTTGACATTTTTCTAATGTTCTTCGACATGAATTTTTATTTTAACAGATTTTTCAGATTAAAAAATTTCATTATAGGGTCAATCCATGCCAAATCAGCATCCAGTAATGATTGCACGATCGCCTCATTTTTTTTTTTAAATTTTCAGGGTTTATTCTTTATGCTGTATTTAGATTAAATCATTCGACTTCCCATTTTAATGTAAAAAAGGTTAAAAACAGCCAGAACGTTAAAAAAACACATAGATTATTTAATATTAATTTAATCGAATATAAATTTTGCAACCACTTCTGGTAATTTGGCATGGACTGACCATAAATTACACAAATATTATAATACTATTTATAAATAAAAAATTGACATGATTTTCAAAAAATACTTAAATCAAAAACTTTATTTCAACAAATAATCACAGCAAAAGCCATTATAATTACTAAGATTTCAAAGTTTTTTTTTAGACAAACAATAATTATAACAAAATTATTAAAATGATCATAAATATAAGATGCACAAACCCGATAAGTGAAAGGTGGATATTAAAATGAACTGAATCGCGCAGATTGACTCGCTGTAGAAGAAATTCGTAGTTATACTCAAAGTTCTTTAGGTTTGTACGATTGAGTTAAAAAAATAAACACATTAATCATTACTATCGAAAAAAGTCAAATCTGTTATCGTTGTACCGGTTGTGTAACGTTTGGCAAACATACCAACTAGTCGTACGCATAGGAATTACGCAACGTACTTTGACATTTTACTAGCATCCGGAAATTAAAAAAAAATTGTAGAATACTTCATATAGGGTCTGACGCACGTTTACGAGTAAACATACATATTTTATAGTATTTAATGCCTAAAGAACGCATTGTTAGTTTCCATTAATGTTTCTGCTACAATAGTTCACCCAAACGTGTATAGCCGTATCGGATTACATCTATTAATTTTTTTCTCAATCAATACAAAAATGAATATCATCAAATGGATAAATACACACAGGCGAATATAAGAGAAATGTTCAATACTCAAACGAACGATAAACATCATTGTAAATCGACAACAATCAGACACGTACAAACTATTCAAGCATAAATTGATAATAGTAAAAAGTGATTTTTTTTAAGTTCCATGTCATAAAATCAGAATGTAAAAACAATAAAAGTACTGCTAATAAGACAAACAGTATTTTATAATTTAATTTAATTGTTTTTAAGGAATAATAATCATAATCTATTTACTTATATACCAACAAGATCCTTGTGAAAGCATTCATAAAATATAGAAAATTTCATGAATTATTTTTAAATTACTCTAAAATTTTCATTATTTATTCACGTGAATAAAAATACGTCAAGTGATTACCACTTTGAGCCTTATAAAGTTCTCAAAGATTTTTATTTAGCGTTTCCTAAGTGCCAGACGGTGCTAAACGTCCGAATTAGTGGAATTAGCGAAATAATTACAAAAAAGCTTTTTTGTATAAGTTACCACAATGCCCAAATATATTTAAATAATTCTAATTCAATTCACAATGAATTTTCGATAGTTCGATTTCTAATTATGATGCATTTTTTCTAAGTATGTAATTTTTTGTTCGAAAACATATATCTATAAAAATGCGTTATCACTTAAGAAAATCAGACAACAATTTCAACATAATGTTTATGCACACAAAAATTCATATATTATTTTTTCAAATCTTATTTTACACCTAAAAATCTCATAAAAAAAAAACTAAGATTTACATGTATGCATATGCGATTTAATTTTATAAATAAGCGACTGTAATTTAAGACACTTTAAACGAGTTTATAAGCACATCTCAAGCATTCAAGTTCAAAAATATATACATGTACATTATATTTTATCATATTGTGTTATTCTATACAAAAATTGAATGCAAAATAAAGTTTGACTAATTTATCTCTATTAATAAAGACGGTCGAACCTTAAATACAGTTCGTATTTAAGGCTTTGAAACCATCACGACCAACACATAACAGTAATACTATCATATTAACCGAACAAAAATCTGACCGAGACATTTTTTATTTTATTCCGGGAATACTTCTACAAGGCAGAAAAGAGAAAAATCATAAAACTCAGTCATTAGACTAGATCATAAGCATTAAGAGCTTTCACTCGGTTTTCAATAGCGGCTAAGCACAATAAAAACATAATATAACATCAAGTCGGTCCACTGATTATTGGAGGAGCAATACTTTTTTTCATTTTCCGTCTCATTACTACACAAGCCGAATAAACGACCGTGGTAACGACAAACTGCTGTCAAATCGCATTTGTGTCTATTAATTGATCACAACATACAACGTGACGGTAGATTTCTATGAGCGTCTCGAAATGTTTACCACAACAGTCACGAAACTTGCAGTTTTTTCATTTGTAAACACTCCTCTACCGTCGAGGTGCACGTGTACTAATAGTCGTATAAGCATTCAGAGTTATCAGTCCGCGACCTCCCACATTAAATATTTAATAAGTACTTGGTCTCAAAATAACAGTCGATTAGTATGATTTTTTAGGAATAAATTCCTTCCGGGGATACCACCGCATGGACAACTGTACCTTTTGGTGTAAAAGAAAACATTCACGTTAATCACAATAATAACATACGTGTCAATGTGCACGAAACGTTTTATAACTGTCATTAGTGGTAAACCAAAACATTAAGTTTAGAACCACGTGAATTTCCGACACGAATATCGAAAAACAATAGCTAAACGGTTACAATTTTATTTGAAAAAAAAAAATCTGAAGAACTGTAAACGCTCATACGTTATGTGAACATAGTCAGATAAAAAAATTCAGCGAAATTTAAAAAACGACTAAATTTTTAAACATTAAAATGTGTGGACAGACAATTACTCTCATTAATAATTTTCAATTTCCAAATNATCTGAAGAACTGTAAACGCTCATACGTTATGTGAACATAGTCAGATAAAAAAATTCAGCAAAATTTAAAAAACGACTAAATTTTTAAACATTAAAATGTGTGGACAGACAATTACTCTCATTAATAATTTTCAATTTCCAAATAATATTATATTTTTATGAGCACAAAATCAAAAAATTAACTACCATAGAAATTTAGTGTGGAAACTGTAATATCGATATTATTAGTATTTTTTAGATATAAACGCACACGCAGAGGGATTTTTAATGAATCCGGATACACCCAAACATCAGACTCATTTAAATATTTCCTGTTAGAAATTTATTATGCGTTTCAATCAATAAAAGTAATTATTGATAACATGAAAACGTTAAGTATACATCTACACCAATTAGATAAAATAGGTGAAAACAATAATTATAGGTAATCAGTACGTCGATCTTCATATTTTTTTTGGATTTAAATGAAGAAATGCGTTACGAAATTATGAATTTGAATTTTAATTAAAATGTTAAACATAATTTTGTATATGATTGGACCATTTTTAAATAGCCGGTTTCGCGGTCTTGAGAAAATTCAATTACTTGTAATACATGTATACGACTGACATAATTAGATATTAACATTTTACATGTTTAATACATGCAACTTGTACTATATAGTAATATTACTCACTAGTAATATGTTAGTGACACTGAGACGCGATAAAAATGACCTAGAAAAAAAACCTAAACAAACGTGCAATTCTTTTTTTATAATAATACTGTATTCTGTTTATTTTTAATTCGATCATTTACTGAGAACGAAATGTTGAGATTTTCGATTACGACACTTCCTATAAAATTTAAGAAGATGTCGCATTTCTATTAAAAAACAACTTTAATTCGTTTTAGGCGATTCTCTAAAGATGAGCTAAGAAAAAATAACGTTATGTAACTAAATTGAAGTGTATATTTAAACATCGCCTACGCAGCTACCTTTCTTTTCCTATTTACCTCGTGGGTAATCATACGAAACTGTTTACAATTATTACTTTTTTTACACTAATCTTCAGTCGACAATTTCTCCCGAACGATGCCAGCTGTTATGAAAACGAGTAAAGACGACCTTCGTAATTGAAGAGGTCCGCGGAAAGACATTTTTTAAGATCAAACCGTTTATATTCGAAAAGGGAAATCGATATGACGTGGATTTCGCGTTTGACCGCTTTGATTACAGTAGGCCGACAATCGCCGACCAATTATCGGCTGTTATTATATTACACAGTGAGATTTACACTTGTCAAAGTCGCACTTAATAACATAATGTGCACGTCTGACTCACGCAACCTTCGTGAAAGTTCTATTCATTTCAATGGAACGCCTCGGCAATGTACCTCGTTGATCTCTAACCATAGATCTAGCAATACCATAATGATCGTATTAACGTACTGACCTGATATCTGTAACTTTTGGGTAAGCGCATATACGCAGTGTCTTGGAATTGGATCCGACGGCATATATGGAACCGTGCGGATGAAACTCGGCACACCGCACAGCTTGAACGTCTTCGAGCCTGGTGACTGCTATGAATTTTGGTTTGCCACTCTGGTCATTGTTGTACGAGTCTGTAACGTCACCGTTGTTGGTAGTTTTATTTGCCGTAGGCTGCAAAAAAAAAACATACAATATGTAATTATTAGTGATTGCTTTTTGATGATTATTATCTAAGACTTTCTTGGTTAATAATCAAGACATTGGACAGGGGAACGGTCACGGTCGTGTGGGTATGAAGTATATCCAAAGGTTTAAATCAAACTATGACTTCTCTCAAAATCCTTATCGACTTTACTTTGATAAAAAATTATGTGTTAAGTAAAGTAAAACAAAATAAAATAATTTTTTTCTACTCGCGAATACTAGATAAATTTTTCAACCTAATACAATAACTTCACTTTTAACCGGTTTGAAGAATTACATCTTGTTGGTTTCAAAAAGACTGGCTTTCAGTACTCAGATTCGATCATAACTGCACAAAAATATAATCCTAATACAAAAACATTAATGAGTAGTAATCACACAACACCATAAAATCACTGGAATTCTTCAATATATATATATATATATATATATTTTTACTTTCAAAAAATTACTACCTCAAATTAATTTAAAAAAAGTGATAGAAGTATCGAAATATTATAAGATTAACAGTAAACATTAAAAGTAATGTAAATTTCAGGATATTTTTAAATTATTTAACTGCATAATTAATATTGATTTATTGTATAACTCTTATTTACTATATTTTACATGGGCGTTATTATATAAAAATTAATATAACTTCTTATTAAAAAGAAAAATGTATTCTTAATTAGACGTTTTATATAAAAATTGCTAAGATTTATTTGAATAAATGAAGGTATATTATAATATATTTAACTTAAAAAAAGTTAGTTACTGTTCTTTCAAAATATTATAAATAGTCAACAAAAACGTCACATATTAAAAAAAAAGTAAATTAAATCATTTATTTCAAAAATTTAAATTTAGAAAAATGAATCAGAATTATACTCATAAAAACACTTAAAAATTATCCGAATTTTCACATACTGCAAGTTGATAACGCATAAAACGTAAGGGAAAATTTTAATAAATAGTGATAAAAATGTTACATTTGTGTACGAATTTTCGATACTTAATGTCATCAAAATTAACGTGTATATTAAAAATACCACACTAACGTACAGGAATTTTTGGATAATTTCTTACTATGAATATCATTTAGTAAAATTTAATATAATTTACATTAATTTATCATTAATGAAAGAATGCAACTTGAACTTTAATGAACTACAATTTTATTAAAATAATTCATTATTTTTTCAAATAAATTACAAATTTTAATAAGACAATTGTCACTAGAGAAGCTAATGTTATTCATTTATATGTGTAATAACATGTTGTTTTTGCAGTAAATTCTAATTATTGACTAATTATTTATAAAACCACTTGAAAGTAATTTGAGAATTTATTTTTTAACGTAATTTCTAAGTAAGTCCTATAAGGTGTCAGCAATTCAAAACATATTACTACTTCGTTTTATAT
This sequence comes from Daktulosphaira vitifoliae, assembly GCF_025091365.1. Lineage (NCBI taxonomy): Eukaryota > Metazoa > Arthropoda > Insecta > Hemiptera > Phylloxeridae > Daktulosphaira > Daktulosphaira vitifoliae. The sequence goes on along the minus strand of NW_026099572.1, from coordinate 26,478,174 downwards.
AATAATATATTATGTTTAAACTTAAGTACTAGTTCAACTGTTTTGATTAATAGTTTTTTAATAACACAAGCCTATATAAACCATAGGCTCCATACTTGAAGTTCTAAGCCAAATGTGTGAACATCGTTCCGTTGTTGAACAAACAATGATTTCGAATTGGTAATATTTTATTTTAACATTGTAACACAGACACGAAGATTATCACAATATAATAGTGATCGTGCAAACACATATATCTTCACTAAAGTACACTCATTTAACGGCATATTTTACTTGTATGAATTAAAATGATTTCTATAGCATTAGAAACCGAATTAAGCACACAACGTTTACAATATTTATAATTGAACTCGAATCATCGCTAAGGCAAGACACTTTACAATAATTACGTCCTATACGTTGATATACACAAAAAAATTACATCTGTAAACCCACTTAAACAAATTTTAGTTTCGGGTAAGAATATAATTGTTATTGAATAATCCTCTATAAAACCGGCACAAATTTACAAAAGTGAAATCCAATATTTTCATTTTAGTCTGTGTCGTGAATTTTTTTTTAGATGTTTTATGATACACTTATTAAGAAAAAAACACGACAAAATTTTCGCATAACCTTCAAAGAACCTAACACATGAGCGAAAGTATATGATATTATAAATGTCAGCAAAGCGGTTCGGTAAGTGTACACTAAACGAAACGAATGATAAAATACTTGTTTTGTGATCGCACTGGCAATAAGTCTATATGAGTGTACATAACACTATGCAGCAGCTGTGGCTAAAACCAAGTAACAATAATGTCAACAATACTAATGCACAGTGGTACGATTTATAAGTCTAACAGCTAAGAAATCAATCAGAAAAAACGACTACGCATTAAAATAAAAACATACAATATTTTAAAACAATTGCCTATATGATAATTCATCCGAGAGAGTTTTACTTTCTAGACGTTAGGGATTTAAAAACAATAATCCATTTTCAGTGTACACAAAAACAATACAGGTCGTGCTTTACAAGAACCTACACACGTGAAAACAATTATGTATGCTAAACGTTTAATTCTAACTCACTTTTCGTTGGAACAAATGATTAGTCAAATTATAATAGAATGTCATTCAGATAATTAAAAACAGAAGACTAGGAAAGAACTAGACTAGGAATCCCAACCAAATTAATGATTTTTTCATAAAAATGTTAAACATGAATTTTGAAAAATTAAAACTAAAGTTGTACAAATTAATAATTAATTTGTACAACTTTAGTTTTACAAATTATAAAACAATTATTGTTATAAGGCAATTAAATATTTACATACCAATACATACGATTTTTCTTCAATGTAAAAAAGCACTTTAAAGTGATTCAGCTCACTTCTTGAACAAATATAAAGACGTTTTTCATATTCATAATATCAAACTTAGAAAAAGAAAATTATATTTTCTATCACAATCGATAAATAATCTTGATACCATCTACTAAGAAGATAATATAACTAGAAGATGTCACGACTGCGATTTAATTGTGAAATGGTGAAACGATAAAAAGGAAAATCTAGACCTGTTCGAAACGGCTAACAATTTCTCGTTTATTCGCATTTGTAACTATAATAATGAAAACTGGATAGCTAAGGAATATTTTTTAATGTTTTTCATGAAGTTGTAAATTTTCATTACATTCGTAGAGTTTAACGAGAGTTATGTATTTTTTGATTAAAATTTATAACAATTAAAAAATATATCCTCAAGTCAGGTAACACATTTTTATTATGAACTAATATGATACTTGAAATTAACTGTTCCGAAATTAACTATTTAATATTTTGAAGAAAGATCTCTGAAAATATATGTCAGTTGTCTTTTTAAGTTTTTAAAATTTATTTCATGACCATTGTAAAATGTCTGGAAAACACCAATTTGAATTAACAATTACGAAAAAAAACCCTAAGGAGAAATTCGCTTACGTTGTATCCGTAATACTTCGGTTTAGTCGCCAACAAACTCTCCATAGACCTTCGTTTCCAATTATGTCTATTTTCTTTACCGGACGCTTTTAATTTTCGCCTTACATTACCAGCAGGACAATAACCCTTTTCGTAAATACCTCGAGGGCCCATTTCGTCCAATTCTACCACTCGAAGGAGATTCTCCAACGACCTGGCTGGTCGAGGTTTGATATAAGCACATCTCTCGCGCAGATGTCTGTCTGGATCAATGGCACGAAACGGAGTGAGCTGTAGCTCGGTCTTTAAAGGCCGTTTACTGTTACAACAACGGTACGGGCATTGGTTGCGAGCAGGCAAAGGCGGTTCACGAGTAGTCAAAGGTGTACACGGTACAAAATCGGGTTGTACAGACGGACAAGAACACTGGACAACGTAACACAAAGACGCCGGCGTGGATTCTCGACGATAGCGGATCGACGGCTGCGTGATGGCGGCGGCCGGACGATAAACTGGCGGCCACGCGCGCCTCATTGTAAATACTGACTGTTCAGCGGCAAGACGGACGCTTTACCGCCATAAGAGAATTACACCCCCTCTACCACAAAACAGCTAGCGGACAGCGCATAAGTACGCCAAAGAGAAAGATGTTACCACAGCGATGCAACAAGAGCGCAAGTAAAACAATTATGTTTTGGTAACAATATGGTATTTTTGCGACTAATCGACTGAAAATAAACGAACAGTACAAGGTGACACTTTTCTAACGACCTCCCGCGATGGACCGATAAATAAATAATTAACCGTAAAATAAAAAAAAACGTATACTAAGTATACGCATAAAAATATTAATAACTATATAGGTCGGTCCTATTACACAGGAGAAATTATTTGATCAAGTCGATTTGTATTTGTATTTTTTTTTTTATTATGTTCAGCCTGAAAACATACTTGCAATTTTATCGATACCACAACGTTTCATTATTTGTACAAACGAAACACAATATTTTTTTTATTGACTAATAAAAACATTATTTCTAATTTTGTATAAAAAAAAAAATGTAGTCTAAAATTCTATTAATGTTACAACTTATATACATTTATAAATGCTCTTACATTTCTTTCTTGGATAATAATATAAGAAAAAATTGTTATGAATGTTTGTAAGGAAAAAATATAATTCTAATGGCATTAAATTAAGCTCACAATAAATTTATTAATGTACGATATTTATGTGTGCATATGCAATTTTTACTCAATATCAAACGGAGACTTCTTTAAATAACTATTGTCATCAAAAAAGAAAGGCGAAATTTTAGAATGAATAGACAAATGTTCAAAATATAAATCGATTAAGAAAAGATGAAGATTTTAAAGACACTATTTCTATCATGTGTATAACAAAAGATGACACGTAGTACTTAGCAACGCGTAGAAAATGTATAGAATTAATACAATAAACAGTTGAACATATACTAGTATTAATAAAGCTATCATAATGTATCATCAATTTATAGATTCTTTTTGTACCTATACAAGCCTATTGGCATAATTATTTTTTCGTTCTTCTTTTAGATAAATATATTTATAGAGACTACACTTTCTACTGGAAGCCTTTATGCCTCCTAGTAGCCAATGTACATTCTATTATTAAATTAGCCATCAGTGTAGAGAGTTATTGATTAATAGTTTACCATTAAAATTCTATTAAAATAATTTTGATATATTTTTTTAGTATTATTTATTTATTGATTTAACAATTATCATGAACCTATTTTTTTATACATTCCTTATACCTTTATAAGGGTGTCAACTTAATATTTTTAAATGACAACACACATGTTTTAATAAAAAAATATATAAACTATAACGTGATATATGAAGTAAAAAATATTTAATATTTAGGATCATTTGTCAAAATAAAGGTGGTTTCGAGGGGAATGCGAGACATATAATTAAGTGTGGGTGGATCACGTGGAGAGAAGAGTGTGATGTTTCATACGACATAATAATCACAATGATACTTAAAAGGTAAGTTTTACAAGACTGTATTGAGACCAACTACGTTGTATGGGTGAATGTTGGACGGTCGACTAGAGAGTAGAGCAAAAATTAATGTAGCAAAGATGAGAATGCTTAATGGATGAGTGGAGTGACGAGAGAAGATAGGATAAGAAATGAATAAGTAAGAGGAAGCCTAGGAGTAACCTCGATAAAATGAGGGATAATAGGTTTACATGGTTTGGTCATATGATGAGGAGAGAGAATTCGGAATACCGAAAAAGAGGTAGTTGGATGCAGCGTGGGGTGGTAATAAGAGGCTGCTTGTATGTGTATATAGATTATGTGAGAGATCGTTTTAAGTGGAAGTTTAGGATACGGGTAGCCGACCTCAAGTAGTTGAAAAAAAGAGAGGAAGAGAAAGATTTATTTTAATACATTAGTTTAGTTTCAATTAGTTAGATTAGATTAGATGTTATAAATTTATCAAACTAAAACAATGATCACTCGATAAAAACTTTTAAATATATAAGTTGCGGGATGTTTTTTTTATCGCTATATATTTTACGGTCGAACTCCCCTTTTTGCCTAGGTATTTGAGTGTTAATAATTTGTCCAAGAGTTGTTATCGATCAATTATTTTTTCAATTCGATCAATATTTAACTAAAAAGACTAATTAATTATATTTGTTCCCCCTTTAAAAAAAAAGTTGGTACCCTTACAAGGGGCAAGGAATAGACCAAAAGGAAATTACACTACTTATAAACGAAATAAATACTTCTAAATAAGCCAAAAAAAAATAATAATAGGAGTCTAATTTAGTATAAATCTAATAGTAAACGAGAAATTAATCACTGTGTATATTAACGCTAGTTATATTGTTTTGATATCGTGCAACTGAGAAAAACTTAAGAGTACTTCACTCCAAAAATAAAATATTTACTTAATAAATATTCTATAAAACATGTTACTATATATGATACAAAACAGTAGGGCGTCAACAATATCGATATCAAATGGAAATATCGATATCGCCGACTATTTTCGTTTTTCCCACGATATATCGATTATTCAAATTGATCGATAATCAAAACAAACATTATAAAAAAAACTGTTTGAATTTTGGTCACTTTGTTATAATATATATATTATATTTGATATTAGGCCACAAGCAGTTCATGATAATCTTGTTAACATTTTCCGTACTAAAACATATTATGATATAGAATTGATATATGACGAAAAATGATATTTATTAATACAAATTTCTATTCTTAGATTATGTTTCTTATTATGAAATTTTTGTTATTCCTATTTTTAATAAAAATCGAACAAATTAAGATATAAGGATAATTAAAAAAAAAAAATTCAAAATTAGAAGATATACAGCAACGACTGGTTGTAATTCAATCTGAACAATAAAGTGAAATTATTAAACCCCCCCAAAAAAATATTCTTATTAGATGATAGTGATGAAGATGATGATGATTTATTTTGTAAAAGTTTAAATTTTATTTTTGAAAGGAGGAAAATTGTTTTCAGTTATGACTTAAGCATTAAAAAGTATAAACAGCACTTAAAATTTTATTTTTTTATTTAAAACTAAAATACTTAAACTATAATAGTATTATTCAATAAAACACAAATTTATCCATTTAATGCAACCAATTTATAATGATAAAGTCTAGTAACAAAAAAAACGTATTTTCTCATAATAGAAAGTTATTTGAAAATATTTGATAATCGTTAAAAGATATAGTTATATATGGTTGGTATATCATAGTCTGATTTTTATAACAATGGTAATTTAATGGTGTTATTGAAAATAAAATAAAAGGTAAAAACATTTAAGTATTGAATTTATTTGTTGAATATAATTTTCTTTTTGATATAAATTTAAGGCAATATCGAGAATCTTTTTTTTTCTCTCGATATTGCGATATAATATCGATGAAATTCGGAACGATATCGATATCCAAAAATATATCGTTGACGAACCCTACAAAACAGTAAGAAATATTGTTTGTTTCGAGAACAACGTTATCACAAACTATGTATTTAGAGTGTAACAACCACAAACTTGTATACAAGCTATTGGTTTAATGATTCGTGTACACCACAGCCAAATTCAACCTGCGTAGCAAACGGTAATTCAAAACCTTTGTACACATAACTGTATGCAGTTATCAAATGCTAAATGTGTGTGTACAGTTAGCATTTGATTGATAATGTATTTTGGTTAAAACAATAAATATTTTTTGCACCAATAAATTAAAATCTAAAAATACTTAAAAAAAATTTTTAAATGTTAATGTGCAACAGAGGCGGAAAATTATGGGACGGATTAACATTAATTATCTACAAAAATTATTTAATTATACGTAACCCCCCCACTCCACTTATATATACACCATTGATATGTATCTTAAAGAAAGTTTAAATATTTAACTTAATAATTTTAGTAATATTAATCATTAGGCAAATTTTTCATATATTACAATACAACATTAGTTGATCAAAGATGTCCCATAACTTTAATAGACTCATTTTCAATAAATTATCAGTAATATAAAATAAAAATTGATTTGTATTCTTTAAGATTAACATATACGTATTTTTTTTTCTATTAAAGTAGTAATATTGCATTAGAATGCAAAATAAATGAAAAATTAAGTTACCCCATATTACGGTAGTAAAAATGTTTTTGAAAAAAATTGCCACCTCATAAATATTTGTACGTTCTAAAAAAATATTGAGATGAACATAAGAATCTTGTAATTATATTTTTAATTTATTATTTCATCAGTTTATTTTTGCTCCTGTATATAAATGACTCGGCAACACAATCAACATATCTTAATAGCCGTAAAATACAAATTAATGTACCAAAACATGTACATATCAAATTATTTAACAAAACGAACAGTTTCAATAAATACATATGTAAAATATGACCAGAAGACAAATATTTTATATTATCATATTTCTCGATGAAAAAAAATGGTCTCACTTTGTTTTTTTCAGTGTGAAAATAGCACATTTTAATTAAAAATTTTTATTTTGTGCAATACATGTTTACATTACTGACACAAAAATTAATAATTTGGAGTAAATCACATAAATTTTTCTTAAAATAATGGCGTATTAAAAACCTGTTTCCATTGTAAGCTTAAAAATTGTATTTTTTCTTGCTGAATAGTTTAAAAAAATCGATATATGTATATTTGACATGGAGGTTAGTAGATAGGTAATTTTTTTTAATGCACAATATTTTTTATTTAAACAATTTTGAAGTTATGTTTTGACTCAAAAATCGGAAAATAATTTAAAAATTATAAATACTATAAGTTTAAGCCTATATATGACTTTTTTGATGGTCTATTTTCTAAAAAAATTAAATATAAAAACTTACAATAAGTTAAATTTATACATAATAAAGCATTTGATTTAATAGTAAGGCACATAATTTCTATTATAAGATGAGCGTCTTAGAAATCTAAGTATCCTAAAAAAATATAAAAATTATATTAAAAGGAAAAATAGATGAGAAAAAATAAACAATTAGTGCACTATTAACAATGAAATTATATTTTACGAACATAATGTATTATAATGGAGGAATGGAAGAAATAAAATTATCAATATGAAATTGAACGATTTCACAAATATTGTGGCACTGAACACTAAGCCACTTTATTCTACAATAGAAAATATAAGTCAGTTTTTAAACAAATAACTATATCTCCTTAATATGAACGCATGCGGCAACATAATCAACATAATAAATATTACAAAAAGGAAAGTAAATTGATTAGATTAAATTTAACTCAGTCTAAAACAAAAATAATAATAAATGATGTCTTCTAATAAATAAAGAACATATTTTAATGTAAGAAGACATTATCTTTAATCTAATACATATCGTCGTATCTATAGCAAAATCAGGTCGTTCGATTTTTGGAAATTATTCAGGAGGAAGAAAAGAAAACATCGTTCTTGCATAAATACAACTCAAAATAGTTATAATAAAATAATTAATTTTGTAAAACTTTAAATTTTATTTTTTTATTTAAAACCAAAACACAAAAACTATATTAATCCATTTAATATAACCAATTTATAATAATAAAATCTAGTAACAAAAAACCTTATTTCTTCATAATAAAAATTTATTTGAAAATGTTTGATTATCGTTATGAGATGTGGTTATTATCTACAGAGTGATTGCCTAACTATGCCTCATGCAATATCTTTAAAAATACAAATGTTATGAATAGTGATGGGAAATATCGAATAGTAACTATCGAACTATTCGATAGTAATCCACTATTCGAACTATTCGATAGTCTATTCGAATAGTTTTTAAAATATTTGAAAATGCCCATTACTAATTTTTTTTATTATTAATTGTATTCTATTTATAATCGTAGTACCCTGAATAAACAGTTTTAAACAATCTTATTTAGTCGTTAGTGTTATTAAAACAGCAAAACTATAAATCTGACTATAATTTTACATAAGACCAATCTTTTAATAAATTTAACTTGATATATTTTTTTTTACGAAACATTTTGTTTTAAAATGATTATTTCGAGAATTAAGAATGATTTATATTAAAAAAATGAATTTTAGCAAATTATTTTTTTATTTTATTTTTTTGAGCAAAAAAAATAATTTTAGAAAATTTTTGTGAATATAATTTTAGAAGAAAACATTAAAATCTATAATTTATATTCTATATATTGTTACGCTAAGTGTTCAATGATTAACCGACTAATAAAGATAGTTTATATAATTTTTAAAGAGGAGCAGTATTTATTGTTGTGGCCACTTTGACGTAAAAATTTAAAACGCGCTGTCCTCTTTATCGGTGTTATGCCTTTATATGGCAAAAGAGCAGGTAATGCTAGACTAAGAACAGTATAGAAGGTATTAAGTGTAAAATAATACTTTAGTATTTACGAATACTTCTGTTGCGCATAGAACAAACCTTTCCGATAAAACTGAAAATATATCATTAGTCATCGTAAAAATGAACTGCTTTTTAATTTTCAACCCATATTTATCAGTTTTTACCAACGACTCACAAACTAAAAATAAATAAAATGGTACTTTTTACTGTTATTAATTGTATAATAATTTATTTTAAGTATTCGTCAATTATCTTCTTATTATAATTAAGTGTACTTAATAAAAATTTTAGTTAGAACTAAACGAATATTTTTTGAAACCATTCGCTAGCCAATTCGAATATTTTTAAAAACTATTTGATAGTTTATGCTAAAAACACACTATTCGGTTGTATAAAAACAATTTAAAATATTCGAAAATGCCCATCACTAGTTATAAACATTTTTTTTTTTTTAATCATTATGGATCTTTGATAAGGTGTTTCACGAGAAAATTTTAATTTCTACCACCATCTTTTTTGTGAAACAGCTCATCAAAGATCCATTATGATTAAAAAAAAAAATTTGTTTATAACACTTGTATTTTTAAAAATATTACATGAGTCATAGTTAGCCAATCACCCTGTATACTTTTTTGATATTAATATCATTATTGATTTGGTGGGTACACTAGTCTGATTTTTATAACAATGGTAACTAAACGGTATTCATGAAAATAAAAAAAGGTGAAAACATTAAATTTATTTTTTGAATATATTTTTATTTTCGAATACATATTTATGCGATATCGAGAAACATATTATTCTTTCGATATTGCGATATAGTATCGGTGAAATTCGGTACGATATCGTTATCCAAAAATATATCGTTGACGAACCATAATAAATAGTCTATTTAACACAGTTTTACCAAGACAAAAATATGAAAAAATAGAATCAATCATTAAACGTCAAATAATAGTGACTATTATTGAAGATTTTCCACGACAACTGGAAATTATAGTGACAAATAAAATTCGATTTAGTACTAATTTTATTTTTCTAATTTTAACACCTATCAAATTTTTACCGCAACAAAAAAATTCTAACACAGTTTTAACAATGATTTTTCAAAGATGATACAACTATTTCCAATCAAATTCTAACAGAAATACAAGAGAAATTATTACATAGCACAAAGTTTATTCTATTACTTTTACTGCACGTTTAACTAACCGCTGATGCAATTTTATTTAAACTCTACAGCTTTGAGTACAACGAACTTCAATAAATTCACGTGATAATAAAATTCTTGTGTACCTTTTACAAAATTATTCAAGTAACCTTTGACTACTTATTGCACCTTGTACTTATGTCATGACAATAAATGCCGTTTACTAACGCCCACGGCGAATAAACAATTTTTTGAATATATTACTGTTTTTTAAACAAGTATTATATTTTCTACGACGGTTATAGATGAAATAATTTGATTAACGTTTGTATACATATTTTTTAATTAAAAGAATTAATATAAATGGATATTTAGAGGTACATGAGCATGATAACTTAATTCTTTATTTCTTCGTAATATTTTTAATAATAAAAAATATTAGCTTAAAAATATGAAAATTACTAAAGGGACATAGTAAATTGTTACAATAATAGTCAAACATGAAAGCTTAATATTTTACAGTTTATTTATTAAATATATATTTTAATGTTTTATTGTTACACCTCAAGGAATATTTAATGTACTAGACGGTAATTAAAAAAAAACTTGTTCTCAAAACGCAACTACTAATTATAGTTGTTGTTTTATATTATTTCACTAGTATTAAAAGTAGATGAATCTTTAAAATATAAAAATTGTTATACCAGAAAAATAGAAAGTGATTCATTTTATAAACAAATTACATTTTTATTAAAATTAATTTAAAAAATAAATAAAATGTCTAGACTTAACATAAGTATACTTTTGAATGCGATTTCATTTCAGTTTAAGCCATAAATTGGAAATAAAAGTATTTTAATATTAGTGAAATTGACTAAGGAAATATGAATAATAATAATTTAAAACTACTTTCATCTTCCTTCAAACGTATATGTATATTCAATGAGTTAAATTTAAAAAAATTATTTTTCGTCAATCGCAAGGGCTGTATTTTACTTTAACCTAACCAATTATTTAGGTATAAAAATGCGATTACACGATCTAGATCGTTCACCCAGTAAAATCATGACATCGTAAAACGCATGTTTAACAAATTTAGAATAACTTTGAGTTAACTTTCAACTCACGTCACATTGATGTCGGTTAAAGAAAAAACTTTATCTTATGAGTCATAAGCTTCACGATACAAACAAAAAACACAAAATATTACCTGCATTCTATGTTATAAACATGAAATACGGTTCCTCTGACCGACAAAGCGTTGTATATATTATACATAAAATATAATAACAGTTACTAAGAAAGAACACTTAAACATTACAAACAAGTAACCGTTTTTGCATCGGAATCAACAAAATGTTAGCGAACAAACGACATTTATTATGTAGATAAAATTAATATAACGAAAAAACATTCTGCACACAACTAAACCAACACATTAACCGGTGAAACAAAGCACGTTAAAACCTAAAAGTGTTAGGTCGACTGATGATCGCAGTGTACTACTTTCTTTCGGTGTATCAGTACCGACTCCAATAATCATAAAATCTTGGTGGTGGCTGTGTGCTGTCTGCTATCGGTAATAAAAATACAGAAAAAAACAGAAGAGCGTTCATAGGATTAATTGATGTCATCAAACGAAGACATAAATTAATCGCATGATTAAAATTAAAATGCATGACATAACTTCATTTACAATTGTAGGAATAATCTTAAAACAACCGCAGTTGTAAACGTTTCTGAAGAATGCCGAAAAATATAAACGATATGAGGATTAAATAGATATCAATAACCGTAAAAAAGTGTATCTTCCCATCAAGTAACTATTGTACGTATAACAACGGATCACATTGTTAATTACCATTAACAAAAAACCCGTAATGAAATTGTAACATGCCTCGTCTTAAATGTGAACCATTTCAACGGCGGGTGGATACGGTATACCGTAACACCGTAAAGTGGGGATAAACCCCGTTGTTTATTTTATTATCATCGTCATCAGAGACGATAAAAAACCGGTTTGTCCTGAAGAAATCCGCTACAAGCTTTGTACAGAACGAATGCCCGGACGCGGTCATCACTTGATGACCACAAGAAGTTATGCCTAAACTCAAGACACATGCCGAACAATTAAATATCCGTCATTGATTACTGGTAATGTTATCGACAAAATTTAGGTCACGTTCTTCAGCTTCGATAAAAACAATTTTAATAGCTTATCACACAATGTGTTCACAAGTTTGTAAATCATTATAAACTAAATTTATCGAATGAATCGAGTTACATAATCATGTATACAATGAAAGTTTGTTTTTTTTTTTTCTAACAAAATTGACAATTGGAGTTAAAAGTTCAATTTAACTTGTGTTAAAATTCAGATCGATCGAAATAATACAACACAAACCTTGACCGACGATAACAAATAAAAGGTTAATTTAAAAACAGAAAGCTTAGGTGTAATGTGTGGGTTAGACTTAAGGACACTTGATCTACAACACACCACGCATCTTCGCGTTTGGGATAGACCTTGAATCCCAGTTACTAACCTTGATAGTTACAGCAATGGCTGAAAATATAAACAAACACTTACGGAAACAAATACAAGATAAAAATAATCATAATCGAAAATATTTTAACAAAATGAAAAGTAATAACCTTTTAAAACAATTAAAAAATAACGACGACGATCATGTACAAATTTACTTCACTAATATCTATGTTATTAACATTATATAATTGATCGGCCCTGTTGTACTAAAAATAGGTTAGACATTTATCAACACAAGTATATACTGACGACAATTAATTTTAAAAAAAAATCAACACAAAACTATAAAAGGAATTGATCACGAACAGTAATTATTTAATTTAATTTTTTTTCAAAAAACAATTCTACTTTTCTGATATTTATAATTATATTTAACTAGCTAGATTTAATTAATAACAATTTATTTTTAAGAACTTCAATATTTGAATAATTTAACTACGAATAGATATAAATTAAAATCGAAAACCCCGTCTAATGGGAATAACTTCGATGAACTGGCAGCAAAATCTTCCAAGCACAATGTTTTTATTAACGATATAACTACGGGCTATACCCATGACTAAAAAAAATCTTTGAGGCAACGACCCACAAATTATTTTTCTGATCAACTACAAGCAAACAAACTCACACGTGAATAATTGGCGTTGTCAACAGCATCTGTCTAGCGATTATAAGGCGTCACAATAAGTGTACATACAACAAAGGACACGACATAACTTTATTGTTATCGTTATACTGTGCAGTAGTGTCGTTTGAAACGAAAAATGCGTTATCGTCTACGAATGCATTGTTAACACTCAAGGATACTTTTGAGGAGAGGAATACATCTGGACACGGCGTTGTATTTGACACAAGTTATTGTTATTCTTAATAATAACGATGCAGTTAATATCAACGGTAAAAAATGTATAATAGTAAATCTATCCACAAGCGATTAAGTACCCACTAAGTCAAGGCTGCAATTATGCTACAGTGTGAGAACTCGATACCCATTCCTATGGGTATCGTGACAAGAAAAGTGAAGTGAACGACGTGAAGTTAAAGTTATGAACTTGGTGCCGATCTAAAGGTTTGCTGGCCAGCGAATGTCTCATAATATTGTAAACTTACCCGTGATTTCTCTTCAACAATCGTGTCTTCGTAACCGGCAGAAGATCCAGACGAACCCCTTCTGTTAGGGTCCCAAGAGTTGCGGCGTACGGAATCAAGCGAATCTGTAGAAAACCTGCGCCATGCCGGCACAGACTCTCTGCGACTAGTGCCAGAATCACGACGCAAAACTACACCCGGAGCTGAGGGAATGGTTGGTGGGGAAAGCGAGTCCCTGCGACCTGTCGAATTTATCGAGTCGCGGCGCAATGAAGAGGCACCAGAGTCGCGCCGCAACGACGACGGAAAAGATGAAGGATGATTGGACTGAGTGTCTCGACCGGTAGAACCCAACACTATGGAATCGCGACGACGCATACTCGCCGTTGGAATGGATCCGGTAACGGGCATAGATTCGCGTCGAGGAGACGATGTAGCGATACTACTCCTGTGTGTGTGGACATGATCGGATTTGCGACGGCCATGTATATCGCAATCGGCTGTCACAGCAAATGTGACTTTTTCGATAGACCCTCTTTTAGTCTTGCCAGATGAGTCGGCAGCGGCATCCTTAAGTTTCACGTCATCGAACAACGCCTCGAGCCTTTTCAGAGCGGCTGCTGTGGCCGTCATTTCGTTATTACAAGTATCTAGACCGTATGAAAAAAGCTTTGCGACGACAAACGATATCCACGAGTAATCGCGACAGAAAAGTGGTCAGCGAGCACCGGTTACGTGTAAACTATTGAAGGTACGCGGTAACGACGTGAGTGGCTCACACGCAGCATTATGTCCGGGGCCCCACCAAACCATATTCGGTTACTAGTTAGAGGTCCAACACCATACAAATGTGCGTTGATGTCGCGGCGCGCCACACGTTGTATGACGCATACTTTTTGTCAAATGTTACAGAATAATGATAATCACCCTCAAGCATTACATTGATGTGTTACATTAATTACAACGTGTATTTTTTTAATCGTGGATAACTTCAACATAAACACCAGATAAATGCGGAAAGTGTAAAATAATAGGTACAGTTCAAATACTTATTATAATGTTAATATTTCTATGCGATTAACTTAATCGATATAAATCACTAATATGAAAATTAATCTAACTTCAAACGTATAAAATAATAACTAATACAAGTTATATGAAAACCAACTCAGATAGCTGTTTTTAATTTTGTATAAAATTGAATACTTATTCGTTTAGATGAGACCAAAGAAATTTTTTTCGTTTCAATTTTAAAAAAATTGCTTCGAATATTAGATTAATTTTAAATAGACGATTAATGATTATTTAATTTCTGATAAAACTAAAAGCCATTATCAAAATTGATCGCTTGTTAAAAATACGAGAATGTTATAATTGTTTGTTTAGTGTTGACACCTTAGGTTTACCAAATAGGTAGATTTTTATCAACATTATTTTTTTCACACGAAACTTATTTTGATTCAGCGTAATAAACAAGTGTTGCCTTAGCTTTTCAAAAGTATAGTGGGTGGACCTCACCCAATCTAAGAAACTAAATAAACATTAACCTTGAATAGATACGCTTAGTAATCACCTATTTGCAAAATTTCATTATTGAACAACATTAAAATACAACTAATTAGAACGATTTTTATTGAAAAATGCAGAAAAATATTTGAGTAAGTTCAAATAAACATTTTCTCTCTTTTTGTAATTTCAATACGAAATAAAACATTTCCTTGTAAATCATATGAGCGGAAATAAGTTGAATATGAAAATTGATTATTATAAATATTTTCAAAATGATTTATAAAGCACCAAATAAATATAATTTAAAAAAAAATGTTAAATCCAGAAGGATAAATTTATTTTTTACCAACCAACGCAACAGGCCTACAACTAACCTAGACAAATATAATTCTTTAATAATCTATGCAATAAGCTTTAAATATTAAAATAATGAACCTTGGGAAATACATGAAAATATTTTGCTAACATTTCCGTGCATGTATGCTTATAGGTAATTTAACAGAACTTTACAGGGACGTAGTTATGACAACTGAAGGTCACTAGTTATCTCTTATCAAGATATACGACTATCTATTTTGATTAGTAAAATGCTAATTTTGGATGAGCAAGAATTAGTTCACATAGCCCACTTAGCTACATTAAAATGATTAATATTTATTATACATAAACGTATTAAAATTTATAAACTATTAATCACGTCGAACAATTATTAGGATAACGCTAAATTAATATACCGTTTTCCACTTTTTAATAATAAATAAGAAATATCATTACATCTATTTTAGAAACATATGATAATTAATTTATTAATTTTAACTAATAAGTAGGTTGAACTCAAATTATTTATAAATTTACCTGATTTTCATAACATTTTCTGGCACTACAAATAGAGTAAAATAGTTAAAAATTTATACTATAAAATCATATTCATAAAACTTATTATAATTTATTGACGATATGAATATCTACATCTATATTATAAAAAAACTACTCCATTTCAGACTTTATGTAACATTGATTAATGTTTCTTTATTAACAGATGGGTCAATTTTAAAAAAAATATTTGAATGTCGTTCAAAAACTTTCTGACTGGGACAAAATTTACTAAAAGGTTTAAAATATTATTATAAAGGAGGGTTAATTTTAAATATCTGAACTATTTATTTTTATTATGAATATTTGATACATCTTTGATATATCATATCATAAACTCATGTACCAATTCGCTAAAGAGTAAATACTGAAAATATAAATTGTTATAAAATTTTTTAATTAACTTACTTGCTGAAATTTTTCGTTACCGTTTAGTACATTAACTTTGATTGGTACGGTTTGCTGGATTGTATTTGGCTTCATAAATGTATCAGTATCCCGTAAAAGGGTTTTATTAGGAAGTGCCCTAAAAATGTACGAATAATTAATATAAAAGCTGATTTAAAATTGGTAATAATAACATACTTATTTTCTTCTTGAAGTTTTGACTCAGTATTTCGCAACTGCTGAATTAACTCGAAACGCTCTTTTTCTTGATCTTGTAGAGCATCATGATATCTCTGTTTTTGTTTCTGATACTCTTTGTAAAGGTCACCTTGACTATTTTGTGCATCAAAACTTAAATTCGATTGATTAATAGACAACTGTTGATATCGATCATTCAAAGAGTCGAGTCTAGAAGAACGTGTTGTATTGGACGCTGTTGTAGAATTAGACGATCTACTTGGTTCAGGAGACGACAATTCTAATGAGTTTTTTTTATTTTCCTTAACGGGTGTTACAACTTCAGTAATAGATGGTAAATCGCTATTTATATTATTAGCAAACATTTCGCTCTCAAACAATTTATCTACCGAACTAGTCATTGCTGAATTACTTTTCAGTCCTGTAAGGTGAAAACTAGCAAATGAAGATTTAACAAGATTGGAAGATATATTAGATACTCCAACGGATGAGATAAGAGATGAGGAAGTAGTTTGATCCAAATTTGGCAACAGGGAGCGAGACATTATATCAGCGGCTGATCGGGGCCTGGTGAATGGCATAGCAGAATGAGGGAACTGCTTAGGTTTTATTGGTGTAACGAGCATGTGTTCTGTCCAAGACGTTTCAAGTGATGGTCTCTCTAATTGTTCGAGTTCAACATTTAATGTTTTTTGTTCGAAAGGCACAACAAAAGTTTCAGCTGGAATGCTTTGAAGCCACGACATCAGGCTAAGATCTGTATCTTTATAACTATTTGAACTATTGAATATATGTGAAAAATTTAAAATATTTAAACTAAAAGGTTGTTTATTTCCGACAGCTTTTGATTTACAAAAATTACAACACGACTCATATAAGATTCCTTTAATTATTAGTTGAATTAGCCTGTCATTGGTCGAATCCGGAATAACAGGTTTTTTATCACAAGGCAAAAATTTCATTACAAGAGGAAAAACTTGTTGAAAACATTGTACTCTAGCTGTACTAGGGTTCCAGTCTTTGTACCCCAAATTATCAGAGAGCCGAGGTAAAGTTAACATTAAACATAAATTAGAGTACTCTTCTTTAGTTGGGCAAACTTTCTCTAATTCATTCAGTACTTTAACCACTTCTTCAACTGCGGTATCTACACTTCCGATAACTGATGCCTCTGATTTCATACATATCAACTCGGCATATTTGTGACGTAAAATACAATACCTGAATTTATCAGTCGGAAAATGTGGTATTGCTTCTAGTGGTTGAATAAATTCGAGTACATCATCCCACTGCCCGTCCAAGATCAGTTGACGTAAAAATAATGCATCGTCTGAATAACTTCCATTTATTACACCCGTTTCACGTTCAACACTAAGCTGAGAAATGTGTAACTCGCGATTATACAGGAACTCTAAGGTTAATCTGATAATATCTTCTTCACGTACCGATATCTTTGCTGTTGGCATTACGTTACTATATATCACCTGAAATATCGAATTTTAACACATGTAATTTTAACTATTTGTAGTAAAAAGAAACCTAGAAAATGAATCTATAAACGCAGAAGAAGTCAAAGTAACTCAACAGATGATAATGTTTGAAACATTTATACAATAGTTACAAAAATAGTAAAACAGAGGAGTGTCTTAGCATCACTCCTTTCCTGTTAGTTAATTTTAAACACTAATACAAATAATCTTAAAATAAGTAAAATTAATGTTTCAATATATATGAAAATTAGATTTCTAAAAGATAAACTAAGAATTATTTTACAAAATTATGCTTGATGAATGTGAGATATAATCTTTAAACTTTATTTTTAATTTCCTATGAGATTTTCATACTTCTTTAAATTATGTTTATATATGATTATAAAATTAATTGTTTGGTTCATATCTTCATGTCTCAAATAGTATATGAACACTAATTTTTTAGTGTAAAAACTTTAGACTAATGATAGCGCATTGGACGAAGTTTTGTATTTAAAAAATTACTTTACATACGGTCTTGACTTTTAAAAAATACTGAATAGGAGAGAATACATTTTTTTTTAAGACGTATTTCAAATGAAACACGTAAGACGAAGACGAGATATAAAGCTTTTAATATTTATTATTAAAAGAACATCATTAAATAAGAATAATTATCAAAAATCTATCGATCTAGTGGTTTTTTAAAAGTTTTAGCTTCGATGCAAACCTGAGAAGGTATTAATTTTACTATGATGTGTTTTTTTTTTGTGACTATCATTACTTTTTCTCAGCTCTCACTGAACCGATTTTTCTCAACGATACGTCAAAAGATCACAAATCGTATCTAGTTAAGACATTACCCTCAAAAATTGAAAAATCTTCCATAGTTCCTTTTAAATGGTGGAAATCCCCCCAAAAATTACGGGTTTTATAATTGATATATTTCGATATTTTTTAAACTTCTTTTTCTAAAAATTGCCATAACATATTGAAATATGAACGAATTTAAATAATTCTTTTTTATATTGAAACCATAAATATTTCTCTTTCCTTTTATATACGTTTTTTGAAAATATGACCCTTTGTCTGTCCACAGGGGGGATTCAAAATAGCAACTTCTGCACAAAAATTTTAATTTTTCAACTTAATTTTTGAAAATATTCCAGAATTACTCCGAACTTCAAACATATGCTAAAATAAAGCTTATGTTGTGTACTATCAGTCTAAAAAAAAAATTTGTCCAGACGACTTATCTTCTATGTGTAAATGGTTCCCCCAAATAAAAACATGTAAAATTTTGGTGTTAATAAAATTTATGATTTCATATTAAATTTTTTCAACTTTAAATTACTTTAATTTTTTGAAAAATGTTTGGATCAAAATAATTTTTTTTTCATAGATGCTTGATGTCTTTAACTATCATTTGGTATATTTTTTTTGTAAATTTAACCCTTTACCTGCCCAAAGGGGGGATTTAAAATGATAACTTTTCACAAAAAATTAACTTTTGAAAGTGATCCGGAAAGTCAGACACTTTTATATATATATCTTAAATTAAAGCTAATGGAATGTACTTTATTTTGAAAAATAAAAATTTCAGACTTTATTTTGTCTTCGCGGTGAAAATGTCTACCAAATGCTATTTTTGTGTGAACATTTTCGATTGTATTTTTTACATTTTTAACTGTATAATGATATAACTTATTGAATAGTGTATGGATCAACACAATTGTTTTATGAGAAATAATATTTTTTAATAATCCCTTTTTCATTCAACATACTTTATCTAAATCAGGATATTAATAAGGAACTAGCTGATCATGTAGCTTTTGGAATAATCCACCAATTTTTTTAAATTAAACACTATCTAAAGATATGCTACGAAGCGTTTTTTTTTTTTATAGTGATTTTAATTACTGTCAGATATCATAATACTTGATCCAACTATGCTACGTCACCACTGTGCCGCGACCCTCTATGCTTTTTTTTTTTTTTTTATTTTAAAATACCTTATAAGGGTTTGCCATAGTAATGAGTCCGCCAATAAATATAAAATTTACATGAATCTAACTTACATTAAGTATAAATTTATACTTATTTTGCCTCTTCAAAGTTAAAAAAAGTTTTTTTTAAAAACTTGAAAATTTTTATTAAAAGTAAAACTTTTTCAACTTAATTTATGAAAATGTTACGGAAATACTGCGTCTTTGAATATATGTTAAAATAAAGCTAATTTCATGTAATAGAAGTAAAAAAAAATAAAATTGTAACGATAACCTCTATTCTATGTGCAATTGGCAGTCAAAGAAGAACAAAAAATAGGAATAACTTTTGCTTTTGGGATAATCTTTCAATTTCTTAAAATTAAACACTATCTACAGATTTGATCGAAACGTTTTTTATAATATTGATTATAATCATTGTCAGATATCATCTATACTGGACCCAACTATGCTATGTCCCCACTGTCCGCGACTGTCGGTTTGAAATACAGTCTGTCTCTCTAATTCAAATTTTTTATATCAAAAATATATATATATATATCTCAAAACATGTAAAAGACATGTTTTTGTAACAATTTCATTCAACCATTTACTACCTAAAAGTACTATACACTTTTTGTTCAACTCAATGTTTATAAAAATAAAAGTTACTTGTAAATGTTACAACAAGGGCAATAAATATTTTATATAGAATTATGTTTGTTGTTTAGTTTTATATTCAATTTACTTAGTTGTCATAATAGAAAAATATTGCTAAGTTAAGTAGAAGAAAATATTGCTAAAATAAAGTACAATCATAACTTATAATAAAACTAATA
>NW_026099572.1:26452990-26457170 GCF_025091365.1 Daktulosphaira vitifoliae | reverse complement strand
TATGTAATATACTTTAATTTAAAAAAAAAAAATTTGACCTCTGGACTTGTCTTCGTGGTGAAAACGGACAACAAAGTTAAAAATTACCGAATCAATATAAATTTTTTTTTTATAGATACCTTAGATATTTACCTATCATTTTATATATTTTTGTGAACATTTGACCCTTTAACAGCCCACAGAAATGGTTTCAAAATGATAACTTTTTTACAAAAAATTGACTCTTTCAACTTGACTTTTGAAAATGTTCCGGAAAGACTGACACTTTTATATATATCTTAAATTAAAGCTTATGTAATATACTTTAATTTAAAAAAAAAAATTTGACCTTTGGATTTGTCTTCATGGTTCACTACCGTATTCAAAAATATGATATTTTTGTGTTAAAATTCTGGGTTTTGTATTTTATTTTAATTTAAAATACCTGACGAGGGGAGTACACTGATTTTTATAAATATTATATAAATCAAATTGATATAGCATAGAAAGTTAAACTTATTTACAGTTTTTTGAAGTCTAGAAAATTAACTTTGAAATTTGAACTAGCTTAAATAGCCAATTTTTTCATTCGATGGTAGCAACGTACAGTTGCCGAGTTGGTAAAACTTGTATTTTACAGGCTTGGGGTACAAGGTTTCATCACGCGTATGGCAAGAAAATTTTTTGCATTTTTTCTTAATTCTTTTTTAGTTAAAATAAATTTTCAACTCGTTTGATTTTTATCTCATGTAAATTCAATAACTTCAATCAAGATCAAGGATCCTATCACTTTAGTTGCCCCATGCGAGAAGAAATTTCTTAGTCATATTAAAACTATTTTACTATATTTTAGATTTTAGCTTCGATGCATAGCTGAGAAGGTATTTTTTTGTAACTATTATTTATTTTCTCTGCTCTAACTTGATCTATATTTTTCAATGATACGTCAAATGATTACAATTAGTTACCCACAAAAATTGAAAAAGAAATTCTAATTTATCAATGAAACAGTTACTTATCCCATGTCCTCCATACAGACAATTAAAATCATTCATTTCTAATGTTTTCAGAGTATATATTGACGAATCAAGTGTGATATGATAATTTTATATGATAGGTTTCAACTACAAAATTAAATCATTTTACTTTGTAATTTAATAATTTTTTTACTTTATTTGTGTGTGCTACTACTAGACTATATAATATTTTGGTAACATGTAGCTTTATAAATCATTTCTAAAAAAAATGATTGTTAGTTTCTCCTAATTTAACAATGGATTTTTACAATTATAATCAAATTTTAAAGTACACTATTGAATAGATCTTTTTAACCATTTTTTTAGCTTCGATGCGAAACTGAGAAGGTATTAATTTTACTATGATGTGTTTTTTTTTTTTTTTATTGGTTATTTTAATTAAAGTAAATCATTAAAATTAATTCAGGTCATATTTCAATTGTAGAATCTTTTTGAACGCCAAGAGTTAATTAGAAATGATTACGTTTCTCAGCATAAAGCCTTGGCTGGTGCGGACACAGTTAACCTTATTAATATATATTAAATATTTCTTCAATACACCTTTTACTATCTTTTACGTCAACTGCCTACACGTTATCTAGAGATAATTGGCATAGTCCTTCACGGCTAGCGAGTAAACACGCATATGATATTTCCAAGATGTAGTTTCCTACATTACGAACTATATATCTTATGATGAACTCTATCCGGACTACTAGTCCTAGAACTGGCTTGTCGGCCGATATAGACCACTTCAAAAATATTCTATTATAAATTTAGTAATACTCTTTACCTCAACTGCCTCCACGTTACCAGAAAGTAATTAGCATAGTCCTTTATGGCTAGCGAATAAACAGGCAGAGTATATTACTACTAAGGCTAGTTAATTCTAATCACAAATTACGCTTCTTCACTCAGTTGGGCACATTTAAGGCTGTTCATGAATGAAAGGCACAATAATATTTAAAACCTTTATATATTACAAACTATATTTAAATAAATAAAATTACGCTTCTTCACTCTTTTCGACACATTGTGAGGATATTAGGTAATAATAAATATAAATAAAACTTATTCCTGGGTAAAATATTAATAAATCATCCAAAACAATGTTCACCACTTAGGATGATATAAAAATAACTAAGTCACAGGGACAAAATATTTACTTATACTGACGCAGATTCCATGTAAGAGAATGTTGACCATCAACCGCTAAAGAGGGTTGAGAGAGATGAGAGAGAGCCGATAGGGCTCATTTTACGAGAAAAATGGCTTTTTATATGCTTGATTAAGTAAGGCAGCGATCTCTATTGAAAATCCTCAGATGTTGGATAGTTATTTGTGATTGGTTAATTATGATAGAAACCCTGGTGCGGGCGTAGTTAATGAATTGTAGGGGTCTGGTTTGAAACATGTGTAAATAAATGGTTATTTTGATTAAACTAAAAGGGAAACATTCCTTGAATGATTTTTTGCTTTATTCATATATATGTGATATTTAGTACATGTATTAATAATTATACTACAGTTATCGTCAGGTGATAAAAATAGCAATTTAAGCTGCTCAAATTTTAAAGTTACTTTTTCGACTTTAAAAAAGCAAAAAAATTTAAATAAGTTTAATTTCTTATGTCTTATGAACTTTATTCTATGTCAATTAAATTATATAGTATTCATGAAAGTCAGTGTATTTCCCTTTTAGGATACTTTAAAATAAAATAAAATACAAAACACAGAATTTTAACATAAAAATAGCATATTTTTGAATACGGTAGCTATTTTCACCAAGAAGAAAATCTTTATTTCGAATTTTTTTGTTTTTCATAGTGAAATATATAATATAAGCTTTAATTTTACTCTTTAGCAGGCGCGTGCCTATTTTTAACGTTCATAGTCGTGTGTGGGTCTATCAGACCCCATTTCTAAAAAAGTATAAAATATGTATAAAAAAGTTCATTTTTTTTTAATTCAAAGGCATTAATTGTTACCATATGATATATAAATATGGATAAAAATTAAAAAATAAATAAATTACAAAATTATGTTCATTACTTAAAAAATTTTATTACGAAAAAAAAAACTTAATTTTCAAAATTTCATTAAAAAATTTTGGTTTGTATAAAAATTATTTTAACTGCAAAATCTTATTTTTAAAACGGTATACAAAAGCTTTTACTATTACAAAATGTATTTTAATTAATTTTTCTTGTATTTCTTTGAGCTCAAACATAGCTTATATTTATTAGTTTTATACGTATTTACATTTATATAATCATCATTCAGAATTGAATTTTTTTATTATTAATATTACAATACATTTAATTATTATGATACGAGTATATACAATTATTCGTTCGTAGTAGCACATCGATTACAGATAATCAATGTGTCCACATTGCGACATATTTATTACGTGTTTTGTTCTTATTTGTTCTTATTTTTAAAACTTAATTGAACAGTCGGTGGAAGATCCACTTAATTCCAATTCCACAATATTATATCGATTATAACATTGCATTTACGATAAAAGGATATTTAAAAAAAAAATACAAGTCCAAAAAAAAATTATATCGTTACAAGTCGCGTGGAGGTAAATATGACTCATTTCAATTTTGATGAATATTTTAAGTTTTAAGTATTTTCGAAGGTATTTATTTATGAAAATCGATTCAATATTACTGTAAAAACCATCTTTTAAATTTATATCTATGTACACCTTTTATGCAATATAATACATCCGTTTTTATTTATGTGCGGGTATGCTAGACCCCCACGCGNTTTTTATTTATGTGGGGGTATGCTAGACCCCCACGCGACTGTTTAAGGGTTAAGATTAAATAAAATTGTCAATATTTCCGGAACATTTTCGAAAATAAAATTGATAAAGCTTAACTTGTGTGCAAAAATTGATTTTTTGAATTTCTTCTGTAGGCAGGTTTAGAGTCAGATTTTTTAAAAAATTATATCAAATGAAAGATAAATATCTAAGATTGAATATAAAAAAAATTATTTAAATTTTTTAATTTTCCAAAAAGTTATGGTAGTTTTAAGTATTAAAATATTTCATGTTAAACAGTGATTTTTACATAAAAATAAAGAAAAGGTGTCGGGACAAATTTTTAGCTTCGATGCGAAGCTGAGAAGGTATTGGTTTTATTATAATGTGTTTTTTTTTTTTTTTTTTT
>NW_026099572.1:26438774-26452953 GCF_025091365.1 Daktulosphaira vitifoliae | reverse complement strand
TTTTTTTTTTTGTCTGTTACCACTTTTTCTCAGCTCTCACCGAACGGATTTCTTTCAACGATACGTCAAAAGATCACAAATCGTATCTAATCGACGACATTACCCTCAAAAATTGAAAAAATTTCCCTCGTTCCCCGTAAATGGGGGAAACCTCCAAAAAAATTACAAATTTAAAAATTGCTAATTTTCGAAATTTTTAAAATTTTTTTTACTAAAAACTACCGTAACTTTTTCAAAAATGAACATATCAATATAATTTTTTATATAGATGCTTGATGCCTTTACTTATCATTTGGTATATTTTTTTTGTAAATCTGACCCTTTATCTGCCCACACCCCCCTGTGGGCAGATAAAGATTGTCATTTGAAATCGGGGGGATTTCAAATGACAACTTTTTCACAAAAAATTAACTTTTTCAACTTAACTTTTGAAAATGTTCCGGAAGGTCAGACACTTTTGTATATATCTTAAATTAAAGCTAATGTAATATACTTTATTATGGTAAAAAAAAAATTTCGGACTTTATTTTATCTTCACGGTGAAAATGGCTACCGAATGCTAGTATTGTGTGAAAATTCTCGATTTTATATTTTACATTTTTAACTTTATAATGCTATGACATATTGAAAAGTGTATGGATCAACACAATTTTTTTATGAGAAATAATATTTTTTAATAATCCCTTTTTCATTCGACATACTTTATCTTAACTAGGATATTAATAATGAACTAGCAGATCATGTAGCTTTTGGAATAATCCACCAATTTTTTAAAATTAAACACTATCTAAAGATATGCATCGAATTGTTTTTTTTTTATAGTGATTTTAATCACTGTCAGATATCATTATACTTGATCCATCTATGCCACGTCACCACTGTGCCGCGACCCCCCTGTGCTGGGTTGGGTTTTTTTGATTTTTTTAAGTCGAGAAAATTAACTTTGAAATTTGAACTAGCTTAAATTGCCATTTTTTTCAGTTGACGGACACGACGTACGGTTTCCAAGTCGGTAACACTTGTGTCTAAAATGCACGTTTCTACATTTGGAAACGTATGTGCTATTTGCATATTTCTTATAAACTTTAATTGATCAGTTGGCGTTATTGTTGTGCTATTGTTGGTAGATGTAATAAGACTTTGAAATTGAATAAATTCATCTACGAAGCTTTCGGCGTCAATATCAAGTTCATTTTCATATAACAATATTAATGCTTTAATTCTAGTCATAATTTCATTTCTGGTTAAGTTTTCTTTAAATAAAAATCCAAATTTTTTTTCCACATTAACATTAAACTTCTCTTCTTTTTTGTATTTCTGCCAATAATGTATCGCAAATTACATAATGTTTATCAGTAATGAAATTTTGTCTTAAACTTTGTTGTCTCTCTTCAACATTTTTTTTTATTCTTTTGCATTTGTAATCTATTTATTTTTCTACTATTAAATAGAATCCATTTTCGTATATTTCAAAATTTTCTCGGACATTTTGTATAAAATCGAATAGAGAATTGTATATTGGTACTATTATCGATATATTTGTTGTTGAACTTTGTATAGTTTTTGAAGTTAAATTTATTCGCTTTAATATACAATTCCAAGTAACAATCATAATCGCCATTTCTCTTGTTCTTAGTTGATTTAAAATATACTTTGCTTCATTACGAGTATTTGTATTTTCATTCATATCATTAGACATTTCAAAAAGAATTTTGATAATTTCAGAATAGCCAAGGGTTAAGGCCTTAGTAGCATTAGCATTCGCTAACCAACGTGTCTGTGATGATGATTTTAAAAAAAGCATTCCCTTTGATTTTAAACTGATTTAATTTATCCCAACGATGAGTTGATATTGAAAAAAAATTATATAATGTTTAAATAATACTAAAGTATTTAACTGCATTATTACTTATGCAATTATAACTTTCAACAGTACGAACACCTACCAAATTTAACGAATGTGCTGCGCACGGTAAATATTCAGCAGCTGGAGCTATCTTTTTTATTCGCACTTGTAATCCCGTATACTTTCCAGCCATATTACTGGCATCATCGTGCGACTGGCCAACAAAGTTCTCAATATTTAAACCTAATTGTTTTATTATTTCAATAACAGTTGATGTTGAGTATTCAGCATTATGACTATAAATATCTATAAATTTTATAAAACGTTCAATGGCTTGGCCTTCAGATTTCACATAACGTAAAACTATAGCTAATATATGAGTCACATTTGGCGTTGAGTCTACAATAAGGCCAAAATATTAAGCATTTTTTATTTCTTCTACAATTACGTTTAAAACTTTTTCTGCCATCAGTGATATAAGCTCACGAAATGTGTGAGATGAAATATAATTAGATTTTCCACTATCTTTATTTCCATAATTATTTAAATGTTCCTTGAGAAATTGGTCAAATGTTGCTAATAATTCCATAATACCTAAAAAGTTACCATTATGGGAATTACCTAATATTTCATTATCCCCAAAAAAAGCTAAACCTCTTTGGCTTATAAACTGAATTACAGCTATAGTACGTTTTAAAGTATTTCTCCAATATTGAACTTCTGTTTTATATTCTTTTACTAGTTGGCAAACAATTCGTTTTAATTCTACAGAACGATTGGAATAATCACATATTGCATTTCTATAAGTAGTTGAGTTTTCATGTTCAATAAGCCGTTCAGTAATATGATGCCAATCACTATAGCCTTCCTTGCAAAGTAAATGTTTTGAAGTTTTAGCATATAATTTACAAATATAACAGAACACGCTGACATTCGAGGGAGAATATATTAACCAAGTTCTTGGAACTGAGATACCATTCTTTTTTGTTACAAAAAAATTATGTTTTTTTAATTTACGAGAAACGCCTCTAATCGATTTCTTGGACTCGTCTATAGCTTGAATACTTTGATTTGGAGGATGAAGTGTTCCCGAAAATTGTCCGTAATGGATGAGGGCCATAAAGCAATATCGTCAATGAAATTTTCAAAATTGATTTGTTTTAAATCGTTATTAATAGTATTTAAATTATTATCGATTGGATTTTGATCATGTGTTTCAAGTTCATTTTCAAATAAACTTACCATAGATTAAACCGTAGATTCTTCATTAGTCGTTAGCTTGTTTGATTTAACCTGGTTAATAAGATTTTCTGAATTTAAATTTTATGAATTGACTAAAAAATAAAAAAATATATATACATATTACGTATTTATACTTGAGTAATGAGTATTATTTAAAAATATACAGTAAGAGTTGTTATATTATTATTATATTTCGTTTTTTTTTTCTCGGACAATAATATATTTTATTATAATTTAGTTTGAATTACTTACTTTCTAAATTATCATTAATAAGTGATGTAGATGTTTCTGTATTAATTTTAACAACATATTTATTTAAATTTCCACGTAACTTTTTAATTTCTTCTTCTTTTTTTTCTTTTAATTTTCTTTTGGCGGAGCCGCCACTTAGATATTTTTTTGGTAACATTTTATATAAAATAAAATAATATTATATGTTGCTCTTTGGAATCGTAAGTCGTAACTGTTCATTTGTATTATTAGTATCGATATTCGACAAGTGAAAAGTGAAAAATAATTTTGTCGACCACCGCCAATTAGGAATATTGTACTCGTAATTGTAATATGTATACTAGGGTGGCTTTTATTNGTATATCATCTTTGGGTCTATTTTTTTCTTAGATACATTATAGTACCGTTTACGGCATATTGTACACTAGGGTGGCTCTTAATTTTCAAAGTTTTTTTTTTTGCCCGGACGCCCCCTAGAATTGTTCTATAGGTTAAAAAAATACATTTTGTGAAGTTTCGTGATTGTCCAATGATTTTTTCCCGTGCCGCAGAAGGGTTGAAATTTAATAAATTGGGGTAAAAATTAGTTTTTTACGTATAACTTGTTAAATTTTACTTGAATCAAAAAAATTTACTGAATAAAATTTGTTTAAAAATGTATTTCTTATAAAATATATTATATTATTTTTTACTCTATAATGCATTTTTAATTGAATAATCAATAAATCACATAAATACGCCGTTTTTTCCCGATTCTAATTTTTTGCGTAATTCAGTTTTTATTAACGTAATCGACAAATTTTTACAAAATCTATATAAATTATAAAATTATGTACAAATATTAATTAGTAAAATATTTTCTAATTCTAAATCTTGGTCTTATAACATATAACTGATTAAAACATATAATATAAAACTAATAAATAATAAAAATAAACTTTAATTATAAAAAAAACACAACTAAAAAAATATTATGGAAATTTATTATCAATTATTATTAAATAATCATCATTATTTCATTAATGTGTTTTTTTTGCATCAGGAAAATGTTTTCTATAATCTGCGACAACTTGGAGCAAGTATTGCTTTTGGTCTTCTTTTTTAGTAATTATCGAGTTATATTCTTCAATTAATTTCACTGATCTTTCTGTAGTATCGTTTACAACTTTTAATCTTCGCACTATTTCTTGACAGTCTAGATAATCTATATTTAAATTCCATCGTTCGGGATCTTTGCTTAAAAAACTAGTTTTCATATCAACACGTTTAAAAAAAAATTTTGAGTTTGCCTTAATGAACTTGTCAATAGTTTTACTTACAAAATGTTTTATATTTCTTGGCGGATTAATTTTTTTAAGTCTTCACATTCATTAGTTTGTAATGATTTTACCATAAGTCTTTTTATTTCAACAGGTATTTGATCATCAAAAAATGCCATTGAGGCATTTTCAGGCGCGAGATAATATAATTGGTTGCTAAATTTCTTAAGTGCTATTAAACCTACAGCATCGTCAATTTTTGTGTATTCATAAACATTTTTCATGCATTCTAAGTCTATACGAGGAGCTTCAATAGAATTATTTTCAGAATACCAGTATTTTAAATAAATTCTTACCAAAAATATACAAACATCACGAACACCAACCCGTTCGTCATTTGTTAGCTCGAAAGACTCTCGAAAAAGAAAAATTTTTAAACAATAAATGGCTTTTGCCATCCATCTGGCGTGATGAAAAGCTTCAGGAGATCTAATAGAAATATTTGTATAATGATCACCGCCAAGAAAAATAATTGCCAAATTAAGAAGTTCTCTATAGTCTTCTCTTGGTTGATTAATTTTTATTTTTTCCATTATAAACAAAATTAATTTATTTTCTAAGCCGTTTAATTGTGTTTTAACCGTAATATTTTTTAAATCTGGATTTATTGTACAGTCTTTAATCTGTGCCCAACTTTTTTTAAATTTTTTAAACAATGGTATATTTGGTCCACTAGATAAAGCAATTTTATAAAAGGTCCCTTTCGAGGTATTGCTCTAAAATAATATAAGCACCTTGTAATCTCCCCATATTAGAGGCGGCTGTTGTGTCGCAACAAATAGCCTGAACTTTATTTTCAATATACCATTCTACTAATAAACTATGAATTGCTGAAGCTTGTTCTCTTCCTGTACTTGATTTAATAAAAGGAACGCCAAGAAGTTGCTCATTACCATTGAAACTTATAAGTACAGGTAGCCTATCAATTTTTACGCTAATAAAAACTGAATTACGCAAAAAATTAGAATCGGGAAAAAACGGCGTATTTATGTGTTTTATTGATTATTCAATTAAATATGCAATATAGAGTAAAAAATAATATAATATATTTTATAGGAAATACATTTTTAAACAAATTTTATTCAGTAAATTTTTTTGATTCAAAAAGTAAAATTTAACAAGTTATACGTAAAAAATTAATTTTTACCCCAATTTATTAAATTTCAACCCTTCTGCGGCACGGGAAAAAATCATTGGACAATTACGAAACTTCACAAAATGTATTTTTTTAACCTATACAGAGTGTTCAGTAAATAAGGAAACGAATTTCTATTGTACTTATTGTTTGTAACAATTTAACAGTTTCCTAACTTACTGAACACTCTGTAGAACAATTCTAGGGGGCGTCCTGATTGAATTTAATAAAAAAAAAAAATGACCTATGTAGATAAGGACCACCCTAATGTATACTGTTATCGGCGTTATCGCACATGGCAATAATGCGAGCTGTGTATTTATTATTATTTTTACACAAAACAAAATATGTTGTTACTATAGTTTATGTAACTATAGTTACATATTAATATGTTTACGGGAAAAAGTTGTAGAATTATTCAGTTTAAATAACACCATACAAATATTTCTAAGCTTATAACCTATAGCTAAAAGTACATCAATCAATAATAATATATATTAATCTTATATAATATTATTATGAAATGAACAAATATTATTTTTATTATTCACTCCCTATCATCTTTTTTATTACTAAATACATTTTAACTGCTGGTTTCTTAATTCTTACACTATTGTATATGAAACTATCATTGTATTTTTGTTTTATGTATATATTTTATTATGTCATTTGCCTTGTTATTATGTCCTAGACAAAAACAATAAAAAAAAATTTTTATTTCAACAAAATAATACATTATATAGTAAGTCACTGGTGGGCCCCTTGGCCACATGGGCCCAGGACAAATGTCTATTTTGTCCGTGCGTAAATATGGCCCTGCTTGTGGTACAAGGCTCTTATTTCTTTTTTGAAAAAATGTTCAAATCATTTGATTTTTGTCACATTTAGATTCAATAACTTCAATTAAGGACTCCATCACTACATTCTCCCCTATTTGATGAAATTTCTTATACATATTAAAATTATTTTACTATGTTTTTTTTTTTTTGAGAGGGACTGTCATTTATTTTCTCAGGTCTTACTTATATTTTAAAAATATTTACAGACGAATTAGGTTTGATATGATAATAGGTTTCAACTACAAAATTAAATAATTTAACTTTGTAGTAGTTTATTAATTTTTTAACTTTATTTGTGTGTGTTACAACCAGTCATTAATATTTCACATTTATTGGTAACATGTTGCTATATAAATCATAAATTTAAAAAAAAAATGATTTTTAGTTTCACCTGAATTTAATGATGGATTTTTACAATTATAATCAAATTTTATAATACGCTCAATTGAGTAAATCTTTTTAACAACTATGTTTTGATTGGTATTTTTAGTTAAAGTAAATCATTAAAATTAATGTAGTTCTGTATATTACAATTGTAGAATATTTTTAAACACCAAAAGTTTCTAGGAAATGATTACTATTATTTCTATTTAAGTTATCTATTACGATAAAAATACAATTTTTTTAATTCTCACAAAATTGCCTATTTAATGATGTCATGTCAAGTACTCTAGAATCATTAAACATTATTAATTCTGAGGTAGATGGTATGGATAACCTTACAAATATTTCAAATGAGTTTTTGAAGTCTTTTGGTGTGGATGCTGAAAAAGAGTTTACAGTTCGTCATAGAACCTGACTTGTACCTAAGCGCCTTGATAATAATAGAAATAATGCAGCTAATATGTCATTTAAAATATTTTATAGGAAAGAATATAAATCTGTGTTGGATGAGCTCACATCATTGACGGAAAATCATTTGGAAAGTTGCATTGGTACAATTAAACTATTATATAATCTGTTCAACCCCCATATTATCAAGGAACAACTTAAATGAAACTGGAAATCAAGATGCAATTTCAAACTTGTAAATTGAACTAAAAGTAATGGTATTAACTTAATTAATTTTTTTAATATAAACTTTCACAAAAATCAACTTTAAAGGATTAAAGAATAGGTTAAATATGTCATATTCCTTATTTTTAACATATTAATTATCAAAATCAGTATTAATTTAATACAATTTTTTTTTGTTCTTAATTATTTTTTTTATTTAAATACTTATTTTTTAATAATAAGTAATAATATTAATACTTAGAAGTAAGTAAAAAGTCTAATTGCACATTTAAAGCATTGGGAAAAGTTGATTTAGAAAGGTTTTTTTTTGTTTCTGATGAAAGTTCCTTGTAGTCCAGTGTATAAAACTTATAACTTTAAAAGTATTGCATCAAGCCCTTTAAATTTTTTTACGCGTTAAAAGTAAAGAAATATACTACTACTTTATTATTTTTATAATAAATCCGTAAAAATTACAATATTAAATTACTGAATATCAATTTCATACTAAATTTAATTACTATAATTGTTATTTATTCATATATAATAACTATAAATCAAATCGGGATAAAATTAAGGGAATAAGAATTATTGTTGCTTTTGAAATAATCTACCAATTTCTTAAAATTAAACACTATCTAAAGATTTGCATCGAAGTGTTTCCTATGATAATGATTTTAATCACTGTCAGATTAAATCTATACTGGACCCAACTATGCCACGTCTCCACTGTGCTAGGTTTATTTTTTATTTAAATAATTACAATGTAACTGTTACCTTTTTTAAATTCCAAGATTTATTTTTATTTTTATGTAAGATGTAATTATAAAAATTGCTAGTTTAGTATCATATCCTAAATTTAAATAAAATATGTTTCATTACAATAATGATACAAAAATAGTAAATAATTTAAATGAACTACATAGAATAATAACACAAATATAAAATTTAAAATGATTTATAAAAATATTATGCTTTAATTTTAAATAGTATTTGGTCGTTTAGCAATCCAAGCTTTAATCTGAGGAATAGCAACAACTGATGCTTTAAGAGCTTGTAGTTTAGGGTATTCTTTCAACAAATCAAAGCCAGCCATATAATTTAGGTAATCCATGATTGATACAAAGAATAAATCAGCCCAAGACAGCTAAAAAGAATTATAAAATTTATAAATAATACATGTTTTGTTTTTTACTAGAAGTACTAATTATAAATAAAAAAATTTACAATGAACAATAAATATTGACCTAAAAGAGTTTAATAAATAATAAATCAAGAAATAATAAATAGTTAAAAAAGTTGAGCAATCATTTAATGTCAAAATCTATGTCATGTTATAATGATAAAAAAAGTATTGTACCTTTCCATTCACAAAGTATCCATTATTTTCAGTAACAATACTTTCAAATTTTTTCATATAAAATGGAATTGTTTCCTTTATCAAAGGATCATATTTCTTCTGTTTTGATTCTTCATCTGGATCATAAGAGTAACTTGCAAGTGCTGAAAAAATATAATGAGTGTTTAATAAAAGTAATACAATTCAAATAATATGAAACTTTTTTGCTTGAGGATATAACCATGTTTGCAGTTGAGTTCTGACGTTTCGGACTCCACTGCAAACATGGATATATCCTCAAGCACTTCAAGCAACAAGACAATCCATGAAAGCTTTAACACATTCATAATATGAGACCTCTCAAATAATAAATTCATTTTCTAGAATTAATGAATATAAAGACTAGTCATTAAGTTTTACTTGTTTAATAATTTAATAGTAATTTATAAAAAAGTATTATATTTTAATCAATTTATAATCGTTATCCTATTTTAATACCTTCAAATTAATTGCTTTATTTAGTTAGAATTTTTGGTTTGGGCCCTTGTTCTTAGTGTCTCAATTGAAAAACAACTAATACAATTTTATCAATATTTAGGTCAGACTAAACTAATGTATTTGGACCAATCTTTAATAAAACTCTGTTTAACTTTTATAAAAATACTTGTTTGTTATAAGCTACCTTGTCTCAAGTCATGAATATTATCCACGGAAATATCAATAAGTAATGATTCCCAATCATCTTTTCCAGCTAATCCTGCCTTCTTAGCTAGATAACGAGTAATTGCAGTAGACTGGTTTAATACTTTTCCATCAATTTCTACTATGGGAACTTTACCAAAAGGCATATCTACACAAATAAATTAGATATAAAAATGTAAAACTTCATTTTTTACTTTAATTACTTGGTTTGAGAGTTGGCCATAATTCGCGTTCAAATCGATTATCTTCAAAATCTTCATTTAAATATGAAAGTAGAAACCTGATGGGTTCAGCTAAGGCTGTTACATTGAAATATGTGACCTTATATGGCATTTTAAAAAATACTTACTAAAAATACAATGTTTCAAGTATTAAAATATTATCGTTTATATTATATATATTTTAAATACTCACATATAAAAATTGAAAATTGAAGTATCTCTAACTTATGTCAGAAGCACAAACTACATACGAGCTGAACAGATACCAAAGTGACTGTTCACAAAATGTATAATTTTAAAATTATGTTGGTATGCCGGCGTACATAATGTTGTCAAGTCTCAAGGCCGAACAGGTAATATCGACTTCTACATGCTTCAAGTAACAAAATAATTACTAATATCCTACATGATAATATCATATTATGATAGCATATAATAATAATGATACTTATGAAAGTAATTTAAAGAATAGTACAAAAAGGAAAATATAACTAAATATTATTTATTCTTGATTTTTTTCTCAAAAAAATTTTAATAGAATTTAAATGGTTAAGAATGTAAATATTCATTAAAAAATTATAAAATATATACAAATTTATAATACTGTTAAAATGTTTTTTTATTGTTATTAAATTTTACAAAATACTATCGAAATTACTATAGTGATTTTTTTAATAATCCAATTTGTAGGTTTTTTATACATACAATATTAAAAGAATTCATTACAATTTTCAAATTTTAAATAACCATCTTGAATGAGAAAATATAAAAAAATGTAACAGTTTTAAGTTATACAGCAAGACTATACATTTTATGGAAGATTAACACAATGTTGTAATTAACAAATGTTAACATGAATTATATTATCTTTCGTCTCGATTTTTTTACATAATTAATCTGACTAGATCAACTCATAAATTACATCGTCTAGTAAATTTCAATAGTAATAATTTAATTCATTTTTCTTTTCAAATTTTTTAAGTAAAAAATGAAACATAAACAGTTACACCGGATCGAGTATAGGTGATACTGCCCCTGCAGTTTAAATACTAAAGAGGCAAAATGAAAATTTACCCTCCCTCATTCAACTAAAAAGTTATGGCTTGAAAAAACATAGCTACGTCAATGGTGGACGGTTGGGTATTTGACTGGCTTACACCAGAGATCAAACACCACCAATGAAAAAATTACAAGAAAAAGTTTGTTCGCATCCTGAGAATCCGTGCGCCGAGACATGCCACAGAGATCAGTTTGATCCAATGGGTTTCCACCATTTTTAAGACGATTAATTTAGTCTTCAGATTTTCCCACACTAAAAAAATTGTTCCAGTATCCTGAACTCGGAATTAAAAGTTATTGCAAAATATTTTCCAAAAACAATATCAGTAGTTCATATACAGAGTGATTCATTATAGATGAGACATTCATTTTTCTGGAAACTATTTACATTGTTTTATTTCTGTAAGGAAAATATTGTTTGATTCAAAAATATCAACAATAATATATAATTAAATAAAAACAATTTTTCATCACTTCAAAAGCAAAAAACTTTTATTAACTTTCATTAATGGGAACTCATATTTTTAGTTTAATAAATTTGTTTTTATCCGATCAAACGTTTAATTGTTTAAAAATTTCGTTTTTTAATATAAATTCACCGTCATATATGTACAACTCGTTGTTATCTATCATACAGTAATTTTATCTTTAAAAATTTAGGTCAGACATATATTCTTATATTCAACGAAGTTTACTAACGTACATTGTTGAACTAACGTGGAAAAATTTTATTGATAAATATCATAAAAATAAATTATAACCACTAAAACAGACTATAGTTGTCTCCATTATTATTGACATTAAAATAACGATAAATTTATGAATGTGTTGAAACTTTCATGGATTGTCATATTATTTGAAAAGCTTAAAGATTTATCCATGTTTGCAGTTGATTGCTGACATTTCGGACTCATTGCAGAGTCCATCTTCATAGCGATAGTTACTGCTCGGTGGCTGAAACTATACTGATATAATATAGTTATATGCTCAAAAGAATTCAAAATGGCATTTTTTCACAAAAAACTAACTTTTTCAACTTAATTTTTGAAAATGTTGCCGAGTCGGTAAAACTTGTGTTTTACGCGTTTAGAGTACAAGATTCCAACCCGCGTATGACCGGGAATTTTTTGCATTTTTTCTTAATTCTTTTTAAGTTAGAATAAATTTTCAACTCCTTTGATTTTTATCTCATTTATATTCATTAACTTCAATAAAGATCAAGGATCCTATCACTGTAGTCGCCATTCGCAAGAAGAAATTTCTTATTCATATTAAAATTATTTTACTATATTTCAAGTTTTAGCTTCGATGCAAAGCTAAGAATATAGTTTTTTGTGACTATCATTAATTTTCTCTGCTCTAACTTAACCTACCTACCAAACCTTGACCTACTTTTTTCAACGATACGTCAAATGACTACAATTCGTATCTAGTTGAAGATATTACCTTCAAAAATTGAAAAAAATTCTAATTTATCAACTAAACAGTTACTTATCCCATGTTCTCCATACAGATAATTAAAATCATTAATTTCTAGTTTGATATGATAGGTTTCAACTACAAAATTAAATAATTTTACTTTGTAGTTTATTAATTTTTTAACTTTATTTGTGTGTGTTACAACCAGTCATTAATATTTCACATTTTTTGGTAACATGTTGCTATATAAATCATTTTTAAAAATAATAATTGAAAAATAATAGTTTCTTCTGAATTAACAATGGATTTTTACAATTATAATCAAATTTTATAATACGCTCAATTGAGTAAATATTTTTAACAACTTTGTTTTGATTGGTATTTTTAGTTAAAGTAAATCATTAAAATTAATTAAGTTCTGAATATTTCAATTGCAAAATCTTTTTAAACACCAAAAGTTATTAGGAAATGATTACTATTATTTCTATTTCAATTATCTATTACGATAAAACTGTAGAAAAATCGAATTTTTCTGATAAATGTACTGTAAATAGTAATTATAAAACTTCCTGATTGCATATTAATCTTAAAAATTTCATTTTTTTTATTTAATAATGTCAATTTCAAACTTGCAAGTTGAACTATAAATTATGGTAATAAATTCATTTTTTTTTATTAAAACTTTCACATTAAAGGACAAAAAAAAATAGGTTCAAAATGATTACCTTTAACATATTAAAAATCAAAATCAATAATAATTTGAAAACAATTAATTTTAAAAATTATATAATATATAATTAAAAGAATTACTAATCTGGGTATAATTAATGAAATAGAAGTTGATGTTGCTTTTGTAATTATCCATCAATTTCTTAGAATTAAACACTATCTACAGATTTGCATCGAAGCGTTTCTTATGATAGTGATTTTAATCACTGTCAGATTAAATCTATACTGGAACCAACTATGCAACGTCCCCACTATGCCGCGACCCCACTGTGCTGGGTTTTTTTTTAGTTAAAGTAAATCATTAAAATTAATGTAGTTCTGAATATTTCAATTGTATAATATTTTTAAACATCAAAAGTTTCTAGGAAATAATTACTATTATTTCTATTTAAGTTATCTATTACGAATCGTAATAAATTAAGGTGGCATCTTGCCCCCTAAAACTTACCCCAGTCGGGCATTCGAACTTTTTCAATAATATAGTCGGCTAAATCAAAGTCTAGAAATCGAATAAAAAAAAAATTGATTTTATCATTCAATTTTTATGTGTTTTACTTGCCCATAGACGATAGACATGATATGTATATTAGGGTGGCCCTCAAAAATCGAATGTCTTTTTTTTTTTACGCTACCCCTTAATTTTTTTTTAATGGTCAAAAAAATGAGCTGTGCAAAATTTGGGACCGATCCGTTAAGGTTAACCCGTGCCCCCGGGCCTATTAAGTTGAGTTGAAGAGTCAAATTTAATAGAAATAACTGATCTATGTCTCGTAACTTTTTTTTCTCTTAACTTAGAATTATAAGAGTAAAATTCAAGTAAAGGAAATTTTACAAGAAATTCAAAAATAATAACTTCAATGTTGTTTTCTCAATAAATAGCCCACAAAAACACTACATACAGTAAAAAACATGTAAAAGTCTTAAAATACGCTATAACTGATTTTGTTGATTTTTAATTATTTATTTTCATTTTATTTTTTGGAAAACGCATATTCGTTTAAAAAAAGATTCTAGAAGTTTAATTTTTTATGCCAAGTACGATAATTATATTAGATTTATTATTTTATGGACAGTTAATTAATGATTAATTACAAATTTAACA
>NW_026099572.1:26437968-26438674 GCF_025091365.1 Daktulosphaira vitifoliae | reverse complement strand
TTTCTGTTATTCATTTGTAGTTAATATATTAATGTAGTCTTAGATTAATTTAATACCACGCTAGGCGGTATCATTAATGACTCGTAATTTACTTATAGTATTTAAAGCATTTATGTAACTGTTGTTTGCACTCCAAAATGATGGATCAATTTTCAAAAAATCAGTGTTCAGATTAAATAGTTGTAAATTTGATGGTAACTTACTATCAGTAATTTCGTGGGAATAATTACCAATAAGATAAATATTAGTTCTAGCCACTAAATTATTACACCAACCACCCATAGAACCACTGGAAGTGCTGGTCACTCCTAGTATTTTTAGAATTTGTTTTTATTTTAAAAACTTATTATCAACTGACAATTGTGTTTTAAAAATTATTTTATTTCTCTTTCTACCGTGCTCTGAAACTAGTGACAATGTCATACTTAATCGAGTATACCCAGTGCTCGAATTGGCCAAAAATAAGTAGGGGAGCTCAACTTAACAATTTGAAAACTGCGTCCCTAGCATTTTGAAGATCTTTTTTTTTTTTTTTACTCATTACTTTATTTAGTATTTATTAATAAATTATATTTCATTATCATACTAATATTTAAAAAAAAGAAAAAAGAGGTGGTATTTTCCACCGTTCTCATAAAAAAAGTAGTTGGGGTGCGCAAAAAAATTTAAAAAAAAGTAGAGGAGCTACGTCCCCCTGCGCACCCCC
>NW_026099572.1:26434366-26434792 GCF_025091365.1 Daktulosphaira vitifoliae | reverse complement strand
TTTTTTTTTTAATTTTTCAAATTTTATCTACTGTTAATTTAATTATTATCTTTATTTTATTTTATTTATATCTGTATTCATTTTTAACTGTAATGCTATGTACAACCGTATTGAATTGGTAAACTGTGTCTATAGGCAACTCACAAAGTGAGCAGTCCGCTGTATTTTTATTTATATTAATAAAGTTGTTTATATATGTTCCATTTTTAAAATTTCAAAAATAATTAAAATATTTACGTAAAAGAGCCAAGAGTATAAACATAATAAATCATAAAGAACAAAAAAAAACCAAGGTATTAATACCTTAAGTTAAGTTCGCAATTATTAAATTTTAATAGTAAAACATTAATATAATCCTTATTGAAAATACACATAATGTAATCTATAACTTAAATTTATGCCAAATTATAGGTATCCGGACATTTT
>NW_026099572.1:26428205-26434124 GCF_025091365.1 Daktulosphaira vitifoliae | reverse complement strand
CAGTGCTCGAATTGGCCAAAAATAAGTAGGGGAGCTCAACTTAACAATTTGAAAACTGCGTCCCTAGCATTTTGAAGATCTTTTTTTTTTTTTTTACTCATTACTTTATTTAGTATTTATTAATAAATTATATTTCATTATCATACTAATATTTAAAAAAAAGAAAAAAGAGGTGGTATTTTCCACCGTTCTCATAAAAAAAGTAGTTGGGGTGCGCAAAAAAATTTAAAAAAAAGTAGAGGAGCTACGTCCCCCTGCGCACCCCCCCCCCAATTCGAGCACTGAGTATACCTACTTAAACGACGTGAATTATAGAAGTAAGCGTTTTCATTTAGTAATCTAAATTTGCGAAAAGTTTTTAATTAATAATATTAAATGTATACTATTTATGTTCAATTAGTTAATTATAATATGTTAATTTATGAGTAACAGTGATAACAGTGAAAAGTTTACTCTTTGTTTGATTAATTTATTTTACCGTTTAGCTGTACTCTTTATATTAATAGTTTGTAAATCGTGTTTATTGGATCCTAGTTCGTATTTGTGGGTCGTTTTGTTTATCTAAGCTGCTGTTCTGAAGTTTTCTCGTTGTCCAAAATAATAGAATGCCACATCATTACATGGTAATATGATCATGTCTTATCAATGTTAAGTGTCTTGCTTCTATTCGATCAGCTGATTAAAACGTTTTATTGTAACTGAATCCTTAAATCTGTTCAGCTGTTTTTCTCAGAGACTTTAACGCTGGTTCTTGTGGCTGATTTCTGTACAACACAGATGTATTTTATGTTGCATTCATTGCTCATAAGGAGCAAGTTGCTATCTTAGCTTTATGAGGCTTTTATGAGCCTTCTATTTTACTCCAAGCACATTCTATATTCACATTCTTTCGAAAATCTCTGTAATGTACGACCGCCGTAACAGCGCAACACGTAAGTTTAATTTTAATCTTAATCTTATCGGCGTCCAGTGGTCCTACATTATCGAGAACTGCAGCTATATCGGAACCGACGCGCCACGACCTACACCACTAACACCGCATATACAACGTGTGCGTAGAAATCCATAAACGCGTATACACCGTGCGCGCAGTGATTTCTAACGTCCTATTGCCGCCCTATCGAATTACTACCGAGACCATGAGCGCAAAGCCGAAATCTCGCTGCCCCGGCTGTGGGAAAGAGTTCATCTCTGTGAACGGACATTTAGCAAGAGCGTCCGGCCCCTGTGCAGCCATTAGAGCACAGAGACTCATCGATGCAACTCCCGGCCTTCAGTCACAACAGAACCCAATAGAACAAAATGACCGCGCCGCAAATACTGAGGCACACGCTAATGATCAAGTTAATGACAATCTACGCATACTAGCTTTAGAATCCAACGCGTACGCCGAAAAGTTCGCGAATCTTGCCGGCATGGCTCAGTTGCCCGAACTTACTAAAAGTTTCGATAAGCTCGTTTCGGAATTCTTAGTGTTTTTATTTGAGGCAAATAAACAGTTACCCGGTCCGCAACATCCCGCAGTCACCTACTACCAAAAACGCAAGCAACGGCAGGAAAATAATATGGATCGCCGGTACAAGGAATCGTCAAACCCGCAACGGGCGTCGAAACGACAGCGACTAAGAACACGAGACCGCTACTATTATGATCTCGCCCAATGGCAATATGCCAACCAACGGCGTAAGGTTGCGAATCATCTACTGAACACGTCAAAGAGAGTCGAGCTGAAAATCGAAATGAATGCCCTTGAGCAACATTTCAAGAACATTTTTGAGATACCCAATGACAAAATTCGCGAGTCGTACGATCTCAATGCCAATATATGCGAAGCTGACGCATTTCTTATATCATTCGATTCGATAGAAAAGTCAATTAAAAATATGGCAATCGATTCTTCACCCGGCCCTGACGGGGTCTTAGTTAGGACGATCAGGCAAGCTAAAGCAGCGAAAGCTANTTTTTTTTTTTTAATTTTTCAAATTTTATCTACTGTTAATTTAATTATTATCTTTATTTTATTTTATTTATATCTGTATTCATTTTTAACTGTAATGCTATGTACAACCGTATTGAATTGGTAAACTGTGTCTATAGGCAACTCACAAAGTGAGCAGTCCGCTGTATTTTTATTTATATTAATAAAGTTGTTTATATATGTTCCATTTTTAAAATTTCAAAAATAATTAAAATATTTACGTAAAAGAGCCAAGAGTATAAACATAATAAATCATAAAGAACAAAAAAAAACCAAGGTA
The DNA here is from genome assembly GCF_025091365.1 of Daktulosphaira vitifoliae. Taxonomy (NCBI): domain Eukaryota; kingdom Metazoa; phylum Arthropoda; class Insecta; order Hemiptera; family Phylloxeridae; genus Daktulosphaira; species Daktulosphaira vitifoliae. The sequence goes on along the minus strand of NW_026099572.1, from coordinate 26,431,866 downwards.
TTAATACCTTAAGTTAAGTTCGCAATTATTAAATTTTAATAGTAAAACATTAATATAATCCTTATTGAAAATACACATAATGTAATCTATAACTTAAATTTATGCCAAATTATAGGTATCCGGACATTTTTTCGCATGTACAAGCTTCCAAAAATTTTAGCAAATAACCGAATGACCTTCACAAGTAAAAATTATGAACCAAATTTGACAAATACCTGTCCTCCGTACCATCTTCAACATGTTGCTCGTATGATTCGAAGACTCGCCACAGTCCCTTTAAACACGATTATGTCCGCATTTTGCTCTAGTATATTTGTTATCGCTCGAGTCTTGCATTACTTTGAACGTACTCTTTGACATTCCCAATGTCGGCGAGAATCACAAAATCGCGAGTGATAGACATATCCATCGAGAAAAAGGAAGTTTCTGACAATTTCTGCAATCATTATTTACTAGAAATTTTAAGTTCTATGCGCGAAAAATATCGAAATGTCAATAAATAACAAAAACGGATCGTCTCAAACGGTCTTGTTAAATGCAGTGATCTAGTTGTCATGGTAACTCGAAAATAAAAAAATTGAGTTTATTTTGACATTTGTTATATACATAAAAAATGTCCGTGCGGAAAAATGGTCATGCAGAAATCAGGTTTGCGGAAATAAAAATACGGAAAAATGTACCCAATCCAAAATATAGGTACTTAAGTAAATGATACATTAAAAAAATTTGTGTAAGTTTGTAGTCCTTAATAGTAGTCTAAAAATGTTTAATTTACTAATAAATTTGAACTTTTAAGGCATTCTGACTGCCTAAATCCAAAGTTTAAATATGGGTAAACGTAGAAAAGTGCAATGTGAAAGTTGTGGAAGTATATTTGACAACGATTTTAAGACCAGACATGAATCGGCTTGTCACAATGGAAAACGTATTAGAGTTAAGGAACCAGGGGCTTCTAAGAATCCATTTGTAGCTGCACTTAAAGCTTCTAATAAGAATTTACAAGTGGCTTCATCAAGTTTATTAGAAAATGTTTGTATATAAAGTCACAATTAAAATATAGTTATTTCTTAACTCATCCTTTGAGCTTAGAAAAAAATTATATTAAATATTATAAATTGTCATGTTATTAAAATCTAAGCTTAGTTTTAAAACTAGTCCCAATATTACACTGAATCTAAAATATCATTAACCATTTAAAAAGCAAATATAGCTTATTTTGTAAACTAGCTAACTGATGAGTAATTTTGTTAGGTTAACTCAAAATTAAGTCCAACCTCCGATGTCCAGTCACCAATATCTGTTATTAAGGCTAGTGACAATGCACATGTTTCTGAAATTGAATTTATGGAAACCAATGCAATTCAAAAATAGAGCGAATCAAAAGTTATTAATGAACTTAATCATTGTGATTGCACTAATCAAAGTTCAGAAACAAATTTTGAATATTCAGATTTAACAGGAAACATCTTTGGTTGTGCTGGTCAGTTTAAAAACCCAGCACAGGGGGGTCGCGGCACAGTGGTGACGTGGCATAGTTGGATCAAGTATAATGATATCTGATAGTGATTAAAATCACTATCAAAATAAAACGCTTCGATGCAAATCTTTAGATAGTGTTTAATTTTAAAAAATTGGTGTATTATTTCAAAAGCTACATGATCTGCTAGTTCCTTATTAATATACTGATTAAGATAAAGTATGTCAAATGAAAAAAGGATTATAAAAAAATATTATTTTTCATAAAAAAATTGTGTTGATCCATACACTTTTCAATAAGTTATAGCATTTTAAAGTAAAAAATGTAAAATATAAAATCGAGAAATTTCACACAAAAATAGCATTTGGTAGCCATTTTCACAACGAAGACAAGTCCAATTTTTTTTTTTCATAATAAAGTACATTACATTACCTTTAATTTAAGATATATATAAAAGTGTCAGACTTTCCGGAACATTTTCAAAAGTTAAGTTGAAAAAGTTGTCATTTTAAATCCCCCCCCTGTGGGCAGGTTAAGTGTCAGATTTACAAAAAATATATACCAAATGATAGATAAAGATATCAAGCATTTATAAAAAAAAAAATTATATTGATATGTTCATTTTTGAAAAAGTTACGGTAGTTTTTAGTAAAAAAATTGAAAAAATTTTTTCAATTTTTGAGGGTAATGTCTTCGACTAGATACGATTTGTGATCTTTTGACGTATTGTTGAAAGAAATTGGTTCGGCGAGAGCTGAGAAAAAGTGATAACAGACACAAAAAAAAAAACACATCTTAGTAAAACCAATACCTTCTCAGCTTCGCATCGAAGCTAAAATTTAACTGATTATATAGATATGTGTAAACCAATAATTCAAAAACTTCATGAAGATGAAGTTGTAAATAGTTACAAGTTTGTAATTGAAGTTAAAGATGCTATAACACACATCCTTAAACTTTCCTCTTACATAATGGACAGATGTAATGTCTTAATGACACAGATAGAAACAGTTTCAGACAATTTTACCGAAAAAGATACTGTGAGTAGTAAAGTTCATCATGATCCAGGACTCAGAACTAAAATAACTTCAGATAATCAAAGATAATACCTAATCATGCAAGGCCCACATCAACCAAAATTAAATATTTACCCAAAGCGAGAAACACATCGTTTTAATCCATCTTGGTATATTGAACAACCACACTTGGAATATAGTACAGCTTATTGTTTTGTTTGCAGTTTATTTCCTGATGTAGCTGGAAGGAATATTTGAACGAAATCGGTGTAACTGGATGAAAAAAAATGAAAGGCATTATAAACAATGCAAAATTTATTTTATTTAAAATTAAAAACAATTCTTGCCTTTTTTTAGTCATATTTTTATTACTATTATTTAGAGCACGCAAATAACAAATTAATAAAAACAAATAAATTACCTATTGTAAGTATTAAATTATAAAAAAAGAAACAAATTAAAGATAAGATTTATCAAAAAATTTTTCATAGAGTATACTCTATCGAATTTTGAAATCAACTAGATTCTAATCAATGCAGATACTTGGTAGTTTGTTATCATTTGTTAGACCAGAGTTAAAAAAAAATTTACCTACAACCACGTTTGGAGTAATTGCTATTCCATTTATTATTACGTCTAGAACATGATCTCTTTCAAATAACGTTTTCTATGAATATAAAAATGAAAATGCAGCCATAATAATAACTATATTACTCAATAGTAATCACAAATTAATAATAATTTCAATGTATATAAGGCCTAGCACGTTTTTAATAATTCGTAAAAATAATTGAATTTTAAATTTGGGGGGCCGGCTCTGGGCCACATTAAATTTAAGGGGGGCCAGGCCCACCCTTGTCTACGTGCCTGATAGTCAGTCAGCCAAATGGACTTAGTTGCCCCTTTTTATCGTAATTTACGATAAAAATGCAAAAAAATATTGAGTTTTTCTGATATTTTTACTATAAATATTCAATTTGCTGACTACATACATATTAACCTTAACGATACAATTTTTTTAATTCTCATAAAATTACCTATTTTATGATGTCAATTTCAAAATTGTAAATTGAACTAAAAGTAATGGTAGTAAATTAATTTTTTTTAGCTTCGATGCGAAGCGGAGAAGGTATTAATTTTACTATGTGTTTTTTTTTTTTTTTTTTTT
>NW_026099572.1:26427612-26427858 GCF_025091365.1 Daktulosphaira vitifoliae | reverse complement strand
TTTTTTTTTTTTGTGTCTGTTACCACTTTTTCTCAGCTCTCACTGAACGGATTTCTTTCAACGATACGTCAAAAGATCACAAATCGTATCTAATCGACGACATTACCCTTCAAAATTGAAAAAATTTCCCTCGTTCCCCGTAAATGGGGGAAACCTCCAAAAAAATTACAAATTTAAAAATCGCTAATTTTCGAAATTTTTTCAATTTTTTTTACTAAAAACTGCCGTAACTTTTTCAAAAATGAA
>NW_026099572.1:26420011-26427533 GCF_025091365.1 Daktulosphaira vitifoliae | reverse complement strand
TTTTTGATAGTGATTTTAATCACTGTCAGATATCATTTACTTGATCCAACTATGCCACGTCACCACTGTGCCGCGACCCCCCTGTGCTGGGTTTTTTTTTTCTTAAATTTTCATAACTTTTTGAAAAATCAACAAATCAACATAATTTTTTTTTATACTAAAACCTTAGATATTTACCTTTCATTTGATATCATTTTTTTGAAAATCTATCACTTAACCTGCTCATTGGGGAGGATTTAAAATGGCAACTTTTTTACAAAAATTAACTTTTTCAACTTATATATTAAATTAAAGCTTATTTTATGCACTATAAAATGAAAAAAAAAATTTGTCCCGACACTTTTTCTTCTACATTTAAACGGCTGCCGTAGTTAAAAAAACACTATTTTTGTGTTAAAATTTTCGATTTTCGATTTTAAATTTTCAACTTAAAAATGCTATAACTTTTTGAAAAATGTATATATCAGCACAAATTTTTTTTTTCTAAATACATTATAAGTACATCTTTCATTTGACATACTTTTTATTAAAATTGGACAATTTCTCCTTATATAGGGGGCGTTCAAAACTTAAAATATTGTAAAAAACATAAATTTTTTTCAACTGAACTTTTGAAAATGTTCCGGAAATACTGCGTCCTTTAAACATATATCAAATTAAAGCTTATTTTATGTACTACAAAATGAAAAAAAAAAATTTGTCCCGACACTTTTTCTTCTACATTTAAACGGCTGCCGTAGTTAAAAAAACACTATTTTTGTGTTAAAATTTTCGATTTTGGATTTTAAATTTTTAACTTAAAAATGCGATAACTTTTTGAAAAATGTATATATCAGCACAAATTTTTTTTTTCTAAATACATTATAAGTACATCTTTCATTTGACATACTTTTTATTAAAATTGGACAATTTCCTCTTATATAGGGGGCGTTCATAACTTAAAATATTGTAAAAAACATAGATCTTTTTCAACTGAACTTTTGAAAATGTTCCGGAAATACTGCGTCCTTTAAACATATATCAAATCAAAGGTTATGTTATATACTATCAAATGAAAAAAAAAAATTTGTCCCGACATCTTATCTTCTATGTGCAAATGGCTGTCGAAAATTTAAAAAAAAATGTAATGTTTGCGATAAAAATTACATTTTATCGGGATGTTTTTTGTACTTAAAACTGCCATAACTTTTTCAAAAATGAACAAATAAAAATAATATTTTTTTGTATTGAAACCTTAGATATTTCCCTTTCATTTGATATAATTTTTTTTGAAAATCTAACACTTATTCTGCTCACTGGGAGGATTTAAAATAGTAACTTTTTTACAAAAAATAACTTTTTCAACTTAATTTTTGAAAATGTTCCGGAAATACTGCGTCCTTTAAACATATATCAAATCAAAGGTTATGTTATATACTATCAAATGAAAAAAAAAAATTTGTCCCGACATCTTATCTTCTATGTGCAAATGGCTGTCGAAAATTTAAAAAAAAATGTAATGTTTGCGATAAAAATTACCTTTTATCGGGATGTTTTTTGTACTTAAAACTGCCATAACTTTTTCAAAAATGAACAAATAAAAATAATATTTTTTTGTATTGAAACCTTAGATATTTCCCTTTCATTTGATATAATTTTTTTTGAAAATCTAACACTTATTCTGCTCACTGGGGGGATTTAAAATAGTAACTTTTTTACAAAAAATAACTTTTTCAACTTAATTTTTGAAAATGTGTCCGGAAATATTGCGTCCTTTAAACATATCAAATTAAAACTTATTTTATGTACTATCAAAATGAAAAAAAAAAATTTGTCCCGACACTTTTTTTTCTACATTTAAACGGCTGCCGTAGTTAAAAAAACACTATTTTTGTGTTAAAATTTTCGATTTTCGATTTTAAATTTTCAACTTAAAAATGCTATAACTTTTTGAAAAATGTATATATCAGCACAAATTTTTTTTTTCTAAATACATTATAAGTACATCTTTCATTTGACATACTTTTTATTAAAATTGGACAATTTCCCCTTATATAGGGGGCGTTCAAAACTTAAAATATTGTAAAAAACATAGATCTTTTTCAACTGAACTTTTGAAAATGTTCCGGAAATACTGCGTCCTTTAAACATATATCAAATCAAAGGTTATGTTATATACTATCAAATGAAAAAAAAAAATTTGTCCCGACATCTTATCTTCTATGTGCAAATGGCTGTCGAAAATTTAAAAAAAAATGTAATGTTTGCGATAAAAATTACATTTTATCGGGATGTTTTTTGTACTTAAAACTGCCATAACTTTTTCAAAAATGAACAAATAAAAATAATATTTTTTTGTATTGAAACCTTAGATATTTCCCTTTCATTTGATATAATTTTTTTTGAAAATCTAACACTTATTCTGCTCACTGGGAGGATTTAAAATAGTAACTTTTTTACAAAAAATAACTTTTTCAACTTAATTTTTGAAAATGTTCCGGAAATACTGCGTCCTTTAAACATATATAAAATTAAAGCTTATTTTATGTACTACAAAATGAAAAAAAAAAATTTGTCCCGACGATCTATCTTCTATACGCAAATGGCTACCATATTGAAAAATATACTATTTTTGTATGATAATTATGGGTTTTGTATTTTATTTTAATAGAAGTTGATGTTGCTTTTGCAATTATCCATCAATTTTTTAAAATTAAACACTATCTACAGATTTGCATCGAAGCGTTTCTTATGATAGTGATTTTAATCACTGTCAGATTAAATCTATACTGAACCCAACTATGCAATGTCTCCACTATACCGCGACCCCACTGTGCTACCGTTTTTTTATTATAAACTTTCATAAAAATCAACTTTAAAGTATTAAAGAATAGGTTAAATATGTCATTTTCTTATTTTGAACATATTAATTACAAAATCAGTATTAAATTAATACTGATTTTGATAATTAATTTTTTACAATTATTTTTTGTTCTTCATTATTATTTTTTTTTTTTATGTAAATACTTATTTTTTAATAATAAGAAATAATATTAATACTTAGAAGTGATAGAAAAAGTCTAATTGCACATTTTAAAACACCGCGAAAATTAGATTTAGATAAATATATTTTTGTTTCTGATGAAAGTGCCTTGAAGTCCAGTGTATAAAACTTAGAACTTTGTTATAAGTAACAAACATTTTTTATTTAAAAGTATTGCATCAAGCCTTTTAAATTTTTTTACGCGTTAAAAGTAAAGAAATATACTACTACTTTACTTTTTTTATAATATCTCTGTAAAAATTACAATATTAAATTATTGAATATCAATTTCATACTAAATTTAATTACTATAATTGTTATTTATTCATATATAATAACTATAAATCAAATCGGGATAAAATTAAGGGAATAATAGTTATTGTTGTTTTTGAAATAATCTACCGTTTTTTTTAAATGAAATACTACCTACAGATTTGCATCAATGTGTTTTTTATGAGAGTGATTTTAATCACTGTCAAATATCATCAAAACTTGTCCCAACTATCCCACGTCCATACTGTGCAGCGACCCCACGGTGCAACCGTTTTTTTTTTTATTTATTGACTATATGATTCACATGAGAACTAAAAGTGAGAACAATATGAGAACCATATTGAATCAAAAAAATGATTAATCAATTTCTAGTTTATTATTCATTAGAATAAACATTTTATATTACAAATTAAATACAAGATAACATGTTCACATCACAAATATGATTTAAGGGCTTCATACGTGTTTATAGGTTAATCCTTCTCTTACCATACCATCTCCTAGTTTATTACCCTAAACACTGTATTGAAAATAAAGGATTTTGGTACTTTTATATTCTATAATATTATTTAAATACACTCTAATATGTTGTATTGTGTTATAATTTAATGATTTTGTCTTATTAATCGCGTAATAAACAAATTTTAATTAAATCTTGGTAAATTAACTTTATTTAAAAAAATAATATTTAACATTTATTATAAATTCTAATTTACAAAAATAAAAATTAATAAGTTAGCTTAATATATCACAAAATTCTTCACAAAATAAGTTAAAGAAATTCATACATCTGAAAAAAAAAGTGTATATATTATATTTGGTAAAACTATAAATACTTAAAAAAATAAAATTGTGCCTAACAAAAATTAGGAACTTTTTGATAAAAACAGATAGACATTTATAATAAATAATTTCATTTTTTAGTTTATACATATATTTTAGAATTTTAATAAGTTAATTAATTTCAATAAAATTAAAAAAAATTCATAATAAGGATGTCTTTATCTTAGATATTTAAAAATAAAATATAAATTAATTTAATTTAAAATTTTTATGATTTTAGAATAAAAATAATCATATCAAGAAATTTATTTATTTTATTTTATCCTTCCAATTTTAAATTATTTAAAAATTCACAAACCATATCATCATTATCATCATCAAAAACAATTTCTTCTAAATCTTCAAATATAATAACTTTAGTGAAATCATTTGCCATTTCTTGTGATACAGTACAATTCTCTACTTCAATGTTTGTAATTAATCCAATACCTCCTGTAAATTAATAAAATAAATATTACTTGGGAAAAAACATGGTTGAAATTATTAAAGATTTAATTCTGAATGTGATAACAGAAAGGCTTTGAATTTAATATTCAATACCAGGTATCACCTAAATATAAACTAATATTTATGGTACAAAATACTATACATAAAATTAATACCCAAACTATAAAAGGGCGAGAATCAATTATCATAATAATTGATTAAATTATTAAATATGTAATACATCAAATAAATTCTAATGTTTATGGTTATAAGCTCGATGAACGTAATATTTTTCCTGTAATTAATGAATAAAAACATTATATTTATTCAAAAAAAGGAAGGCATAAATTACTTTACGGTCCATGTGATTTTAAATTCAGAAGGTTTTAACTTGGATATACCCTTTTAATATAAATGTGAATTGAACAATATGATTACATTTTTTTTATAGTGTTTCATCACAATTTATTTTTGCTTTCTAATTCTAATACATTTATGAAAAGATTGGCTTATAAAATGGTAATTTCATTATTATAAATTATATATTTTATACAATTAAAATTTCAAAAACTCACTTTCAATAAATTGTGGCCACATTTCTTGTTTACCCGTCAAAAGAATTGAATCTTTTACATGGTACATCCAATTGTTGTAAGAATTGACATCCTTATTGTAAACATAAAATTGTCTTAGAGTTTTTAAAGTGGATATAGGTTTCTCTAATTCTTCCAAGTTATTACTAGTTTCTATGAGATTTATAGTTAATTTTTTCATTTTTTCGCATACTGAAATAAAATTTAAATGATACCAGTATCAAGGGAAAATTGTTTTATCATAAAATACTAAATTACTTGCAAAATAAATACAATATTGAAAAGAAAATGTTTAGTTTTTAGTTATATATATTTCTTGATTTATTAGCTACTAATAACTTTTTCAAAACTTACCTTATAATTTATAAGGGTGTTAACTTTACTTTTTTTAAATTTCAACATACATATTTAACTAGTTTATAAAATTTTAAATAATCTAATTAAGAAAATTATTTGCTGAAAACAACTTTTAAAACAGAACTTTGGAAGTTATTCATATCTTTACACCAAGGCAGGACAAAGAGTACAGCAAGGGAAAAACGATTGATAAAAACAACAAAACCTGCATCTCGCCTCTAGTCAATAGGTAGTTATAGATAAACTTAAAGTTATTTATAAAGACCATTTTAAAAAATAGTTAACTTTATTTTTGTTTTTTTTTTAAATATGAATAACACAATTTTATTTTTAAAAAACTGATACTTAAAAATGACTTACAATTAAAACTGTAACTATCACTTACTATGAAAGTGTACAACTAATTAACTATTTAGTATAAATGATCCAAAATATATAACATTATCATTTCAAATTTATGAAATTTATAAGTGAATAGAATATATGTTGTTTTTTGTTTAATTAATAATAATATAAAATACATTACCTATTCCAGAATCAAAGCCTTCTTCCAAAAGTTTGTTGAAATCATCAACTGGACTTAACTCAGTTATTACACATGGTTTACTTATATTATCATAAGTTTTATTGTTTTTAGCACCAACTACATTTAAGTAGTCTTTAATTTCATTTCTAAAAAATTAATGATGACAAAATCAAAAATCACACTTAGTCTCATAAAAAAAGGTAAGAATTTTATAATAATTACATTTGTTCAACATTTGAAACAAGTTTAAAGCAATTTTTGATCTCATTTAAGAATTGATAAGAATGTTCGGTAATTTCTGAAGGAGGAAACAATTGTTGTTTGATATTTTCAGGAATTTCACTTGCCAAAGTTTCATGTGGATTAAGAGCCTTCTTTGCTATTAAATAATTCAAAAGCTGGTGTTGAGGACTATGTGTATATTCAGGAACAAAATATTCATTACTAAAAATTATTATTATAATTAACAAAAAAAAATGATTATTTCAATGGAAGTTATATTATAAATGTAATAGTTTGTAACATAAATATTAAATAGTAATAAATTCAATTTCAATCATTCAACACAACTTAATTTTTATTTTTGTTAATAGATGGGTATACAATTTTATATAAAAAAAAAACCCAGCAAAGGGGGGTCGCGGCATAGTTGGATCAAGTATAATGATATCTGACAGTGATTAAAATCACTATCAAAAATAAACGCTTCGATGCAAATCTTTAGATAGTGTTTAATTTAAAAAAAATTGGTGTTTTATTCCAAAAGCTACTTGATCTGCTGGTTCCTTATTAATATCTCGATTAAGATAAAGTATGTCGAATGAAAAAGGGTTTATTAAAAAATATTATTTCTCATAAAAAAATTGTGTGGATCCATAAACTTTTCAATAAGTTATAGCATTATAAAGTTAAATATAATATAAATAATAAAATCGAGAATTTTCACACGAAAATAGCATTCGGTAGCCATTTTCGCCGTGAAGACAAGTCCAGAGGTCAAATTTTTTTTTTTCAAATTAAAGTATATTACATTAGCTTTAATTTAAGATATATATAAAAGTGTCAGACCTTCCGGAACATTTTCAAAAGTTAAGTTGAAAAAGTTAATTTTTTGTGAAAAAGTTGTCATTTTAAATTCCCCCTGTGGGCAGAAAAAAGGTCAAATTTACAAAAAAAAATACCAAATGATAGGTAAAGACATCAAGCATCTATAAAAAAAAAATGATATTCATATGTTCATTTTTGAAAAAGTTATGACAGTTTTTAGTAAAAATAATTGAAAAAATTTCGTTAATTAGCGATTTTTAAATTTGTAATTTTTTTGGAGGTTTCCCCCATTTACGGGGAACGAGGGAAATTTTTTCAATTTTGAAGGGTAATGTCTTCGACTAGATACAATTTGTGATCTTTTGACGTATCGTTGAAAGAAATCCGTTCGGTGAGAGCTGAGAAAAAGTGGTAACAGACACAAAAAAAAAAAAA
>NW_026099572.1:26417584-26419954 GCF_025091365.1 Daktulosphaira vitifoliae | reverse complement strand
AAAAAAAAAAAAAAAAAAAAAAAAAAAACACATCATAGTAAAACCAATACCTTCTCAGCTTCGCATCGAAGCTAAAATTTACATTACCTACATTCATCAAGTAACAACAGAAAACATGATCACAATTAAACAAAAATTTATTATTACCCTTCATTTTTTTCTAAATCCATTGATTTTATTAAATTAAAAATAACATCCTTTTGTTTTTCATTAGGTTTATAATTTTCAAATGAAGGCAACAGTTGTTTTCGTAAATCTTGAGCATAAGGTAAACTTGCAAACATAAAAACCTAAAACATGACATGCAATAAAATTATTTAAAAAAAGAATTATATAACAAAATAAAATTAATTCATAGAAATAATTTACATTTTGGTCATTGTTATTTACTGGATACATGATTCCAACGCTAGGTAAACTATTTAACATATAAACTTTCCTTACAATCATAACAATTTTTTTCTGAGACATCACATTGAATAATGCTTCAAATGCAAGAGTACTCTCCTACACCAAATAATTTCTTTCAATTAATTTCAAATAATTTTTCACAAATCATTTAAAATAAATTACTTCATCAGCTGGTTTAAAAATGTAAGATCCCCCATTCATCCAACATGAACGATGTATTTTATGTAAATCAGTAAAACCCAAAACTTGTAAACTTTTAGAACCTGATTTATAACTATAGGTTTCTTTATTAATATCTGAAAATAAATGAAAAAATTAATAGTATTATCATACCATAATTTTCATGTGATCTGTGAGATTTCAACCTCATAAAAATATTTGTAGCCACCACAAATTAATTCAATTCTCAGGTAGTAAAAATTCTTTAAGTTATGCCCATAAGTATTATTGAAATAGATTTTTACTTTCTTTTAAAAATTAGGTAAACTTAACATATTCATTATCTGCCACTAGTTCTTGGCATATGATTAGTGATAGATAAATAAAAGGTATAAATCTTAGTAATCCCCAGGGAATATTACAGGAATTTTAAATAAATACTCAACATAATGGGTATTTTTAATAGTTTATTTTTATAACCTATTAATACCTAAAAATTTATGTTAAAAAAACCCAGCACAGTAGGCACGTGCGATAGTTGGGTGCAGTATAGATTTAATCTGATTGTGATTAAAATCACTAGTATGAAATTGATATTTAATAATTTAGTATTGTAATTTTTACGGAGAAATTATAAAGTAGTTATTACTTTTATGGCAAATGTATATAAAAGTTTAAGGTCTTGAAACAATATTAAAAAAACCCAACACAATGAGGTTGCGACACAGTGTAAATGTGGCATAGTTGTTTCCAGTATAGATGATATTTGACAGTGATTAAAATCACTATGATAAAAAACACTTCAATGCAAATCTGTAGATAGTGTTTCATTTAGAGAAATTGGTGGATTATTCCAAAAGCAACATCAACTCTTATTTCTTTGATTATATCCTAATTAGTAGTTATTTGATTTTAAAATATAATATATGAATAAATACTAATAATAATTATTAAATTTAGTATGAAATTAATATTCAATAATTTAATATTGTAATTTAAACGGAGAAATTATAAAAATAATAAAGAAGTTGTATTTTGCTTTATTTTTACGTGTATAAAAATTTAAAGGGCTTNGTTTTATTTTTACGTGTATAAAATTTAAAGGGCTTGATACAATAAATTTCAATAAAATCTGTTTGTTACTATAAATAAATGCACTGAACTACAAGGAACTTTCATCAGAAGCAAAAATATACCATTCTAAATCAACTTTTCGTGATGTTTTCAAATCTGCAATTAGACTTTTTCTATTACTTCTAAGTTTTAATATTATTAAAAATTAGTATTTACATATAAAAAATTCGCATCGAAGCTAAAAAATTGGCTATTTAAGCTAACTCAAATTTAAAAATTACTTTTTCGACTTTAAAAAAGTAAAAAAAATTTAATAAGTTTAATTTCTTATGTCTTATGAACTTTATNGAAATTTAATAAGTGTAATTTCTTATGTCTTATGAACTTTATTCCATGTCAATTAAATTATATAATATTCATGAAAGTCAATATATTCTCCTAATAAGATATTTTAAAATAAAATAAAATACAAAACCTAGAATTTTAATAGAAAAATAGCATATTTTTGAATACGGTAGCCATTTGCGCATAGAAGATAGGTCGTCGGGACAAANGCCATTTGCGCATAGAAAATAGGTCGTCGGGACAAATTTTTTTTTTCATTTTATAGTATATAAAATAAACTTTAATTTGATATATGTTTAAAGGACGCAGTATTTCCGGAACATTTTCAAAAATTAAGTTGAAAAAGTTAGTTTTTGTAAAAAAGTTGCTATTTTAAATCCC
>NW_026099572.1:26416507-26417302 GCF_025091365.1 Daktulosphaira vitifoliae | reverse complement strand
AATTTTCGACAGCCATTTGCACATAGAAGATAAGATGTCGGGACAAATTTTTTTTTTTCATTTGATAGTATATAACATAACCTTTGATTTGATATATGTTTAAAGGACGCAGTATTTCCGGAACATTTTCAAAAGTTCAGTTGAAAAAGATCTATGTTTTTTACAATATTTTAAGTTTTGAACGCCCCCTATATAAAAGGAAATTGTCCAATTTTAATAAAAAGTATGTCAAATGAAATATGTACTTATAATTTATTTAGAAAAAAAAAATTTGTGCTAATATATACATTTTTCAAAAAGTTATAGCATTTTTAAGTTGAAAATTTAAAATCGAAAATCGAAAATTTTAACACAAAAATAGTGTTTTTTTAACTACGGCAGCCGTTTAAATGTAGAAGAAAAAGTGTCGGGACAAATTTTTTTTTTTCATTTTATAGTACATAAAATAAGCTTTAATTTGATATATGTTTAAAGGACGCAGTATTTCCGGAACATTTTCAAAAGTTCAGTTGAAAAAGATCTATGTTTTTTACAATATTTTAAGTTTTGAACGCCCCCTATATAAGGAGAAATTGTCCAATTTTAATAAAAAGTATGTCAAATGAAATATGTACTTATAATTTATTTAGAAAAAAAAAATTTATGCTAATATATACATTTTTCAAAAAGTTATAGCATTTTTAAGTTGAAAATTTAAAATCGAAAATCGAAAATTTTAACACAAAAATAGTGTTTTTTTAACTACGGCAGCCGTTTAAATGTAGAAAAAAAAGTGTCGGGACAAATTTTTTTTTT